>NC_071581.1:5282945-5582945 GCF_024509145.1 Vidua macroura
ACTTCCAATGTGATACAGGATATTAAGGAGATAATGAGCAACATCTTTTTGGTACAATAATTTAAAAAGATATTTTTAATCCTCTCTGATTAAGACAGCTCTTCTGTATTTGCTTTCCTCCTTTTTAATAGTGGAAGACTTGATGATCTGAGGGCCTAGGCTGTATCTTTATTTGGTTTGGAACACTGTTAGCAACTTATTGAACCAAGCAAAAACATTTTCGTGTAATATCTCTGCTTGTGATAAAAGTTAATAAAGTTACTGCCTCCCGCTTTAAATCAGCTCTTCTATTCCTACTTCATTTGTGCTCCTGTCCTAATCAATAGAGGCACTGCTGCAGTGAAACTCAGCAGCTGTTAAAAACCAAGCCTGCTACAAAAAAAGGTTCAGAACAAAACTGGAAATGCAAAACAAGGTCTTTCTGGGAAGGCAAATTGTTGTGACTGCCTGAAACTGAATTTGGATTGGTGATCTCTAAGAGGACCTTTATTAATCAGAAGGAGTTCATTTCTTGACTTTCATAGAAGCATCAAGAAGCAGATGAACTTCTCTCTCAGAATCTCTTCAGAATGGAAAGGGTGAAACCACTGATTCAAACCCTGCTTCTTAAATAACTTCTGTATCTTTGGAGTGTGTGTGGCATAGCCAGAGTTACTGTTACACTGTGGTGCCTTTGGAGACGAGGGATTGTGGATCTGTTCTCTCACTTTCCTGGAATATTTTTCCCAGTCTTGTTTTTTGTTTGTTTCTAAAATACACATGCTTCACTTTCTGGGTAAGCTTGGTGAGTGTTTGATAATGAAAGCTCTGCCTCTGCTATCACAGAGCAGTCCCTTATCCTTCTCTTTTGCTGTAAACAAGGATAAATGGTTATGCTCCCTTAAATCTGAAGTCTTGTGTCAGTCACACCATATAAACATGTTCTCTTTTTCTCTTGCATTAGTGTCAGGGAAGAAAATGACAGCACTGCTGATTTCCTTCATCCTTTTACTTGCTTCAAATCTTGGAGTCATGATACACAAGCAAACCCAGGACTATTTTATCCAGCCCAAAGCTGATGTGCAAAATGTAATTATCTTGGACAGGGACTTTTCTCTGTAACCTGCCTACTCAACAGGTCAGCCCTTTGTTCTCAGGCAGTGTTAAAGCTGGTGTCTTATTTCACTTTACCTCTGCTATTGCTCTACATCTTTCACTCCACCTCCAATGTTTGTTTCTGCAATGCATTGCTCAAAAATGTAAAAGGTGTCCCATCATAAGCAAAAACACCAGAAACGTATAGCAGTGAATAAACAAATTGTTATTTGGCATCCTTCTTAAAAGTTGTTATCTCCCTGTCTTGGCCGTTCATTAAGACAGATGCATAAAACATCTGTACTGGTCATCATTCACTGCCAGGATCCTGGCCACTGCAGCACAGCTGAACAGCCCATTTCACTAATGGAGGAGAGAGTTAGCAGCAATCACCCTGACAATAATGGTTTCATGGCCATCCCTCACTGGGAGGGAGGAGCTGCCAATGTGCTGCGTGCACGTCCTAAATAACATCACCCAGGATTTCACAGCGTACAGCCCAGGAGGCATTCAGAAACATTAGTCCTGTTTTAAAGGTAATTATTGCATGGCAATCTAGCTCAATATTCAGTGCCATTATTGATGTAAAGACTAAAAGTTTAATTGCAGGACAGCTCTGAAAATTGGAGTCCTGCTGGGTTCCTCTCCAGGTACATATTTTATTGTTGTATGCTGGATATTTGCTGTATTTACAAAATATGTAGATATTTATCAAAAAGATCTCATGGTGCTTTGTGCAGCAGGGACTGCAGGCAGACAAGCAATATTTAACCCAATGAGTAAAATCATTTTTCCCCCCTTTTATGGTCTGTCACTGTCACATTTTTAAAAGTGTGAATCTCTTTCGAATCCCCCCACTAAATTTGCAAAATGAGAACTTTAACAATAATTTCTATTAAGCTGTGAAACTTGGTGCTATGTTGGAATTCAGATATGTATTTTATGATGTAGATACTTCAACAAATGTATTTAAAAATGTGATTGCTGGTCATGAAATCAAAAGCTGAATATTTTCTTATTCATGGGCAAATTTTCTGTGGAGGGGAGGTGCAGAAGGAGTGCTGCCAGTGTTCTTTGGAAATACAACTGTTTTTCCACAGATGCACTTAATTTAAATTATTTTTTTAAATTTTTGTCAAACTTTTTAAGTGATTGTTTTCTAAAGTCTCATACTGAAGGAAGACTTTGTGTTTTAGAAAGCCACAAGAACAATATCTGAAATTCACAGAAAAAATTATTTTGATCTTGAATAATGTCCCTAAAAATGCAGTGAAATTTTCTCATGAAAAGCTTTATCACAAACAAATGACTCATAAGTTTTAGTGTCATGTATTTGGATATCCTAAAATGAATAAGTTCATTATGCATTGCTGGATATGTTAAAAGCAGTAAATAAAAGTGTTACCCTCCTACCTATACAATATTTTTTTTCCTTCCATCTTTGATGGATTCAAACTGCCAGTGAGTAGGGTTAGATGGGATCTTGGCAATTAGGAATTGTTCCCTGGCAGGGTGGGCAGGCCCTGGCACAGGGTGCCCAGAGCAGCTGGGGCTGCCCCTGGATCCCTGGCAGTGCCCAAGGCCAGGCTGGACACTGGGGCTGGGAGCAGCCTGGCACAGTGGGAGGTGTCCCTGCCATGGCTGGGGTGGCACTGGGTGAGGTGTTGCCTCTTCAGCCCTGCCTGGTATCCATCTTCTGCTTTGCAGGTCCATTGAACACCACAGTGCACAGCTACCAGGGAGTTTGTTCTTTAGGAGGGGAGTGGGCTAAAGCAAATTCCCTTGTTTTCAGTTGTAGTTTCCTATGGCATGTGTTTGTGCAAAAACAAAGGAACTGGTAAAACAATAATCAGCATAACTGCACAGACGTGCTGCTGATGGCAGGAGGGTATGGAAGGAAGGAGCACAGGTGTTTACACAGCCCCACACTTGCTGGTTGTGGCAGGAAGTTTCTTGAAATGTGCAAATATTTATGACAGTTCTTAGTTTATAAGATTTATTCCACAGTCCTGAGGTGTCCCAAGATAATTCCATCTCTTGAGTAAAACATTTTCAGCGTGCCCACATTGATTTCTAAAGTACTTACTGATTAGAGCACAAACATTTACAGTAAATAAGTTATCTGTGAATTCAAGTAGGGGTTTTGTCTTTAAACAGCTTGTGCTTTTAACACATTTCTTCTCAAGCCATAATTATCCAGTAAGTCATTTCATGATTCTTATTCCCAAGACAAGCAGTGCACTGTAACATTTCATGTTGAAGGAGTCAGGAGCAAGCTGGTGATGAGTGCGGGAGCTCGGCTGTTGTCAGGTCAGGAGGAGGGAGCCCTGCTCTGGAGTGATTGATGTGACAGTGATGGGCAGCTGAAGCTCTGGGAATGCCTTCATCCTCCTGAGACAAAGTGCAATGTCCAGAGCTGTGCTCTGTGGGCTACTCCTCATTTCATGTGTTAGTCTGAGAAGGGGTCAGCGACTGGTGAAATTATCTAACAAATTTAACTGTAGTGCTTTGTGCCTTTGGGGGAAGGGAACTCCTTTTATGTTCAGCGTTCCTTGTGCAATGGAACAAGCTAGAAGATTGGAAGTGCTTTCAGAGGAACTCACCCTTATCCTTGCTGTTCTACACAAGGAAACATTTGTGTGGGGAATCAAACCTCACTGTATTGCAAAGCCTGATGCAGTCCCATAAGATGTGGAGAAATCAGGAAATATTTACCTAAAGAAAGTGATTTCCCCAGTGTAAACAATATGTAAAAAGTAGCAGAAAGTGGTGTTGTTTAAGCAAGTACACTTTTTACTTTAATAACTTGAATAGTGCAAAATCTAAAAGAATTAAGCTTATTGTCATATAAATATATATACTAATATATATTAATATAAAGACATAAATATATTTATTTATATTAAAATATATTTATGTGAATATATATTTATAATAATATATATCTATAATATATATATACAGATATATATGTGTGTCACTCACAGATATGTGTGAGTGTATGCACCTATACATAATACATAAAAACACAAAATGTGTTGATTGGTCTAATTAGGTTACAGCAATCAGTGTCTTTAGAGGGTGGAGGTTCCATGAAATAAATGTAATTTCTCCTCTAACTGGCTGCAATTTTCATAACTCTTTTTTAATTTATTTTACTGTTCATAACAGCTAGAACTCAATACCAGAGAACTTTAGAGACAGAACACCAGATGTTTGAAGTGACCTCCCTTCTTGTACCAGCTTCTACATTTATTTATATTTTATGCAGTGCATGTGCTCAGAATTAAGTTTGTTACAAGATTTTTGCTTTGCCAAATGTCTTCTCTTTAAAGAATGAAGGGCAGAAGTGTTTATTTTTTGGTGTTGCCCACAGATCAATTCCACTTAGTTTAATTTGGACCCCAAAGTTTCTCTTTACTAAACATCACAATATAAGAATCCAATTGTACTTTTGATGGGTGGAATCAAATCTATTTAATATTGTTCATACCTCAATGAAAGTTTAAAAGTGAACTATGAAAACTACATGGTCCTTTTGCTTGAGACAAGTGATAAACATGAACCTGATATCAGAAGGAAAAAATTGCAGAGGAATTATGCACTTTCAGATAAAGTAGTTTCTGTGCAGAGGATCCCATTCCAATTCCTTTAATTCAGGGAGAATTTCTTTTCATAACAAGGCAGGAGGGATACATGCACTTTTCTAAATAAACTCTGTACTGGGATTCATTATTAGTGAGACAGGAGAACAATATTGTTTGGAATCCCAGAAACAAATAAAAATACTCTATTTTATTACAAATTCCTTTCGCCTTTTTTTTTTTTTCCCTCCTAGGCTAAGCTTTTTTTGATTGACTCCCTGACTGAGCTTAGTTTTTGTTTGATGCATTTTCATCTTTGTCATTAAGACAAGCAGAAGTGCTCACTATGAGACACATGCTAGAGCTGATACCCTGAACACTCCTGTAGTAATTCAGAAAAGTGGCTGTTCTGCTTTCTGCCTCAATCTTGTTGCAGTCCAGTGTGTCCAAAAAAAAAGAACATATTCCTGGCATGGTAATTACTAGAGATAGACATAAGTGCTTCTGATCATTAAAAGAGGTTTTTCTGTATACCTCTTACAGAGAACTGGTTGAATACATTGGGGTTTTTCTAGATATTGTGTTAGATTTAGAGTCCTGTGATCTCAGTGGAGAAATTCCCATTTTCTTTACTGGATTTTAGATGTAGCCTCTCATAAGAAAGTCTCCTGCAATTTTTTCTTCTCTAAATTATTGTGTGTGAGCCTTATTCCTTTGGGAAAATGAATGAAGAAATGTCTCTTCCTTTTGCCATACAGTGTAACACAGACTTTATTTACCTCTTCCTCTGCTTAGCAAATATTTTACCTGATATTGTTCAGAGTGGAAAAAAAATTACTTTTTATGGCAATTAATATTGTTCAGCTTAGATACATTAAAGGTATGTAGTGGGGCTTTTTAGGCTTCTATACAAAATGTCTCTATTTCAATTTCAAGTGATAAAAAATTCTATTTTCTGTTGGAGCTTACTGTGTATGTGTACAAATTACAATTCTACTTTCAGCAAATGGAGTATAAGAGTTATTTACTTGGTAGGATTCAAGCATAAAGATATATATAGAAAACTTCTTTTATAATTTTCCACGTTTTCCCCCTTCATAATTCCTCTCTGAGAAATCTATCAAGCCTCTCATATTTTATCATAATTATGCCTGTAGATCAAATGGTTGAGGGGCTGTGATGTTGCAGAGACTTGAGGAATGTGCCCAGTCGATAGCAATGGTGCTTGTACATAAACAGACAATAAAAGAGGTGATAAAGCACAATCTGTTTGCTCAGTGCTGTTGATATCTTGGTCGGGATGTGAAGGGAAACATTTCATATTGGTTTAGTCTCCTGTTCTACAGAATTTGGAACAAATCTTTCCACAAAAAGGAAAGGCTTATCTTTCTCATTCAATCATGTTTGATGTGTGTTCTAAGGCAATTAAACAAGGGAGATCCACATAGCCTGAAAGTACCTAAAGCTGCAGATGTTTGTGTTTGAACAACAGTGAGTGATGCAGGTTTGATGTTCAGAGCACCTGAACACCAACATGTAACAAAAAGGTTGTATTTTCCTTAAAATTCTGCTCAGCTGCTCAGAATCTGGTGGAAATCTAGTTTTGTAATAGGGCAGTTGCAGCTTTTTAAGACACAGAAGTTGTAAATAGGATCAGTGGATCATTAAAATCCACTTTAAAGGCTTGGATTTTGTCGTAGTTGGTGGCTCCTCGTGTTGGACCCGGTATAAATCAGTTTTCTCTGTAAATTGTATGCTGTGTACTGGAGACTGCATTCTTCTGCTGCCACTGAGTAAAAGGCACCAGGGGGGATCTGCTGAATCATAAATTTTTAACAAACACGAGGGATTTAAGGTGATGCTGGCTCTGGTTGCATCCCACCAGGCTGGCTGAACTTTGTGGACTGTCCAAGCAGAGAACTTCTTTATCTCAGCTCTGTTTGCCACCGAATCTAAATCCTGAGTCAAGAGTAAATACTAAAATGTTCATCAAGAAGCAGCCTGGAATATTGTTTGGAATGTACACAACATACTGTGAGCTAATGCAGTGTAGGAGTTCAGAGATGTGCTGTGGCTGGACAGGAACAAGTATTACATTATTATAAATTATATTTCCTTCCTCTAGAGAGATCCAGAGGCCAGCTGAGCAGGATAGCAGCAGTTCTGTACCATTAATGGCAGTTTCATCATGATTAGAAAAAATTCAAGTGTGAAACTGCTATTATAAGACTGATCCCAGATCTGAGCAAGAGAACAGCAGGAGTGAGGACTGATGTTCCCTGTTGGTGTGATTCTCCTTTCCTTTGGCATGGCAAAGGACTATTTGTGGCTTTGTGCAGAGAAAAAGGGGAAGCAGTGTGGAAAGATCATGGAAATCACATTTCCAAGCTTCCAAAAAAAGGTCTTGTGTCAATTGAACTGTGTCAATGAAGGCAAGTTTGGAGACCTGTAGAGATAAGGAAAGAACTGGAAGTGTAGCTGCTGTGGGTCTCCACAGATCCAAACAGGAGCAGTGTGATAAACATGGATATCTCAAGGCTGCTGCTGCTGCAGTTTCCAGGTGGGAAGGAATAATCTCTGCTGAACGTGTTTGCAAAAAAAATTCCAGAAGACCTGGCTGGATTTGTTTTGTTTTAGCTGGACCCTTGCATTGGTCTGCTTCATCTCTTTAAGAGTCAGCCTGTTCTGCTTCAGAATCCTCAAGATTTTCTGGATTTATTTAGGTACAAGGTGACAGTGAAATGCTGGTGCCTGTTCCATTCAGTTAAGGAAATGCACTTTTGATCTAGAACCTGTTAAGCCATTCGAGTTAGAGCAGAAGAATGAAGCACAAGAGAAAGTGGAAAACTCTAAAGAAAAAGAATTATCAAACCACTAATGAGAAACATGATTTGTTACTCTGTTCAAGAGCATTATCACAAAATTGGTGGCATTTGGATAAGCATATTTCATATATGTATGTGTAATACCAGACCCCTATCACAGTTTTTCTATTCATCTCTAGAACTGTCTTTGTATTTTCCACAAGTTCCCTCTTATGCCACAGAGCTGCTATCACTCAGTGTTAATGAGAACAAAAACCAGCAAAAATTCTATTTGAAACTCCTTATACCCCAAACAAGTGATTGGATATTTAGCTTGAGAGCTGTGTGTGCTCAGCCTTTATAACTAGGGCATCTTTTTAGATACTTATTATTGTTTTAGGTTTCATACGTGTTTGAAAAGCCCTTGTGACTAAGTGTATCATTAAAGGAATAAACACAATCTTCAGTCATAGAAAATATTTTCCCCAAGTTTTATAGATACTCCAGCACTCGACTTCTATCAGATCTTTGTTTTCTCAGAGATGAAGGGCTGAGAAGAGCCCTGTGAATGAAAAGAAACAAGTTTCTGGTCCCTGCCCCAAGTGATCCTTCCTGATATTTTTGCAAATTTGCAAACTGTGGTAGGAGAAAAAGACAAACCTAAAAGTAAATAACCTTGTCTGAAAGTAATTTCTCCTCTCTTCTTCCAGCCTGTCAGGATGATTAGATCCGTGGGGGCTTGTGGGGAAGCCCAGGGGTCCCCTTGAAGTCCCTGTGTGAGGAGTGGTGGCTGTTGGACTCTGTGTGCAGCCCCACCTCCCAGCAAGAGACACTGTGCAGCTGGGGAAGGAGAGCAGCAGGAGCTGAGCCTGGCACTCCTTGATTTTTTGGCATTTTTTGGACTGTTATGTCTGTCTTTTCCCTTAAAAGCTCAGTTTAGGAACAGCTTCCTGCTGGGGTGCTGCAGGCAGGGTGAACAGGGTTCTCTCAGCTTTGGCCAGATGTTCCACAGCAGCTCTCCAGCACTGTCCCACCCAGACACCACGGATGGGTCCATGCAAGGCTTCCCTCAGCTTGCCTTCCTACCCACAGCACCCCAGTGGTCTGTGACGGGTCCATCACACCCTCCCAGGTTCTTTGCACTGAGTCAGGACCCCAAAGCACTGATGTTTTAGGGCCCCACAGAGGCTCTAAGTGGGCCAGAGGGGCTCTTGTTGTAGGGTCTCTAAAACATTTCCTATTCCAGGCAGTGATTTTGTAAAACCCTGGTGTGAACCATGACTGACATGCTGAAGATGAAAGCTCCACTGCAAAACAAACCCTGGAAGTGAAGAGCTGCTCTTCTGTTTGATCTTGGTGCTCACCCACAGCTCTAAATGTCCTTTCTATAAACTGAGGCACTTTGCCTGCATTGTTTCTGGCTTTTTAGCTTTATCCTAGCCATGGTTACCTGTGATGGTAGCAGCAATCTTTCCATCTCATGCGTGTGGAGCTGCCATATTACAAAGGATTGTTTACCTACATGTAAAAGCCCTGCATGTCTGTGTGTATTTGGTTTAGACATGTAAATGTGTGGGCATAAAAATGCAGAGGGGACAGAACCAGAAAGAAGCCCATGCAGAGAAGGGAAGGTTAAGATAATTTTTTGTGTCTTCCTCTACTTTTTTGCTCCCCCAGCATGAGGAAGGTTTAAACTCGATTTCTCCCTGTACCTGGTAAATCCTACGGCATACAGTAAGTGAAATAAAACTAACACTGGAGCCTGACTAACCAAAACCCTCTCTTGCAAACAAACTGCAATTTGAGGAAATTGAATGTAGGGAGAGTTTTCTACAGTTTCTTTCCTCCTTCATGTGCCTGTGACTTTGGGAGCATAAATGCATTATGTAGCTAACATCAGAGAAAGCAGAAAGCTGCTTTGTGTTCAGAGAATCACAGAATGGGCTGGGTTGGAAGGGACCCTCAAAATCTTTTTCTACACCTGTGATGATAGGGACACCTTCCACTGTCCCAGGCTGCTCCCAGCCCCAGTGTCCAGCCTGGCCTTGGGCACTGCCAGGGATCCAGGGGCAGCCCCAGCTGCTCTGGGCACCCTGTGCCAGGGCCTGCCCACCCTGCCAGGGAACAATTCCTAATTCCTAAGATCCCATCCAGCCCTGCCCTCTGGCAGTTTGAAACC
The DNA here is from genome assembly GCF_024509145.1 of Vidua macroura. Taxonomy (NCBI): domain Eukaryota; kingdom Metazoa; phylum Chordata; class Aves; order Passeriformes; family Viduidae; genus Vidua; species Vidua macroura. The sequence goes on from NC_071581.1 coordinate 5,292,587, forward strand.
ATTCTCCCTTGTCATGTCACTCCAGACCTTTGTAAATTGTTTCTCTCCACTTTTCTTGTTGCTTCAGGTACTGGGAGGCCACAATGCAAGAATATGTAGAAACTTTACTTAAAGCTGTAATTATCATTTGAGAAGCAGAGAAATATTCCTCATAAATGTGAGGCAAAGGTTTTTAAGTGGGAGTTGCAGCATTATCTGCTATTTCTTTGTTTTGTATTCTGTTGTTCTTTTAAGGTGAACTGAAATCAAGCAAATATTTATATGCTATTCTTATTGCTTAGTGATCAGCAACAACATTGTTTTTATCTTTAATGCTGCAACTCTGTTAATAGTCAAACTTTGATGGATTACTAATTTTCTGTGTCTTGCTTTTGAAAAGCTGTGCATAACCACATATGAACGTACCTTAACTAAGCTTTTAGCTTTTATAGTGACATGCAGGACACTGAGGATTCTGTAGGGTTGCTGGTTTCCATATGGATATATCCAAAATACCTCTGGAATGTGGGGCTGGATATTGTAACTTCAGTTGCAGAGGGAGAGCCTCTGAGCCAGCTTGTAAGTGGCAGTAGTGGATTTCTAGATGGTTCCTCCTTCATACTTAAACTTGAAGTACAATATAGATCTGTAAATCAGAGTGAATTATTTGAATTTAGGTAATCTGAGGTGAAAGGGGAAAAACTGTTTTCAGAATATAAATGATCTAACCTGTCTTTAGCATCCTTAGAAAAGAGCTGTCAGTGAGAATGTTACTGCCTAACAATGAAATCCTAATTTTCCTTTCTCTCATCAGCCTGCTCTCCTTTCAGCTTTCTTGCCTTTCTAGCAATTGATTTTTCTAGAGGAACAAACTTCATGCTACTCAGCTTGCCAACTTTAAGGTATTTTTTCTTCCATTACTGTTTTTACCTGGGGTCCTCCACAATGGTTTAAGAGAAAAAGTTACCTGGTCTTTAGTTATTTAGGAAAACAGCCTGCAAGTGAATGGCTTTTAGTAATTTATTTTTCTGCAGTGTTTAAGAGCATGTTGCATTTTCCTACAATAACTCAGAAAAGATATTGGAAAAGGAAATTGTCACTTATGATCTCACACCATATGTGTTTGTATACCTTGACTGAAGCTAAAATATCTTCTGAAATAGGGAGATATAACACTCAGAGATATTAAAGGAAGGAAAGCAGAATTTATTACTATTTCCTCAGTACTGGACCATTCTTTGGGACCAAAGTGCATCAGCTTCTCCTCTGAACTAGAAAAACAAAAATATGGGGATGTTGTCCATGCAAGAGCTTAAAGGGAGGTCTGGGAACAGAAAGCAAGTACCCAAGTCATTGGAGAAAAGTGTGGGTTCAGAATCAGGCAGAAAACAGCCATTGCTCATGAGATTAAAAAAAATAAATTATATTTTGACTGCACTGAGCAATAATTAAGAATCTATGGCAGGCAGTGCTTGGAATTAACAATAAACATATCAAACTAATCCAATATGAAACTTAAAATCAAGTTTTGATTGGAGTTGCAGCAGAAGAAACCTTTATTTCATGAGAAAGGGAAGGAGAGTCTTTCTGGCATAGGACAGTAAATAAACCTGCTATCCATGGCTGGTTATTGATGTCTATTGATTAGATATCAATAATAATGTATTAAATTGCACAGGGTATCCACTTCACAGAAAAGATAGTTAAACTGGTAGAAGGGCACACAGGGATTTAATTGCAATTTTCTTGTGCTGGTACAAGCCACTGATCAAATTTTCAAATGCCAGTGGACACCAAATACTGAAACCCAGGCAGTTCTGCAGTAAAAACTGAACTGCAGTAGTAATTTAAGCCAAGTTGTGAAATGTGTGGAAATGTTTCAAGAGAGCCAGACACTGAAACACTGAGAAATTTGATTAACAATCCTGTTTTGGCTGTTCATTTTTAATTGTGCCTCTTTCTTACAAACATTTAGCATTTTCTCATCTTTTTCAAGACAGATCTAAATGTATACAAGTTATAAATTTGTGTATAATCCATACTTCTACAGGGTTTTTAAACTTATCATAAATGGCTGCTTTTGGGCTTTCCATTGGCAGTCTGAGATCTTTAAAAGAATCAGCAATAAAACACAATCTGTTACAATATGTTCTAGAAACAGGGCTGGCTACAGGGTCAATTTCATTTTAGTGGCAGAGAATTTTAGGAATAACTCACTGGCTAACTTGTTGCAGCCATCTTCAGCATTTATAATGTATGCTTGACTTGAAATCTTCATTATAGGGTAGTGGATAGCCCCAAAATTTATTCTTGCTCTTAATGAAATCTAGAAGAATGTCATATTATATAATAAATTAGATTAGTATAATGGTAATAATTGGGGACATTTTAGTTTGGTTTTGTTTTTGTTTTTTTTTTTGGCTTGAGGTATGAAATTTTAAAATATATTTTATTTATTTTATTAATATTTTTATGATCTGACTCAGATTTCATCACTCTTAAAAAAAAAAAAATAACAAACAAACAAGGAAAAAACCCCACCTGATTTTGCTATTTTGAAAGAGAAGGGAAAGAAAAGGGGATTTGTATATACCAGAGTGGGTGGGTGGTGGAATAAATCTCAAAAAAACACCATAGCAATAAGAGACCTTTCCTTTGCTACTTTGAGTGGGATTACAGGTTCACAGAGTTTATAGTTTGCAAGCACAGGATAATGCATGAGCTTTCTGCTTTATTTCAGAAGTGGAATATCATGAGAAATTTTCTCCCTTGATTATAACCTACTTTATTCTGTGACTTGGCATCCAATTATTATCTCCAAACCACTCTGACCCAGCTGAAAGCTGTGCTGCCACTCAGTCCATTTTATTCCAGTCAATACCCACAGGTTTGAGACAAAAAGCACCAGATCAATGCTTGTAGACAGCTGTTCTTGGCCAGGTTGGCTTTACTCTTCCCACTGTGTCCTGTTCGTGTGTTTGACATGCACTTTATGAATTTTGGGACACAAGATGCTGCTCAGTCTGTTGCATCCCATTCTAGGAAATGCTGGAACTCCTTCCTGTCCTGCTTCATTCTTCTCCAGAACAGAATTTCATCTCAGACCCCAGTAAAATGGTGGTAACTGCTCCTCAGCGTTCTCAGGAGCCAGAGCATCTGAAATTTACAGATTTACAAAGAAGCAGCAGTTCATGGGCAGTGTTTAAAAGTTTCCCAGTACTCCTTAAAAACATGCCCTCAACACTTGGGACTGTCTGCTGCAGCAGTGCCTGGACCTGGCAAAGCATCCCTTTATTCCTGTTGATTCCAGAGTCCTTCCAGGTATTCCACAGAAGGCATTTGGCTGGTTTTTAAGTTTCCGCATTTCCCTTTCCTTAATGCTCTGCTGTCCCTTCGGTGCAGGGCAAACTGAACCTTTCAATATTGACCCCTTTTCCCTTTCAAACAGTGCACTGTTGCTGCTCAACCTTCTCCAGAGCAGGAGCTACACCTGGGCTGAAGCTGTGAGTTGAGCTGGGGATAGGAACTGTCGCTGTTGCATTGAGGATGGGTGAATAAAGCGACACGTAGACTCCAAAGCCTCAGAAGGCAAAAGGCAACCTTTACTAGAAACCACACATTCTTTTTCTAACAATTCCACCATAAAGGTGGACCTGATTGGTCTTTAATGAACACCCCTCACATGGCTAATTAGGAACAACACCCCTCTTGTAAACATCTTACAAGTAACAAAAAGTTCAAAACACCAATTGCAGGATTGTTTTAATTCTTGCTCTGAGCTTTCTCAAAACTTCCCAGAGGAATGTCTGGGAAAGTTTATCTGACTTTCTTCTCTGTCCAGTTCTCAGCATCCACAAGGAATGACTCCAATAAAGCTTATTCAAAACTCTCCCAGACTAATTTGGCTTTTATGAGCTCTAAGCAATGAAAGGGAAAAACAGCTAAATCGTGTTTATCTCGATATTCCCTCTCTGTGGAGGAGTGATGGACATCTCAGTGAGCCTTGAGCAGCTTCTCCATTTTTTCTGTCCATTTGCCTTTCAAATGTGATGCAGAGCCCCACACCCCTCATTGTGCAATGCTTTGGTTTTCTGCAGAGCCACTGGAACTGTCTTGACTTCAGAGCTCAGCTCAGACCCCACTAATGTCAATTATTATTCTTCCCTTTTGCAAATAGGCCATGTAGATATGATTTAATGCTTGCATTTCTCTCAGGGTACACCTTCAAACTTAGGAGAATGAGTGAGCCAGGAAATAACTTGGGGCTTTAATTCTTAATTAAGAAAAAACAGTTTGATTTAAGACAAATTACCATGATCCCCCAGGGAAGTCCATAGAAGGTAAGAGGTCATTGTGCACTGATGAAATTAGGTCAGAACACACCCACATTGTCTCTATTTTCAGTCTAGGTTTGACTGGCATTAAATGATAATGCACAGATAGAAAAATCCCATGCAAGAGGTCACCTAGTAATTTTTTTTTTTTTTTTTTTTTTTTTTTTTTTGGTCAGGTTGACTGCAAATCCATCAAAATCCCTTGTTGTTAGAACTGCTAATGGGATCCTAATTAGAAATTAGCCAGCCATATTAATAATATATAATGTTTCTTAACTCTGTAATCCAAAAGGATTAAACTGTTAACAGCCTAACTGCCAGGCTGATTCATGGTGATTTAAGAATATAATTTTACATACAATTTAGCCTTTTACCTCATCATGACCAAATACTTTTGAGGTGAGTTGTAGCAATTTGTGTCAATTAATTCTACACCAACCTGTTTTAACGACCCAACCTGAATATTTAAGAACTTCACAGTGTTGGTGGTGGTACTGTTTGTTGAATAGCAGTGTTTGTATGGATCTAGTTATTTCAGTAAGAAAAAAAGTTGCTTATTTGGCATTTCTGAAGTAGAGAAATAAGTTACCTTCATCAGGAGATGTGAAATTAGTAAATTTGCTGATTTAGGTTGGTTGATTTAGTTTGGTCAATAGAAAATAATGCTTTGCTGGGAAAAGTCTAAATTAATTCAAGGTGATTACAATTAAATAAAATATTACTAGGATAAAAAAATAGAGATACTTCTTGCTTTCATTTGCTTCTTGAGGATTCTGTAGGTTTGTTTTATTCTGTACTCCATTTGAGACAGCAGAAATGGGCACAGACAAAATTAAGAAATTGTTTGGAAAGTTATTTACTTATGTCTACTTCATTGGAGCAGTGTATTTTTATATAAGTGAGATTACAGCTAGTGCTACTGTTGGGTTGTTAATATAAATCAAACAGAAAGAGGCGTTAGCATCAGGCAGAGTCAAGTTTGGAGGTAGGAGGGCAGGAAAATTTCCATGCCTTGTCTGGTTCTGCAGAGGATAAACAGCAAACATCTAAACCTGTGATACAATTTTGGACTCATTCTTGATGTCCCGGGTGATCCTGGGATCTGTCTGTGCCCTGAGGAGCAGGAATTTGGGAAGTCCCATGACACACACAAATCCAAACCCCTGCTATCAAATACTCAGGTGTCCCAGGCAGCTCCAGCAGAGTCCCTTGGTGCAGTCCAGGCTGGAGATCAGGGATGGCCACTTTGCAAAAGCCACTGGAAATATTTCAAGACCTTTTAGCCAGGACATTTCAGAAAATATACAGTTAGAACCAAATTATGTCTTTGCTAATGAACAGCATGCACAAAAGGGTCAAAGTTGGATATCATGCAGAATACTTTGCAAAACATTGAGAAATGTAACAGAATTTCAGAATTGGACTCTGATTTTTTAAAAAAGCTCTTTTTTCAAAGCAGTGAGGTCTTATAATTATGTGTGCTACATAGAACCTCTCATGATGAGGATACTTTGGTATATTTTTTTGGTTTTTTCCTCTTTAAAAAAGTGTTATGAATCAAGATAATGGTGGGACTTAGTGATCTGAAAGATTCTTTCCAACCTAAATAATTCTTGTGTTTCTAAGAAAGGGCAAAAGAGGGAAATATTTTATTTAAGGGATTGATGCTCATCACTTCTTTGTACCCTGATATTTTCAAAAAGCCACTTGCTTCAAAGTATCAGACAACTGAGGAATTGATTTAGACTTGTAGGAGAGTTCAGAAAAAGGAGTGTGTGTGCTGTGGTCAATATTTTAGCTTTAATGGGAATTTGAGTATTCCAAAGCTCACTCAGACATTTAATGGGCATTTTAGGCTTCACTAAGGCCTAAAGTAATGTTCTTTAATTCTTGCAAATAAATATTTTAAGGTTTTTCTTTTCTAATGTGAGTGCTCAGATAACTGAGGCAAAGTGTTGGTGTTTAATAATTGCAATTAATTTTAATTGTAAATGTGCATTTCCAGAGGAAAAATTACCCAGAGCACCTTTGCAATGTTTTCAGATGTGAACAGTAAATCCTGAAAGTGCCTAAAGCATTAAAAGCAAATACAACAAAGGTCCCATAATTGTTGATTTAGGCTACATTAAAATTGAATAAACTCTTAATAAGTAAAAAATAAGCTAAAGTGAGTACTCATTAATCTCATTTTAAGTAAGCAAAGTAACTATGTGTGGAGCTTTGGCAGAGGTGCTGGTGAGTATTTTGTTGGCAGAGGAATGCACAGACTGTGGTGGAATATTGCCTGAGAACTGCAGGAGTACCTCATACAGTGGTGCTGATTCATACAGTACAGCAGACTGCTTATTAAGACTTATTAGGAGTGGTTGGAGGGTCCTAATTAGTGTTCTGTGCTTGTTCCTGTGATGACACTTGAAGGTCAAAAAAAAAAAAAAAGAAAAACAAATTAACTGAAAGATGCAGGGACATTTCTTCATATTCCTTTTCAGCAAGTAGGTCCTTTTAAAGCAGTAATTTGTATGACTCAGGATGGGGACACAGTGGTTTTGCTCTTTACATATGAGTTTATACAACTTTGCCATTAGGGAGTTGGCAAGATGATGAAAATTTAAGATTTTTTTGTGTAATATTCACTGAAAAAAAAAAGTGCTGCTTTTTGGGTTATGGGGGTTTTAACCAAAGATCTGCAGCCTTGCTGGAAATAACAGGAATTTGTGTGAAGAGGCCAAGTTGCTGTGGCTTAGAGGTAACCTCAAATTAATACTAGGAGGTTGTGTTGGGGTAATGGGGAATGATGTTTTTATTTGAAACTACAGATCCCTGTCTGAGAGTGGTTGTGCTAAAGTGTTTCTTGGCAAATTTGAAAAAAACTCTCATCATTAATTTTGCTTTTGAGGATATTAATGGCTTTATGGTAAAGCTTAATGAAAACCCTAGTATATAATAACTCTTCCTTTTTCTCTAGTATATATGCATTTATGATTACAGTGGTCATTCTTAAAAGTTCTAAGCATGGGTTCTACTGGGGAACATTCAAATGTCTAACACAAATAGCTGAATTTGAAATGGCTTGGACTGAAATTCAGTGTTGTAGAATAGGCCTTATCCTGTTTGTTGAGGAAACCAGTAGAATTTGTGTCACATTTTTTCCCTACCTGCCTGCAGGCAGAGCTTTTGTCAGACCACTTCTGCATGGTTTATGCCACAAATAATTCAATGGAATCCCCAGAAACTCTTCCAATAGCATTGTTTTGGTATCAGAAACAACACAGACATAAAATCCCCCACCAAAACAAACAAGCAAAAAGCCCAAAAGCAACCAAAAAAACCCTAGAGGAAAAAAATGTGAAAAAGAAGCTGGAATATACAAGGTGTATTCTGGAATTACCCCAGAAGCTGTGGTTCTGTTTCCAGGATACACTCTCAGCATGTAAACACAAACTCTGCTGCATTGTTAGCCCAACCTTGCAGAAGCTCTCTGCAGCCAAACGATGCTATCAGCAAAGGTGTGAATGTGTCACTTCAAATGAGAGGAGCTGGTACTTCTCATGATCTGTTTGCAAGATTTTACAGTGTTAAAGCAAACTGTGTTAATTCCTAGTTTACAAATTGAGGAGGCCTTCATCTTCCCTGGATCCATGGTGAAATTCGAATTTTAGCTCCTAAGTGGAGCCAAATAAGACAAGCACAGCTCAGTTAAATATGAATGCAACTAAAAGCAGAAACTACTGTGAGATACTTCTTATTTTATGACTTATCCTTGTTAAATCTCTGTATAATCTGAGAGAATTCTGAAAACTGCTAAAGGACCTGGAAGGAATAGATGAACACGTTTATGGATGGCGCTTTCAGCTGGAATTACTGAGCATGAATTAATTCTAGCAAATAAATTTTAATTAAAAAAAAAAAATTTCCAGGGACAAGTTTAATTGCTACCATTGACTTTGGAGAGCTCTGACTGGGAAGCTTTGCTGCATTTCTTTGTTGGCCTGACAATTAAAACAATTCGCTGGCAGAAGACAGAGCCTTGCTGCAGCAGAAAAGAGCAACTTCAGGAAGAGTGTGATGCAAATTAAAGGGATGATCTACCATTACTTTGTTCTTACAAAACCTGAGGTTTTTTTTCTGAGAGCCAACAATATTTCTGTCTCCCCATACACACCTGAGTCAACTTCAGACAGCACAAAGTCATTTTAAATATTCTGTATTCCTTCTATTCTTAGAATGTACTGCCACTTGCCAAGAAAACACAGCTGGAACAGTGGTCAAGAAGTTGGTCTTGAGGAAATAATGCCATTTCTTTTAGACTGTTACAGCCCTTCAGAAGCTTGGAAGGTTTGAGCCCCAGCTTTGAATTGCAGTTGCAGCAACAGCCACTGCTGATCCTGTGCTGAGCCCCACTGCACAGAGAGATATGTGCTCACAGGTTTATCTGCTCTTCTTAGGTGGCAGAGCACCACAATTCCAAATGAAAACATGGCCACAGTCCCTGTCCAGACTTGTGTGGTTGTCAACTTTTTCAAGAATGGGCAGCAGCCAAGATGAAAGGATGCTGAATGATCAGTTCCAGCACTTGGGCCAGAACATTTTAGAATAAGAATCACCCAGTCTGTAGATTTCAATTTGGAATACAGTAAGAAGCTGTATTTTAGTTTGATTTCTGTAATTTTGTTCATTAGGAGAATTCTATATGTCCTGATCCATTCTTCAACTTCTCCAGTATTCCAAAAACATCATCTTAATCTTCTGGTTTGCTCTTGCCCAGCAGCACTGTGGGTTTCTGAGATGTCCTTGCAGGACTGGATTTCTGATTTTTTTTCCTCCTGCAACAGAAATTCCCTCCTCCCCATCTCCCCTTTACATCCCCTTGCAGAGTCATTTGCTGCTCCCTGGTGTACTGGAAGAAATGCCATTATGAGCTTGCAAAGAATTTTTATTTTCATTTTTATATGAGTCTTTCAGATCCTTCACCTCTCTCTTGACCTAGTAGCTTGTCAGCTTCCCCTCACCTTGCTCTCTTTTATAGAATCTTTACCACCATTCATTTGGAAAGAAAAGTAAGTTCCTGGAGTTAGAAACCTGTTTGAAGTGTAAGAAATCTGCCTGGCCTTACACAAACCCATGTTAGCATATCAGCACAAGCTCAGTCAGCTTGGTCACTGGCTAAATGCCCTCAAAGGGAGTGAAACAGGAGGCAAAAAGGGAAAAAAACCCCAAACTTCTGCACAGATTTGATATACCATAGAAGGGAGAATTTTGTGTGTTTGTATGTTATTCTATGTGCAATGGACCCAAGGAAATGGATCTCTCACAGCCAGATTTAATATAAATAGACTTAAAAATGTGAGGGAATGTTTCACAAGTGTTTTTGAAACAGAGAGAGAGAGAGGCAGGAGTTAAAGACCTTCAGGAATATATTACTTATCTCCTGCAGAACTCCTGAGATGCATGTTATTCCCAGGAAATGTCCTGTCCCATTCCAAACCTGGTGTGGCAGCCCCAGCCCTGGGCTGGGCAGGAACGCTGCCCTGGCACAGGGTCAGGGCTGGCTGCAGCCACTGCTGTGTCCTCCTAGCTCAGCTCTGCAGGGTGTGGGAAGGCTGAGGGCACCCTGTGAAACCCCCCAGAGATGTGTGGAAGGCTCCAAGAGCTGCAAACAGTGATGGAGAAAAGAATGTTTGTAATGAGTGGTCATGAGCAGGAGAGCTCAAAAAGCACGTGCCAACTGCACACAAAATGGGATTTCAGTCATGAAGAAATGTGTTTTGAAACTTGCTTAAACTGGGCAAGAGGAATATGAAGCTGAACTGCAGTAAAGGTCTAAAGGCACAAGGATTAGGCTGGACATCAGGGGAAGGTTCTGCTTCCCCCAGAGGATGCTGGCACTGCCCAGGCTCCCCAGGGAATGGGCACGGCCCCGAGGCTGCCAGAGCTCCAGGAGTGTTTGGACACCAGGGATGGACAGGGGGGATTGTTGGGAGTCTGGGCAGGGACAGGAGCTGGACTGATGATCCTTGTGGGTCCCTTCCAGCTCAGGATATGCTATGATTCTAAATATGCAAATAAATATTTAATTTGCAGACCCTGAAAGCTTGTACCCTGTACTGTTCATTTTTTTATTCACTGATCAGTATTTGTGTGCTGCAATCTGGTGCTCAGACACACAACGACCTGAAATGCACTCAAATGAAATGACCTTTCTTCTGAGTTAACTTTTTTAAAGAAGTCGACACAGGAAGGAACACTATTTTTTCCCACTTTTATTTGAAAATTACAGGTGTGGAATAGTGGGAGTAAAGTTAAGTTATCTGAAAGAAATATGGATTTAGATTTTGGTCTTTATGCTATCATGGCTGTTTTTAACAACAACAACAACAATAACAACAACTATTATTATTATTATTATTATTATTATTATTATTATTATTATTATTATTATTATTATTAAATCCTTGAGCTTATTATGAAGATGTTAGACCAGGATAGATGTCACTGAAAGGAAGTTAAATCCAAAAGGTGTTACCTGGAGTACCAATATGTGGAATCTTGTACAGGTTGGTTTTCACAATTCCTCATTTTTACATTGTTTGTGCCAAAAAAATGTCACTTGTTGAAAATTCCCTACTGCATTAAAAAAAAAAATGAAGCTTGTTTTGCAGAATCAAATTATAATTTAAGATTTATAAAACCTTAAATTCCATTGAACTTTTTGTTGAAATGCTGTGAAATCAGTCATTGCAACTACTTGCAGAATTTGAGATAACAGAGTAGGCTGAAGTGATTAGGTTAGGGGTTAATCTGTGTTAAATATGCTGTGGGATAAAGACAAATGTTGACACAAATTGCCAGAGCTTGTGGTGTCCCCTAGCAATTATTTCTGCTCCTTGGTGCTATTTAAGGAATATTCCAGATTTTAATGTGACTTAAGAGATGCCATGGGGAGATGACTTGGATGGTACAACCAGCCTTATTGAGCCAAATATATATCTTAACAGCTTCACCTCCAGAACACAAAATGTGTCTGTAGCTGGAGTAAGAAAAACCAAAATCCAGTACCTACAATTCCATTGTATGCGAAAGACCTTTGGTATCTGTCAAACTGGAGGCTGCAGACTTCCCCTAAGCAGCTGAAATTCTGCAGGAATGGTCCAAGGCAAGACTTTGCACAAAAGCCCTAATTGTGATCCCATCATTTATCTTCTTTTTTCTGTACTGGTGAGTGTCTGTTCTGTCCAGGTTTGAAAGACAGGCGTCTGCTAAGGAAGGCAGAAGCCTCCCTTGACATGGAAAATGTAAATTGCTCCCTCTGAATTATTATAATTTTGAAATTAAGAGGCTCTCAGGCAAAGATATTGGAGTAGGAATAACAGTTCTTTACTAGGAAATTTAAAAATACAAATGCAATAGTACAAAAACAACTCTGCCAGAGTCAGAACATGCCCTGGCAGCCTGTGGGTCAGGGTGGTGGCAGCAGTGCCATTCCATGGGGGCTCAGCCCTCCTGCAGTGCCAGCTGTGCTTCTGCTGGAGCAGGGATCCTGGACAAGGCTGGAGTTTTCCTCTGGAGCTCCAGGGCTGCTGGAGATGGGCCTGGGCTCCCTCTGGGAATGCAGTGGGGCAGAAAGCTGCTCCTCTGGGAATGCAGTGGGGCAGAAAGCCGCTCCTCTGGGAATGCAGTGGGGCAGAAAGCTGCTCCTCTGGGAATGCAGTGAGCAAAGGCTGCTGTGGTGTCCCAAAAGGTCAGATTGTATCCAGGTAGGAATGCTTGGCTCCTCCTCTGGGTGGAGCATCTCCCCATGGGATGATGGAATTTTCTCAGCCATGCAGGGACACTCACTGGCCATGAACAGAAGAGATCTCCTGAGGGAGGATTGGCTGTGGGAGAGATAAAGAAAACTGCCCAATGAACAGCAGAGAACTGCCCCAGCTCTGACAGATGGTGATAGAACACACACCCAGCTAAACCTGAGACATGCTCCCAGTAGATGCCCTGCATTTGTACCAGGCTCTGAGTGCAGACTTTGGGCACAACAAGCCCTGCAGAGCAGGAAGGTTTTCCTTGGATTCTCTCTCTTTGTCCATGCTGGGCTCTTGGGACAGCCCTGCTTTTGCTGGGCTGTGATAAAAACCTGTGAGTTATATCCCAGTGTTAGTTAGAGATCTGTCAATAAAACTGCTTTTACTGCAGTCTCTTATCTGAAAGAAACATGTTCAATTTAGATTTGGACTTTTTACTATCATGGCTGTTTTTAACAATAATAATACAATTATTTTAGTGAGAATAATCCTTGATCTTTTGATGAAGATTTTAGACCAGGATAGATGTCACTGGAAGGAAGTTAAATCCAAAAGGTGGATCCTCATCCACAGCAGGGCTCTGCCTGAATTTCTGACCCATCTCAATCCCTGATTTTCCTCCTTGGACATGAAGAGAAAGGGCCTCTGGTCCTGACATGAAATGCTATCTTTCTCCTCCAGCTTACAAATTAAACTCAAGCCTGCTCTTTCCAGGCTTCCTGGAGGAGTTACTAGAGAGAGACGAGTTGCTCCAGGAAGAAATTGAAAAAAATTTCATTTTCTGAAATTTTTACGTCAGAAATTTTTATTTTCTAGTCTTGTTGCCCTTCACTGGTTTGGTTGCAGATGAAAATATAACATGAATGCATCCAGTGCTGTGCTCGATGGGGATGTCACTGAAAATACAGCAGGGTGGGTGACCAGCTGTGAAAGTTCTTGCTCTGATGTTTTCAAATGTTTTACAGCATTTCTGTAAAAAGCTGTGTCTTATATTTCAATATTTCAATTGACAGCATTTGGCATTTCAGCAGGATAAACTCAGTTTCTACAAGATAAAGCCTATCCCTGATCTTGCTGTGAAGTGCTTGTAAAACCACCTGTTTTACTGTACACATGGTGAATAGTCAAAAAGTAAATATTTCTTTAAGTGACCTAGTAATTATCTACAAAACATCTGCTAAATTTAATCTCATTTAAAGTCTTTTCTGAAACAATGTTTTAATAAAAACTCTGCCTTTTTGTGCTGTTTTTATCATATTCCTATATGTTGTCTTGAAATTCAGTCCAGCTATTGGCAAGGAAAAATGTTTGGAAGGAAGTGGGTTATAAAACTGTTTTCAAATGATTTAATTTGCAATTGTTACAAAGACTTATCTGAAATGTTTCATGCTGTGATAGATCCTTTAAATATTGTGATATCAGAGACAGCTGAGTGATGCACTGAGAGCACAAATTTATTAGCTCTTGCCTATTATTATGTTATAATCTTGTCTGAGTGAGGGTGAACCTGAATGCTGAATGAAAGCAAAGGGAAAACTAAACAAAGTCTGAAGTCCCAGTTTTTGCTGGGTTATCCTCTAACAGCAAATCCATCCTGCTAGACAGTTCCTGAAGCTTCTATTATTTTTTTAAAACGTAACTTCACTGAGACAAAATCACAGTGTTTAAGACTGTACTCCACTTACCTTTTACATGGGGCATGATCTTCAGAAACAATGAATTTTATTCTTGGACCTGGTGACTGCTAAAGGTTAGAAATCTTCCTTCCTGATTTGTTTTCTGGAATGTTTTGTTTGCTCCTAATAAGCTTCAGTAGAAGCACTGAAGGAAGTAAAATGTATATTCAGATCACTGTAGAGTAGATCGACAATTTTTATGACAAAGGAGGAATTGAGGATTTAGGTGTCATTTGTTCTGGATTTTATTTCTTCTTCTTGTTGTTGTTTTGTTTTTAATTTTTTGAGGCTTTTTTAGGAAAAGGATTTGTATCTGAAGTTAGATGAATTATTTTTACCACAAAGATGTGTCATCAGCATCTCCCAGTTACTTGTAGGTGTTGTTTCCTTTCTGGCTGATGCAGTTGTGCTGAGTGCTTGTGTGTTCAGGTGCTCTCTCCCCACCCCCCCCCCCCCCCCCCAGAATAACCTGGTGACTTCAGTGATGCAGAACCCAAATTACCTGCCTAAATATCAGCACTAAAAATCACTCAGACAACTAAATGCGGTGTCAGGGCTGTCTTACTGAAGTATCTTCCACTTATTTGGTCTGTGGTTGGTTGGGTTTTTTCCTTGGTTTTAATTTAATTTTTATTTTTTTCAAATCTTGGTTCAGCAAATTAATAAAGATGCAGCCTATGAAAACAAAGAAAATAAATGTGGCCATTCCAGCCCCTAAACTGACACTGCTCCTCGGTGTTGGTGGGGACTGCTGACTAAAATGAGCTTTGGGCTCGTGGTCCACAGGTGTTTTCTATGTCCTGAGCAATCCTGCCATGGTTTTCTGGTGATTCTGACAGGCTGTGCCATCAGTGCTCTCACTGGTGCTCCATCCCAGAGATTCTTGTAAAGTCAGCCAATATTTGCTTTCTTCCCATTCAGCCACATCCACAGAGAATGAGAGGATGGAGACACTGGTAAGGATGTTAATTGTGCTGGAGTCTAATTAGTTGTTTCTGAAGATGTCCAGGAATTAAAGTGGGAAGGTGGGAAGTCTCAGGGGGTGTTCCTGTGCTGGCCTTCCCACGACACAAATCATACACCTGGGTTCACTGAGCACTGGGGCTGAAAAACACATCCAGAAACAGAAAAGGAAGCACATTGGAAAAGTTTTGATTTTGAAAAGAAAACAATGAAGAACAGCAATTAGCATTAATAATTAAGGGAGAAAGGTATTTGACAAGATTACCTTTTGTTTAAAGGGTCTGTTTTGAAAGAATTAAAATTCTGATGCAAATTGAGTTTTCTTAACACTTTAATCATCTTGTTAATTCCCTTTCATTAGGAAGTCCCTAGCCAGAAGTTTCTCTCAGAGCCCAGCTAGAGAGATCTTTAAAATTTGCTTTTATTGCATGTTTATTTGTCTCCTGTGTGGATTTTCCAGCGAGCAGACACAAAGAATGGCCAAATGCAGGGAAAGGATTGGAAGAATTCCTGTCAGCACTGTATAGTTTTAGATCAGGGTCAAAATTCCCAGACTATTGATGCCAGGATCCCACCAGCCTCTGAATGAAGTGGAACATCTGCCTGGGAGAGACAGGTGGGAGCAGGAGAGGCAAGCACTGCTGTGTTAAAACAGAGCTTGGCAATTTCAGTTTCCTTTTTTCCTGGGCAAAAATAAACCCAGAAAGGCCTGCACCATTTTCCTTTTTTGAGGGAATATTTTTATTGACCCACAGGTTATAACTGTTATTCAGATGAACAGCAAAGGCTGAAGGAAAATATTATAGTGCAATTTGTAGGGAACATCCTGTGTACGTTGTAATAGCATAAAGAAAAGCAATTTAATATCTTTCACGCTGAATTAATAATGTAGAAAAAAATATAAATTGGGATAGAATGTTACAAGAATTGTAATGGATGAAAATGTGCCGGAGGAAAAATTATTTCTTCCTAAAAACTGAAATAGAATTTAAATTTCTTGAATTTTATGTAAAGTGACAATTATAATATTTGCAATAAAAACCCCCAACCCTATAAGCAGTAAGTTGGTAATTTGCACTTGCTGAAAACATGCACTCTGCATTTTTTAAATTCCCTAATTAAATCCTAATTAACATGTGCACTAGAGTGTTAATTCTTGCTGTTATTCCTCCAGGGTATCCCTTCACCTTCAGGAACATAAGTTTACTCAGATATATAAAAGATAATTATCAATAAGTAGGACTACAACATCCTATGTCCATTATGGTACCTGTTTGTTATGTGCCTGCTGGTCCTTGGGCCAAAAGAGAAAGAGAATTCGGGTTTTTTTCTGGTTTTGTGTGAAAGCATTCAGCTTTGTCAGTGGGATACCACAGCAGCCCAAAAATTGGTCAGCATTTTATCAGCTAATAACAATACTGGAGCAATTTTTGCCTGGAAAATCCAAGTTTCATTGCTTTGTGTTCCTAAAATCTCAGAATTCCTGTTGACAGGCTGCAAAATAGAGAGGGGAAAAGGGCCAGTTTAAACTAAACTGTCAATTCTCTGTTCTACAGAGCTTGAGGTTATTTCTATCCTCATGCTAATATTCCACCTTTCATTCTACTTGAAGTTCATATCAACCATTTGGTGGCTTATTCATATTTCCAAGAAGCACAAATTATCTTAATAAACAGATTTAAATTATCTTAATAAACAAAAGGTATTAAATACCTATATTAAGCCCCAGCAGACAGACACTGTAAAGAGAGGAGCAGAGTGATTTCTTGGCAAGCAGGAATAAATCAGCCAGTGGGGCTGTGGTAGGGACAGGGATGGGTTCAGTGAGAGCTGTTCTGAGCATCCTCCCCACAGGGCTGAAAATCCTCCTGACACTGGGCCTGACCCAACTCGTTGGTGTTCAGGAAAGGACAGGATTTGGATTGGGTGGTAAATCATTTATTTGTATAAAACAATCACTGGGATATTTCTCTGCTGATCAAAACAGGTATAAATGATCAATTGCACTGGTAAGGTGAACATTTCTGCTCCTGAAGGTGGCACGAAGGCTGGGTTCAGTGACTGCATTACAGCCATTCCATGCAGTGACTGAAATAAATGGTTTTCTCCCATGCATTTTTCTGTCCCTCTCTGCTCCCTCCCACAGCAGGGATGCTGTCACCATATGTGATGATTTACAGTTCATTAAGTTCTTGTCCTGGATGTCAAAGGGTCTCATTTTTTCCATCTGAAGGAAGTTTTAGAAGTACTTTGTCAGAACTACGAAGTTCTCACATTTTTTCTTCATTATAGTTACAATCAGACTTTGAATATAAGGGGTGAATCCCAGTGAACAACATAAGCTCAGCTGTCCTTGCCATTACATAAATTTACATTACATTACTTGATCTGTAATAACAAATTATTATTGGGAAGAAGTTTTCTCTAAAAAAAGCAAAATCAAAAAAAATGCAGTGTATTAATATTTGCCACCTCTAATGTGTTTCAATCACATTTTGAATTGAATATCTGTTTTGCTCTATGTCTTCTAGTGACTTTCACTAAAATTGCAAAGATTAATTTCTCCTTAAGGATTTAGAAATAATATCTTCAGTTTCTTAGAATGTTGTTGGTCTAGAGTTGCTCTGGCTGTAGCAAAATAATCCATTAACTCTAGAAAATTAAGCCTAGGAGGTCTGTAAGAAATCATGCACTAAAATAGCTGTTTGTCTAATGTGTTCATAGCAACAACAAATCAAAAGGGTTTCTGCAGCCTTTCTAGAAATCTCTGAAGACTTAGTACCTCTTTTAGTCAGAAAACTTTTCCTAATATCTAAAGTAAATCTTTGAACCAAATTATAATGCCTGTCATTTGTTTTTTCCTGCCCTGCTTAGGATGACTGCAATTTTGCAGATTTTTGCATTGTAAGTCTCTCATGAATCTCACTTTAATGTTTCCTTTTGTAAATCAAATACATCAAGTTCCTTCAGCTCCTCTTTATCTGTCATGTTCTAAAATCTATTGTCTTTATTGTTTCCTTCTTGCAGAGCCTGAAATTTGACATCATCTATTTTGGGATCTCAGAACCTGGCTCATACTCACACTTGTCAGGAATACTTGTCCATGTTTTGCAGTCCTGCTTGTGCCTCAAGAACGAGCTTGGGGGTTGGGGTGTTTTACTGCTGTTCAAATTCCACCTCCTCTCTTCTTTTCTTCAATTTTGACATCTGACCCTTTTCTTGTTAGATGTTCTTGGTGCATTTCACTACTTACTCCCACACAAAATGACTTGAATCTGCCTTACCAAATTTCATCCTAGAGGTCTTTATTGGCTTTGTTTCCAGCTTACAAAGATCATTTTGGATCACAAAGATCCATGGTTGCATGTCCTCCTGCCTTCTTTCCCCAGCACTTTTTCCCTGGCCCTCTTCACTGGAGGATAATTTAGATATTGCTTGAGTGGACTCCTGTGAATTTCCATCATAATGTCTCTTTCTGTTCAAAATAAGAATATTGATAATTGCTCCTTGAACATATCTTTTAAATTAATTAAGGATTTAGCTCAAGGCTCTTTTTCATCCAGGTAATATTTCCCTAGCTTGCCAATGGAGATTCCATGCCTAGCAGTATTTAAAGCTTTATAGAAGTGGGGCTGTATTACATCTACTGCTTCTGCCTTATCACTTACACCAGCTACCTGTAAAGGCAGGAAATTTAATTGGTTGCTCCTGACAAATCTGTGTTGCCTATTTCCATCACTTTATTATCCTGTAGGTGATTATTAATTGATTATTTAATAATATTTTTTCAGAACCTGTCAAGCAATTGAAGTTGGGTTGGCTGCTAATTATAACTCTCTTTTTTTTACTTGATGGATGGGAGGCGAATCTGTACAATATTTGTGTTCCTTTTTGACTTCCATATTCTTTGTTGGTTGTAGGTAGTATTGCACTGAAATTTGCTTGTGTTGTTCCTTTGTACACATCCTGACTCCTAGGCCTTTATTTTGCCTTGCAAATTTCCTTTTGGATTTTAATTCTCTAAAGAATATGTTCAGCAATCCTGCTTTGGAGAGCTGTATCTTTTCCATCAGTGCTGCTCCAGCTCTCCATTCCCTGTCCTTTCCTCCCCTGCCTGCACTCAGGAGATGCAGTGTATCCTGATCAGGATCTAGTCTGTTCTCACAGAACTGTTTGGGTTTTGCACCAAAGTGATGCTTCATCTTCCTAATCTTTCTAATCTGTTCATTGGGTGTTTGCTCCTGGTTTGGACACACCTACAGCCAGTTCTGCCTGCCAAGCCACACCTTTGGACTCTGCATTCCCTGCCTGACTTTCTGCTCCAGTGTTTGGGAGGGCTGAGGCTGAAGGGCTCCTGCCTGGGCAGGCACATCAAGCACAGCCTTCTGTGAGAATTACCAGCAGTTCTGGCAGCACGGTGTTTTCTGTGCTTAACAACTCCAAAATCTCTGCTTCCTCCTCTCCTTGGCTGAGCTGGCTCCTGTGCTCCCTCAGTTCAACAATGATTTCTTCAGGGTTTGCTTTTTGCCAGTTCTGAAGTCTTCAGTCTAAAGATTAGTGAATGTTTAAGAGCTGGTCTGGTTAAGTTTGAAACAATAGACAGACACCAGCTCTTGGGCAGGTGTCTAATTCATTTTCTATTTATTAAATGTTGAATCTAGTTGAAGGTGTCCCTGCCCACAGCAGGGGGGTTGAAACTAGATGATCTTCAAGGTCTCCTTCCAAAACAATTCTATGATTAGAAACTCTACAGAAATTATTTTTGCCCAAAGGTTAAAAAATTAGTGTTTAAATTGTTTCTGCTAAGGCCCATGATTTGGTCAGCATGGCTTTGACACAGAAGAAGGATTCTGAAGTGGTGTTTTCTCTATTTCCCTGAAATACCTTCTGTGACCACTCTGCATCAGCACCTGCTGATGTCTCTGGTGAGGTCCCTGCTGCAGAAGTCACTTGCAGTAAGGCTGAGGCTGATTCCATCATTCCTCAGCACATACCTGCCAATTTGTGAAAATTCCATGAGTTCTCATCCTTATGAGGGTATTTTGGATGAGGGCAGGGCACACATTTGAAATGGATTAGAGAACTTCCCACTCTGCCTCCATGAGGAATGAGCATTTTGGGTAAGTGCTTCTGGGGGTTGAGCTGGAGGCTGTCTGCAATTAAATCACACAGCACTGTATCATTGCTTTGTTTCATTTCACACTCTTTCTTGTCAGCTAATGTTTCACTTTCCATAGTAAAGGGAAACAAAAAACAAGTTTTCCTACAAACTCTGGACTAACTAGACTTGACATTCCTATTTAGACAATTGTATTCATAGTTGCCTTCTGGGTTTAACATTTCCTTCTTAATATATGGTGGTTATTCAGACAAACTTTGTGATTTAACTTGAGAAAAGGACTGAAATGTTTGTCCTTATCCAGACAAACTTTTTGATTTAACTTGAGAAAGGAACTGAGATGTTTCCTTGTACAGCGAGCTTTCCAAATGGATTTCTGTCTCAAAGTTTCTGTATTGTCACCTCAGCATGCTCTGGGTGTATTTTTCTCAAGCCTTATTGATAATGTATGAGTGTTAATCACATGGTCTCTTACCAGGTAATTTCCGTGGAGCTACTGAAAACTTAAGGAAAAACAGCTGCAACGTGAAGGGTGATTTCCACATGGGTCCCATTCCCACCTGTGGTAGACACACAGCTATGCCACAGCTAATGATCATCCTCCTGAATTGTCTGTGAAAAGCATTTTACAAATGTCCCTTGCCCAATTCAGGGCTATTTCACCTCTTTCATGATAATGTGACTGACCCTCAAAGCCAAATTTTAATAGAGCAACAGCTGCATTTTAATTCCTGAAATATCTGAAAGGTTTTCAGTCTTTCCAAGAAATAAACACTGACCTAGAATTTAATATTTTCTATTAATGTTTCTTACCACTGCTGAAAAATGCAGCAACATAGAAACTGTTGAATGTTTAAAGCACTATAAATTGAAGGCCATTATGTCATTGTGGTCCTTTCACCTTGGAGTCCTTCAGGAAACAATTGGTCTAGAACAGCACGGAATAATGGATATTCTGTGTGTGAGTGCTGCATCTCAGTTATCTTAAAGATACAATTTTAGTGCTTAGTTTGTGCCCAACGGGCAGCAGGGGCTTTGAGGGAATACTTAGCTCACCTGCCAATTGTGAAAATACTAGTATAGAAAAAATAACGAAGTGATCATTCCCCAAAGTATCCCCATCAGAAGAAATTTCCTGTTTTTAACACATTGAGCTGTGAGCGTTGGCATGGCCTTATCAGAGATACTATCCTAGCAGTTAAATTGCAGAATGGGAAGTTAACAAAAGTTAAATCATGTAAAGATACTTTGAGCTGCATAAAATGCTGCCTTTCATAACAAACATGCAGTTTAGATACATTTAATATGTATGCCAGATCAAAGGAATTGCCTAATACTACATCTCTCCTATCCAGACATTGGTATCTAAATATGTCTGAGCCTGAATTAGGAGTTATGTGCACATGGTGATAACACCTGCATGGAAAGAGAGATGTGCAGGCTTGGTCTAAAACTGGGCATTGAATATCCAAAAGAACTGGACTAGGAAAATATTGGTTTTAAATCAACAGTGAGCATCATTCTCTGTAGGTTGATATTTTCTAATTCTGAACAGTTTTAGTTGTTGTTACATGATGGTTTGGAGGTTGATTTTCATCAGTACATTCTGTAAGAGATTGCATTCATCAAGCGGGTCCCCTCAGTTCCAGGGATCTTTGCACATCACAGAACACTGTGGACATAAAAGAAAAAAAAAAAAACTGTTGTTAGGCATTGAACTTTGAAAAGGTTGCTCAGCAGGGAACCATGTAATACTTGGGCATTTAATGACTAGGACTGACACGTCAGGGGTGCAGGCAGAATGCAGCACGAGGAGGGGAAGCTGTGCATGTGGATGGACTGTGCTGAGAGCAGGTGGCTCAGCTCAGGGCCCTCTCACAGAATTCTGTTTGCACCAAAACCTTTGGCTTTTGGAAATAGCCATGGAAACATTGCAGCGGGTGCTGAACAAGAATTTTTGAATGAATGGGTTCTAGAAGAACATTATTCCAGTATTTTATAGCAATCCATTTCTAAAAGAATTTGATTGAAGCACTGGGTTCCTCCCTGGGAGGGTGGGCAGGCCCTGGCACAGGTGCCCAGAGCAGCTGGGGCTGCCCCTGGATCCCTGGCAGTGCCCAAGGCCAGGCTGGACACTGGGGCTGGAGCAGCCTGGGACAGTGGAAGCAGCCTGGGACAGTCCCTGACATGGCAGGGGGTGGAACAAGATGGATTTTAATGTCCCTTTCCATGCCAAACCTTTCTGTTATTCTGTGACTCTTTGATTTTTCATTCAACATCACTTTTTGAATTGAATGCACAATATTACATGTTAAGTTTAAATTTAGAATGGAAATCACAGAATCATAGAATATCCTGAGTTGGAAAGGAACCACAAGGACCATCAAATTCCAACTTTTGTCCTTGGCTTAGAATATTAGAAATATAAAAAACTACAACAACAAAACCACAAAATCAGTTAACTGCTGTCTCCAAGCCCTTTGGAGCAGGAGACTGTACACCAAGTGGAGGTATTGAAATGCTAAAAGTGCAGTTGCCACCTGGGTTTGTCCTAAGTGACCTCTACTCTGCTGCCTTTTCCTGTGTCTGCCCCCTAAGCATGTGACTGTTCTTAGTTAAAAAAATACCCAGCACATTGCCAGCAATGCTGTAATAAGTTACAATTTAGGCTGTTCATGCAGAAATGGAGTAGATGACATTGTAATCATTGTAGTAGGATGCATACTTTATTACAGGGTGGCTTTAAACTATCCTGAGGAAGGTTATTCATGCTACACTAGCCAGGGATCGTTTTTGTTAAATAAGAAAAATAAAACTGCTAAGTGCTAGATCATTTAGGTGGCTGCAGAGCTGAAGCCTGTCTGAGTGTTCTGCAGTGTCTCCTGAAGAACACAATATATTTATGTAGCTTAAAAATCCACACCCTGGTTTAGGGGCAACAACCCAAATAATGGCCCTGAGGAGCAACATGTGCTAGTGGGGAGGAGAGAGGCCCTAAGGGTCAGCAGTTGTTATTCACACAGATCTTTGGAATATAATATAATATAATATAATATAATATAATATAATATAATATAATATAATATAATATAATATAATATAATATAATATAATATAATATAATATAATATAATATAATATAATATAATATAATATAATATAATATAATATAATATAATATAATATAAATATTATGTATCATATCATATTATTATACTATGTTATGTTATGTTATGTTATGTTATGTTATGTTATGTTATGTTATGTTATTAATATATATATTTGGAAACTAATATTAACAGCTTCTTGCTGCTTCTTTTCAACAGTGTGTGAGGATGAGAGTTGTGAAAAACAATGATCCAAGTGAAGCTGCTGTGCCTTCACATAACCTATCATTTGGAATTCCTGGTAGCTTTAAAAAACAAATTTGACAGGCAGAATCCACAGCTGGGAAATTTTCCTTTTAGCAAGGGATTTCCCAAATAGAAGGGATGGATCTACTGCGTGGAAAGAAAAATCCTTTTCTTACTCACAGGATGGGAATATATATAATTGTTATTAAGATTACTCATTTGATATATTTACCTGATATTATTCTCACACATTTTAAGTTTTTGGAAGATTTATTAATCCTCTCAGTATAAAACTAACAAATAAATCAGAAGTTACAATATTTTAAATTTATCTTTTTGTTTAAAGAAGCCTCACTCAATATAATTTCCAGATTTCCCTGTATGCGGGAATGTTATCTTCTTGCTCTTTACACAAAATTGCTATCTTGTGGGTTTCTGACATTTTAGTAAGTGAAAGGAAATTGAATATTAATATTTATCAAACCAGCTTTAGTTATGAAATGTTCATATGGTCAAAATAGGATGATGCGTTGATTTTTTTAATGCATTAGATGTTTTATATTAGATATTTATTGTCAGATCTGAGCATCTAACTTATGTTTTGCATAAAGCTAATGTGTTTTTTTTTTTTAAATTTGCTTAGTTTCCTTTCTACTTTGAAACATTACTCTGATTTTGGGAAGCTATTGTGTTTTTTCCATAGGAGGTTACCCATAATCTTGGTGCTATGCAAAATGAGTTATGTTTGTACAGTTTTATTAATACAAATTATGAAATTAAAGTAGAATGTAAAAAGGTGTCCTGTTTTATTGTAATTTTTACTTGGATTGTAGGAAATCATGTGGCAAACAAAATCACACATCATGAAAGGAAGGACAGTGTTAAAAGCACTTGCATAGAGCATGAACCAAGCTGACAAAACTGCTGGGAAATGGTGTGAAATTTGGAGGATTCACGTTGTGTAAAATTCATGTGTCCTTTGAAGCCAAAGACCCACATTGACTGCGGTGTGGGGCTGTCACTGGCATGGCTCAGGAGTGAATGGCTCACCCTGAATTCCTGATTCCTGCCTTTTGGAGTGCTTGGAATTCTCCAGGGCCCTTTAACTGTTTGCTTTCATCCAGCTCTGATCCATCCAGTTATGTGGCCACCTGGCAAGGAATCACCCTGCCCCACTGGCAAGCTGCTCTGATTTTGTTAAGGTGCAGAAAACTGGAGTTTAACCAGTAAAATGATTTAAAGTGAAAGGTTAGAGCCTGCACGATGGAAAAGCAGCCTGCAGAGAGCAGGAGGAGCAGGAATGTCCCGTGGCAGTGCCGGGGTGAGCCCAGCAGGGATGGGCATGGCCTCAGGGCTCTGAGAGAGGTGGCACAGCCACCACCACAGGTTGCTGCAGAGCTGCTCCAGCTAAAGCCCATCTCTCATTCATGCAGGTGCTGGTATCTCAGCTCCTGAAATGAAGGCTGGGTTTAATATCCTTGTCCAGGCCCTGCCATGGCCCTGCTTTCCAAGGAGGAAATTTCCTGTGTGTAGGTGCTGTGTTCCATCTGCACATTGACACACGCTGTGTGAATCACTTCTACACTTCTGCTCTCATTTCCTGTTGGCTTTCATCTCTAGTTGCTATTCTTACCAGTGTTTAAAGTCTTTCACTGTTCCAAGATCCTTGGGGTCCTTTCCAATGCAGAATATTCTGTGGTTCTGCGTGTTGTGTCCAGTTCTGGACCCCTCTTGGCCAGAGAGCCCTGGAGGGGCTGGAGCGTGGCCAGGGAAGGGAATGGGGCTGGGGAAGGGGCTGGAGCCCCAGGAGGGGCTGAGGGAGCTGGAAAGGGGCTCAGCCTGGAGAAAAGGAGGCTCAGGGGGGCCCTTCTGGCTCTGCACAACTCCTGCCAGGAGGGGACAGCCGGGGGGGTCGGGCTGTGCTCCCAGGGAACAGGGACAGGAGGAGAGGGAATGGCCTCAGGCTGGGCCAGGAGAAATTTAGATTGGATATTAGGGAAAAAAATTTCATGGAAAGGGCTTTCAAGCATTGGAATGGGCTGCCCAAGGAAGTGCTAGAGTGCCCATCCCTGGCAGCGTTCACAAAGCACGTGGATACCTGAGGACGTGGTTCAGTGGTGAGCATTAGCATAGACTCCATGAAGGCTGATCAATAATCTTTCTTAAGAAACCCACTGCTCTTTTATAGAGTGTTACGATACAGGTGGACCCAATTGGTGCTTGAATCCAAACACCATCCCCATTGGCCAATTTAGAAATCACCCTTTGGTAAACAAATCTTCACAACACATTCCCCATGTGCACAACAACAGGTGCAGCAAGTGAAGATAAGAATTGTTTCTCATTCTTTTCTCTGATCTCACAGACTTTTCCCAGAACGATGGCCGGGAAAGCTCTGTGTTTCTCTCTGTGGCCAGAGAGCTGCTGCCACACATGGTAGTGGAGCTGGGCTGATTGTTGGACTCAGTGATGTCAGAGGCCTTCTCCAACCTAAGTGATGCAATGGTTCTGCCCAAGTTTAGGCTTACAGGATTGGAGGTGGCTTGAGCCTGAGTTCTCATGCTACAGTTAAACCCCAGCTGCACTGGAGAGGCAGCCAGGCTTCCTACAAGCACAGGAGCGCTCAGGTTACAAAGCCAGGGCTCAGCAGAAGGCCCTAACCCACAGGCAGTCTTTTTAAGAGTCCAGATTTTCCTTGCTGTGGTAAAGCAAAGGCTTTTAATAAGGTGCTGAGTGACTCTGAGAGGCTTTAGGAGGTTGAAGCACTTCCTTCCTGCTCAGAGAGTATGGCTTTCTCCAGGGTAACCCCTAAAAGAGTGTTTTGTCCCCTGTGCCTCTCCTGTACAGCTGCTCAGGGAAGTCTTGTGTGGAGAGGCAACGTGGGTGTAGGAGTGCCTGGGTGATGCCTCAGGTTTTAGCTTTTATATTTTTCATATTCTGTGCTGCTTTAGTGTGTGGGTCTGGGCTTCATATTAGGGGATGGTGAGCTCTCTTCACAGAGCAGGCAGACAAAACAATTCCTTCTCTAGCTGGGGACCAAGGACAAATGATCCAGATCTCAGGCCAAGAGCATAAACAACGTGGACTGAGGAGAGAAAAACAAGAAGGGTGGGACTTCATGGGCTAAAGCTGGAATTGGACAATTAACTCCAATATGCAGATGGGCCAGAACTGATCAAAGCGAGAGACCTTGTGAGCGGTCGTCCATTCTGTGACCCTTTTGGCTCACCTTGGCTGTAGCCCTGGCTGGGCTCTTGTGCTGCCCAAGGTGGATCCAGTGAGGCCTTTTAGCAAATCCCTCCTTTATTCTTTAGCTCTGTCCAGCCTCTGTTCTAGGTCAGCCTTCACACGGCATCAGTTTTTGGTGACCCAGATGGGACACAGGGCATCTGGGAAAGCCCTGGACCAGAGCCAGAGGAATATCCAGCTCTTGCCCCCAGCCTGGATAATGTGCCTCACCTGCCACCTAAAGAACCTGGATCACTGGGCACTAGTGACTATTGCTGCTCTTGGGCAAAGGCCCAGGAGACCCAGGGTTTTGTGGTTCATTGCTATTTTTGAGTTCTATTTCAAATGGGGAAATCTCACTGAAGTTACTGTATCATTTCTGGTACTCAGAGTAGTAATAATAATGTATTTGTTCTATTTATATTTAACTTGTCTTTGAGTAAGAGAAACTATTTTAGATCCTTATTTATTTATATTTACCTTTTGAGTCAGAAATCAATGACCACATTGCTGACTGTGGATATGTATTATGCAAAGCCACTGTATTTTTCAGTATTTTTTTTCCTCTTTCCTGACTGTTTCTGTTTGACTCATTGCACCTCCTGGTCTGCGTCCAAAGAATGATTTCCTAGCTGGAAGGATTGTGGGGATATTCATCGTGGAACAAGGCTTGGGGGCAAAAGGGTATCAACTTGAATAATTTAATATATTTCTTGAATGTTTTTGCTTTCATTTCTTCACTGCCTTGTTTTCTTTCTTTGCTATTTGTTATATGGGAGCTTCTTGATTTAGTTATGCTTTTCCTCTCCATGCTCTTCTCAAAGGCCTTCCTGTTAAATCACTCTGCTTTGTTTTCCTTCATAAATACTCACGTAGCAGCACTATTGCTACATTCTGGTATTTCATGAGTAAATTGCTCATAATTCCTTTAGATCACATTTAAGGCACTTAACAAGAACAGTGGAATCATCTGCTCCCTTTCAGATCCCTTTCCTGCCAAGTACTGATTTCCATGGATAAGCTGAATGTATTCATACTGACAGCAGTGTTTTTAGGATGAGGCACATAAAAACATGTCCTTTCCACAAACGTACTCTTTACTGTCTGTTAATCTGCAGAGCAGGATCTGTGCCCCTGTTTGACTGCTTTTCTTTTAAGAAACTGTGCCCTGAGTCTTAAAAATAAAATAAGAATCAAAAGGAAAAACCCTAAAACAGAGCAAACACATATAACAAGAAAATAAACATGATGGAAACAGTAGGGGATTGCTATTTCTATGCTTTGCAAACTCAGTAAGCAAAAAAAAAAAAAAAAAATACAACTAAAGCTGTGGCCCAGAATAGTAATTTGGATCAATTTTTTGTTGGAATACTTTGTGGCAAACATGACCTCTCAATCCACAGAGCAGGTTAGAACAACCCCCAAAACAGCAAGGCTAAACAAGAGTAATGCAAATTGAGTTAATATCAGACATGTTCAGCAAGCACAAATGTTAACTTAAAAAATGCCTCTTGCAGTCACAGTGAGTGTTTTACTGATGGCTTTTGGCAAAGGATGCCACAATTGCTCTGAGTTGGACAATTGGGCTGGGTAAAGGAAGGAAGAAGAAAAAGATTCTACTTGGGCAAAAGAAAAAAAAAATTTGCAATACATTTTTGGAGAAGATCTGGCAGGTTCTACCTGTGTTGCATTTCAAATGGTTGAGGCAGTGCCAGCAGTATTCCCCTATCCTGCTGTGTCCTGGCCCTCCTGGGGTTTGTGTCCATGACAAATGCTGCTCTGTGCAGCCACTGCTGCCAGGGGGACACAGGGAATGCAGCTGGTGCCACCAAACTTCCTGCATGCTGAAAACTGCAGAGGCACAGGAGGGGATGGGCTGCCAGGTTTTGTTCCCTTACATGCTGTGAACAATATGCCAGCAGCTGAAGTGAAGCTGATCTTGCTTTCAGAGTGAGACCTGGGTGTAAATGCTCCTGAGTAAGGGCAGGGCTGCACTTCCTCTGGCCATATTCCTTCTGCACAGCACTGAAGCCTGACACCAGATCTTGAAGCACCTTCAGACATCTGTACTAGACACTGGTGTCCTACTGAAGGCTCTAAACATTTCATCAGAATATCCAGAATCCCTCTTAACTTCTTTATTAATTATGCTAATGCCATTATCAGCTTCTCATCAATGATGAAGTGAAAAGTCAGCAAAAATATGGCCTTTCAGCATGGTAAGATGCAAAGAGAAGGGACGAGTGCTTACTGTCTGTACCATCCCAGGGTTGTCCCACTCACTTGTGACATCTCTGCCAATAACAAATCAAGGTCCCTGGCTTGCCAGCAGGGAGCCTCTTTTCATTACACCTAGATTTAAAAATGTTAGAATTAGTCTAGGTCCCTTAAGAGAGAACTTGCCCTCAGTGTTTTCAGGAATGTAGAGCAGAGGGGATTAATATTGTGTAGTTTCTCATATGATCAGAAAGAACCTCAGAAGGCCATTCATTATTTCTGCCTCTTGTGAAAATCCAGATGAACTCTCTGTCATTTCTGACAGTTGCATGTCCAGCTGCTAAAGATCAACTGACAGGAACTAAACTGCTTCAGTGAACTCCCTCAGTAACTTGAACGTTATTCTTGATGTCTAACCCAGCTCTTCCTTGCTGCAGCTTAATCCTCTGGCTGCTATATTGACCAGAGACATCAGTAATCACTGTTCTTGTCTGCAGCAGAATACTATATTTGAAGACTGTTGTCATGTCCTCCCATCTTCTTTTCCCCTGGAATTTTCTTCTTCAGCTTGAACTCTAGGCCAGCCTTTCCCCTCTCTCCTCCCCTTTGCTTGAGCAGTTAACACTTTTCTCTCTTCTCTTTTAATCTCTGCCTCATTAGTGTTTTCCCATCACTATTTTTGAAGAAAGATGCTGAAACTGATCTTTATGGAAAGATCTTTATGGAAGATGCTGAAACTACATCTTTATCTTAAGACCCTGATGGAGTGGAAGGATAACACTGAGTTTTGCAAAGTGCTTTGTTAACGTGTCCTACTATGCATATAGTGTTTGGTTTTGCCTAATTATGCCATTGGTGACTTAAATCCTGTTAAAGGTGATCTTCATCCAGGTCATTTCCTGCACCTTATTATTTCCTCTGTCGTGTTTTTGAGGAACAAAGCTTGTGAGCATCTTGCCATGCTGGAGAGTCGACTTCAAGTGTAAATCTAACTGCCACTGCAGCTAAGGTCCAAACACTTACTAAATAAGTAGAAATCAATTGACTGCAAAATTGAATAGGTCACACAGCAGAAACACCTTAATCCCTGTATAATTTGCAATCTAATTGAAATTAAGTAAATGAAAACAATGCAGATGAGGTAAGCACAGAGTAACTACGTGTCTTGACTGTGCTATTAGTGAGTCTGCATCACAGCTCTTGCTTCCTTCTGGGTTTTTTCCCCAAGACAGGTAAATTGCAATTTTCAATTATCTGACCTTTCAGGAAAAAAATAAGCATGGGGAGCTGAATAGGCAGCTCACCATCAAGCTTTTATTTCTTTTTCTTTCAATTCCTATGTGGATGAAGGATCTACTTAAAAGACTGAAATCAATCATCCTTCCAAACAGATTCCCATGATTAGAATGCTCTGGTCAGCCCAGCAGAGCAGTGATGATTACAAACCAGCACAGGTGGCTTTTCACCAGACACAAGCAGGGTTTAGATGCTTAAATCCGAAATTAAAATTTCAGGTTAATTTTTACTTTAATATTTGTCTATTGCTGGCAGCCTTCAGCTTTAGCATAGAGATTCTTAAGCTGCTCTGCTTTCTCCACATGTCCTGGCCTGAGCAGCTGTAATCCTGAGCCTAACTGGGACCCTAAAGCTGAGGAAAGCATTGTGCAAGTCCCCAGAAGGTTCTGTTGAGCAGGCAGCCTTTTGGACTGTGACTGTGGGATCATTATCAAACACCTCTCCAGTATGGTTTATGTGCTTCATTTTTAAAGCACCACTCTCACAGCTGTGGAGCTTAGCAGTTCTGATATGTCATTTATTTCTGTGCTTAGCTGGGAGGATTTATCTCCTGCACAGTTTGATAGCAGTGGCTTGCCATTCTGGGTGGGCTGGAGAGCCTGCTTTGTGCCCTGGAAAACCTGGAGGGAGTCACTCTGAGCACAATTCCATTTCTTCTGTCCAGCTTGTTGTGACTCCACTGCTCTCCACACCCACCTCATTTGGCTTTAAACACCTCAGGTCTCACTTAAGGTACATTCAGCTGACAGATAAGAATGTTATTCCAGGGATTTTAGGTCTGTTTGTCCAAAGAATTTAAGTTTTCCAGTGAAGCACACCAGGGATAATCAAATATGGGACATGTTCTGTATACGGGCCATTAAATCAAACAGGATTTTTCAGCCTGGAAAAGGGATGACTTTAGGGGGTATTGCAGAGAGCTGCTCAGTTGTGAGTGACGTGTAGAAAGTGAATTTGGGATGTTTATTTTCTGCCATTTCCAGTACAGATCTTAATGAAACCAGTTAGGGGGGAAGCCACAAGAAAAGCCATACAAAAAAAAACCCTCCCAAAAAAAAAAAAAAAAAAAATCTTAAACTCAACAAATAAATTCAACAAACCAAAAAATAAGCTCCCATCTTCAAAGTCACATAATTAAGGCTCTGCTTAACTCTTCTCAGAATATTTTTTTTTTTGGTTGAACTGCTAAACTCTTCCTAAATTCCTAAGACCTTTTATTTTTTTTATCCTATTTTCTTGGTGTATTAGTTTATTATTTCCCATGTTCTATTTCTGGCATCATTTTAATTTCACTTCTCTATTTGTCTCTAAAGTACCCCAAACAAGTACTCTTAAACTTGACCTTTTCTTTGCCTAATAACACTTTTCCTTTTAGATTCAAACTGCTTGTGCTGATTTCCCATATTGTTTGTTCTGGACTTTGGGGGCAATGCCTTCCCCCATCCCCCTCCTGCCCCTCAGGAACCCCAACAGGCCCCTGTGCTTTCATTTCTAATTCACCCACTGTGATTCCTTCTACAAGAGGCTCTAAACCAAAATGTTCAGTCAATAAACAAAATACCAGGCTGATGGACAAACTAGGGAAACTTAATTTTTAAAAATGGGCTTTTGTTTCCAGTAGACATTGTGTGCAGCAGTCATTAAGGGGAGTGCACATGGCTGCAGTCAGATGATGAGGAATGAGAATGCACACCAACATCTGGGCATGGCTTTGGCAACCTGTAGATTTACTAGCTGATTAGAAATAAAAGATGAAGACACAACTGCCCCTTGGTTCATTGAAAGCTGTTCAAATGCTAATATAATAGGACTGTTATTTCTAAGAAATTTGATTAAATGTAATATTATGCTCCTACAGCCTCACTTTTCTGTCTGCAGTCTCACTGGAAAGAATAATCTGTTGTAATAATATCAATCTTGGTAGATAATGCCATCAAACTTTTAACCAATGGAACATTTCACTTAAGAAAGAGAGGTGATTATGTGCATTTTAAATATTTATTTTTTCTGTTTTCAATGGTTTGTACTTAAATTGAGATGTGTTGAAACAAAATCATTATCTTTCTGCTTTCCAGTACTCTGTAAGTGTGACACTGAAGCAATCAGACTGTTATCTGTAACTTGCTTACTTGGTAGTCATAAACCTCTCCTTCTGCAAGGACCACCTTCTTTTGCCAACATTAAATCCTTCAGGTCAGCATTCATTGCAAGGATTTTATGCTTGTACCATTTTTACTGTTTTGTCAGTGCAGATTATACTTGTACAAACCTGAATTTATCAGGACTTTTTTGCAAAATAACACTGCACTGTGAGGAGATAGATATGGCAGGATTTCCTGTAATTACATTTCTTGAGTTTATTGCAATTGATTTGCAGACAAATAGTCATGTGATGATCTAGTATGTCCTCTAATATAATGTCACTCCTTCCTAAGCCTCTGTTTATCCTGGGGGCTGGTGCAAGGGCGTGGCTGGGAGTGACAGAATTGAATCTTGATGGGAAAACTTTCTAGATGCATGTAGAATATAACAAAATGCATAATCAAATGTGAAAGTGACCTTCATGACACTTTTTTTCTGTCTCATCTTATGTTCAGCTTGTGTGCCTTAGAGACTGTCTCTTCTTATATTTTCTACAGTGCCCCAAATTTAGTGTTTTATTTAAATTCCTGTTAGTTATTCATTTAGTGATTATCTGAGTGAATGGAGAAAATAAATTGCAAAAAAATAATGACCTGTGCAGTAGCTTTCTTTGTTGGTTTTAGTACTGATGTAAGACAAGTTCAGGAAAATCCAAGTATTTGCTTTGTACAAGGGGAGAGACAGTCACGCTGCAATAGAAAATGTTTGTAGCAGCACCATAGTGAGTATAATTGGAAAAGCTCTTATCAGAAGTGAGCTGTATGTCTGGTATTATTTTAAATCTTATCAGTCTGTTTGTTTCAATAGATTTTTGAGGCTTGAAAATTTAACTGTGGGTAATTGTTAAAACTACCCTTAAATTTCTTGCCTTTTAGTTACATTGAAATTTCCATTGTTCTGGTAATATAGGTCAAAGTAAATAAAAGTTCCCAACTAGCTTTAACTGTGCTATTAATTTTTATATCTATCAATAGTCCAGATGCACAGATCATTATCACTCAGCAACATCAGCAGGAACAGGATCAAAAGGCAAGGCAGCATTTAACTAAGAAAATATCCCCACATTGCACATATGAAGGAGAGCCGAGGAGTTCTGCCAGCAATTAGAGTCCCAGTGAGGGTCCTGCTGTTGTTACTCTGCAGCCAAGACTTTGCTGAGCCTGACCTGTGCACTGCATGGAGTTCTAAAATGCATAAAGAGGAATATAATGAAATAACTCTCCCAGGATTGCCTGTAGATAAGCTGGCTTTTCTTCTGAGATAAGATGTAATAAGTGCACGGTGCTTTCGTGGGAAGCTGTTTGTGCCTGAGGAGAGCAGGACAGAATGCACTCAAAAAGCGTTTTGCACAGCCCAGGGCTGTGGGGAAGGATGTGTTTGTCTTGGGAAGCTCTTTGGCACATTTTAGGTGTCCACTCAGAGTGAACAAAACTGTTTGCATATTTAAGTGAATTGTTTATTCCCCTGGATACTGGGCAGGAGAGGAGGAGGAGAATGGCAAACTGGTAGGATGGGGTGGGTGATGGTTGTGGCCATTACTTGGATTCTCAAGAGCTTTTATATTTGTACTTTAATTATATAGCAAGTAGGAGGGGCCTTTCTGCATCACTCTTGTGTTCTTACCATCCCTAGGTTAACATACCTACTTTTCTACTCTTAAAAGAAACCCAAACCTTTTCCTCTTTATAATAATTTGAAGGACTGTTTTATTTGCTCTCCTGGTTTCATTTTTGCAGTGCACATTGGATTATTCATGTTGGCTCAACATTTGACTCTAAAGTATTTATTGTTGATCTGAGTTTTCTGTGTGGATTGTGTGGGGAAAATAGTTAAATTTTTAAAGAGCTTTGTCACTCACAGTGCCATGTTCAGCAGAGAGCCTGCCTTTGTCTTGGTGATTTTGTGCATACCAATATTTTATAAACACACTGACTGCTTCTTACTGGGTTTAATGGCTGCCAAAGTAAAGATTCAAATGTCACCAAAACAGCAAGAGAATTAAACTTCATTTGTGGGTTGTATCAGGATAGGACAGATGACAGAGAAAGTCTGGCTGGCCTGTCCCCAGCAGTGCTGAAACACCCTGCCAGGGACTAAGTCCTTGAGAAGAGAGAGGGCAGTGGCTGGGAGGGAGCAGGAAGAGCTGTTGGAAGCAGGTTTTAATACCCCCTACCCACTGTAATACCTTCCTGACAGCCCCAGGTGATGTAGGTCTCTGGAGAAGGGGCCATGGCATGACTGAGCCATGCCCTTAATGTGTCACACAGGTTACAATTCAGAAAATCTGTTATAGGAGACATTTACAAATTCAGACCAAGCCCACCATGGCATCCAGAGGCTGGATGTATCACAATGCACAAGAATTACTATAATTATTCAAAATTACAGTCACAACCAAAACCATGTATTTTAGAGTAGAAATTATCCTGAAGGAATAAGTGTGTGATTTCACCACTCACCATTTCAGGTGGGGTGAGAGAGCCAAGAGTAGAATAGAGAGAATAATTTCCAGTGGGTGGTGCAGGTGTTGATGGGGATAATGGGTAAAGAGAAAAAAGATGTTATGTGGAGTTGGTGAAAATACCTCAGTATGGCCCCTGCTGCCATCAGCATCACAGACCCAGAGTGGTTTGGGTTGGGAGGGACCTTAAAGCCCACCCAGTGCCACCCCAGCCATGGCAGGGACACCTCCCACTGTCCCAGGCTGCTCCAGCCCCAGTGTCCAGCCTGGCCTTGGGCACTGCCAGGGATCCAGGGGCAGCCCCAGCTGCTCTGGGCACCCTGTGCCAGGGCCTGCCCACCCTCACAGGGAACAATTCCTAATTCCCAAGATCCCATCCAGCCCTGCCCTCTGGCACTGGGAGCCATTCCCCCTTGCCCTGGCACTCCAGGCCCTAAGAAGGCCCTCCCCAGCTTTTTGCAGGTAGGAATAGTATAAAATCAATTATCCTCCAGAATAACATCTCTTCAGCCAAGTAATGTGATTTGTTAAATGCATTATGTAGCTTTAAGAATGTGTCTCATCCAAGCAGGAAAGCATTCAAACATCAAATCTTAATAGAATCACAAGCAAAATGTTGATATATCCTGTTAGGGCCAAGGCAGAGGAATGAGGAGGCCAGGTGGTTGATGCAGCATCTGGAGTCCTAAACCAGAGTGGAGGATAAGAGAACTTGGTTCAGATGAGTCATGTTACTGCTTTCAAGTTTTTTATCTCACCTTGTTTCCTAAATCATCCATTTCAAATGGGTTAGAGAAATGTAAAATTTTAAGTCCAGGTAGATGACAATTTGAAGGAAATAACAAATAATTCAAATAAAGATCTGTATGATTTTAATAAACATTAAGGTTTTTATTAAATAAAATAGCAGGTTTTCCCTTCCTGCTGCTGCAGTTGGGCTGTGTAATTCTTGTGCACTCGTAGCAGTTACAAGATCTGTGCAGTCAATGTTTCCTTGTCTCTAATGTAGGCATCAGCTTCCTCTCAAGTAATTGAGGATGTAACAGCAGGTGTTACCTTTGCTTTATCTGCATTTAAATCTGCTGCTTTTAGTTCTCTTCCTTAGAACACAAAGGGCTGGAGTTTTTGATTTCCAGCATTAAAAGCTAAAAATACTTCCCCAAAATGCACCTCGATGACATTTTACTATATCATTCACTATTTACATTTTCCCCTGTGGCTCTAGTGGAGATTCACTGTTTGTGTGTACAGTGCTCTCTCAGAGATTTACTGAGATCTGCCTTGGAAAGCAGAGATCTCAGATCTGCTGTAGGATTTGGACTGGTTTAGCCTGGATCATTCAGACTTCCCTGTGTGTGTTCACTGCTCTCTGTTTCTGCAGTGACAGAGACAGTGAATCTCTGAATCTCTGTCCCTTCCCCCTGGGACAGTGACATCCAGTCAGGCCACAGCCACAATTTGCTCCTCTCTTCAGATTCACTCCTCCACTGCAGCAATAGATCTGGAGCTGTTCTGTGAGCACAAGGCCAGCAGAGCCCTGCATCTCCATCTCCCACAGCCAGTGGCCCAAGGAGATGCACAGCCAGCACAGGCATTTCATCAAGGCCACCAAAACCAGTGTTTTACTGAATTTATTTTGTGAAGGCAGGATCTTTCCAGCTGGATGACAGCTGGGAAACATCAGCAGGAGATAAGGTCTATCTTGTTTTCCTCACTGTCAGCTGGCAAAGATAGGATAGAGCTGTAGCTGCCAAGGGTACCAGGTTCCTGGTGATGAAAGGAAGAACAGCAGGACATCCTTAGAGCCTTGTGACCTCACTCCTGCCCTTATCCTCAGTGTCCTTTGGTTTCCCACGAAGTTTCCTCAAAAGCCCTTCTCTGAGGTGAGGCAGAGGCTGTGTCTGCTGTGACAAATTGAGCAATAGGCACTGTCACTTTTCTCCAAACCTGTGAAACTGCTCCTATGGTCACTGTGTGGCAGAGCCACTGTGTGGGGTGGCACAGGGCTGTGGAACAGTGTCCTCTCACTGGGTTCCAGTGTTTAGAGTCCAGCTGTCTGAGGATTGAGGTTTGAAATTTTCTGTCTGCAAATGCTGGAGTGTTAAATATTCTGGTTCTGCACATCCTTATTCACACAAACACCCAGCACCTGGAATCTCTGCATTCCTCACCTCAGCAACACACCATGCCCTGGCACACCAGAATTGGCAAGACATCTATTTTACTTCAATACAATTTTTATTTCAAATTAAACTTAAAAATCTGGAGTGAGTTTTAGAAACACTTGGGTTTTTTCCTATGATTTTTGACAGGTAAATCCACCTTCTGTAGCTCTAAAAGTGGTGTCAAATATTTAGATCTAACAAAAAAAGAAACAAGAATGTTGCTCCTTAAGTAGGATTTGTCTCAGGGAATTACTAAGCACTGATCCAAACCCCCAAACAGGAGGTCACCTGTCTCTTTTATGCTTTCCCACTAGGCAAATGTTAGAAGATAAAATGGGAATTTGACAATAAATCTCTTTTATCTGCTGATAGAAGAATTTGTAGGTAGGTAAAAAGGCACACTGTAAATAGCATCTTACATAGATTTGTGTCAGAGAGGATACAGTGTGCATGCATATTAATTTGAAATTGGAAAATATCTTGGCTTTAAATGAAATAAGGAAAATTTGCCTTTATATATAATAGGAATAATTTTGGTATGTCCTGGCCATATCAGGAGATAAACCTTACATAATGCTCTGAAAGGGCAGAAATATTAATATTGTGATATTTTGTACTTAGCTCTTGAGCACTTTACTATTAGTCTGAGATGGTTAAGTTAAATAGCTCTGGATGAGAAAGCTCAAAGAACAAAAATCATACAGGAGGTCTCTGAAATGTGTGTTCTGTCAGAGCCATGTTGGCAGGAATGGAAGTCAGAAAGATATTACAGCTCTTTTTTATTTGATGCCTTTACAAGACAACGTGGTAAGTATGAAGGCTCTTGTTGACTTTTTGTGGTTCATTATTTCCAAGACTGGGAGGATTAAATGAAAAGATGGAATCTGTATAATATTAGAGAGAGAGTAGAAGAGGACATGACAACTAGCAGGTGAAAAATAAGGGCAAAATTGTTGTAATAATTTCTCTTTCTACTGCTTGGAGTAATGAACTTCATAATTTGGTATTTGCCTTTGGTACAACAGGAGTATTTTTCCCATTTCTGTGCCCAGTTTTGGTGTGCAGAGGTGTAAAGATCATTTCAAGGCACTCCCGTTGCCTGTCTTGTTACCCCCTTTGCTTGTGCAAATACAGTAGTGGTTCACATACTCCTGTTTCCTTTTTGTCTAAATTTGTGTCTTGATCATAGGTCTGTCTGAAGGACAAAATTTCCCACTTAGATGTGCACATTGAAGCTCAGCTCTAATAAGCAGCTCTCACTTTGAGAGGATCTCCTGGTGAGATCAATGGGACTGGAGCTTGCAGGGCAAGAGGAGTTATCAGGGGTGAGCTTTGCTCTCTGGATTTCAGAGGACATCTCTGTGCTGGGGATGAATTATTTATTTATGTATTTATTTATTTTGAAGTCTAAGCCCTACCTTTGCATGCTGCTTCTAGATGAGATGCTAGTGCTGGGTGTAAGGTTATTTCTTTTATCCTAGTGATAGTGAAAGAAGTAATGCCATGCAGGAAGGGATAGCTTAAATGGTAGGAAAAAATGTGTAGAATCACAGGATGGTTTTGATTGGAAGGGACCATAAAGATAATTTCATCCCCCCCCCCACCACCGCCCTTTGCAGGGACACCTCCCACTGTCCCAGGCTGCTCCCAGCCCCAGTGTCCAGCCTGGCCTTGGGCACTGCCAGGGATCCAGGGGCAGCCCCAGCTGCTCTGGGCACCCTGTGCCAGGGCCTGCCCACCCTGCCAGGGAACAATTCCTAATTCCCAAGATCCCATCCAGCCCTGCCCTCTGGCACTGGGAGCCATTCCCTGGGTCCTGTCCCTCCAGCCCTTGGCAATTGTCCCT
Source organism: Vidua macroura (assembly GCF_024509145.1). Taxonomy (NCBI): domain Eukaryota; kingdom Metazoa; phylum Chordata; class Aves; order Passeriformes; family Viduidae; genus Vidua; species Vidua macroura. The sequence continues at coordinate 5,331,162 of NC_071581.1, forward strand.
CTCCATCTTTCCTGCAGCTCCTTCAGGCCCTGCAAGGCCACCCTGAGCTCAGCCCAAAGCTTCTCCTGTGCAGGTGAGCAATGCCAGCTGTGCCAGCCTTTCCTGCCAGCAGAGCTGCTCCATCCCTCTGCTCCTCCTGGAGCCTCCTCTGGGCTCTGTGCAGCAGCTCCAGGTCCCTCCTGTGCTGGCCAGGCTGGGGCAGCTCTGCAGGTGGGCTCTCAATAGAATTGCAAAGTCTCTTTTAACCAGATATTGAGGAATTTTGTAATCCTCCCCCGAGATCACAAAGGACAATGGTTTTGTATTCATTATTAGTGCAAAAGCATCAGTGCAAACCCCAGTCTCTACAGTAATTTTGTATATGTTGGAAACTTAATGGAATCTATATGGATTTATTGTTTATGGGGCTTCAGGTGCTATTGCCTGCCTATATGATATGCTGTAAATTGCTTAATTAGCTGACAGGTGATAATTACCAAGAAGACTCTCTTACTTGCTGCACTAAAGCTGTGCTAGTATAACTTGCTGTACAGTTGGATTAGTGGGAATTCTGTGCAAACAACATGAATGGGACTGAAGAAAGAAGATTTTTGAATGGCCCAGACATCATTAATCTTACTAATTAGTAATTGATGTCAAGTATATCTTTAAAAAAAATATACTAAATTGTGCTTTCTTGGGAACTCTATTTAGTACTGGACAAATGCTTCAACTAATTTTCACTTTGAGTTGTTTTTTCTCTTCTCTTTATATTATTTGGTTCTTTCAATCTAAATATTTTAACTTTCTTTCTCAAGGCTGTATGAGGTCCACAGGAGGAAGTCTATAGCTTTCATCTTGATTTATGGAGCCGATGATAAAAGTTTAGTCTCACAGCTTGTCGCCCATTTCTCTGCTAGATTGCTGCCTACAGCATATGTTCAAAGACAGGTTGCCCATAGTTGAATGTAGCTTTATTTCAGTAAACATAGCCTACAGTGGAAACATATTGAATTCAGGCTAAACTTGCAGAGGGATTGGAAGGAAAACACTGTGTGTGGTGTTGGGTTGCAATTAAGCCTGCTCTAACTTTAATGGGCCTGTGCTGGAGGGGCAGAGATGTGGGATGGGCTTCAGCCCTGCTCTGGGTGGCTGCAGAGCCACGGCTTGGGGCTCAGGGTGTGCAGAAACAAGATATTGTTATGGGTGTGGTATGAATGCATCTTCTTGTGAATCACTTTGCTGTTCTCAGGAGGCTGCCTCTCTCAGATACCACAAAGAATTATTTCTGTGCGAGGTTTTCGTGCTGGAGAGGAGAAACAATATGAAACTGCAGTTGAGTAAGAGGAGAGTTATTCATCCCCAGGTGAGGAAGAAGACTGCCCCTTCATGCTTTTTCAGAAAGGCAGGAAGCAACACAATGGAGTCATCACTTTGAAATACGCTTACGGTTATATAGATTCTTAAATATATTTTTATATTAAACCCCCATTTTCTATATGCACACACATATATGTACACATTTTTTTAATACATGGACTACACATCATGGATGTTAATAAACAGCAAAGGAACTTGTGACTTTTATTGACCAGTCTTCGACATTAATTAGTTTAATATTAATTTAACAATAAAATCCATACAGCTAAATGTTAGTGATTGCTTACTGTAAGAGTGTGTTCTCAGTTTTACCCAAAGTAGATGTGTGCTTATTTCTTCCTTTTAATAAGAACTCACTGTTACTAAAATACAGCATCACCTCCCCAGTCAAAGACATGTTTAACAAACCAATACAACTGCTTTAGGATCACCCATTCCTCATATTCTCTGGATTTGTTGGCTGGAATTACTGCAGTAAGGCTCTGCCACAGCAGGAAGGTGATTCTTTGTACAGGCCTGTCCATGGGCTGGAACCCAATCCTCTCAAAGCTATTGCACTGCAGAGATCCAAAATTACAGAACTCTTTCAGTGTTAAATATTGGCAATGAAGGGACAATTTCTGGGTGTTTTTCTGTTGCTGAGCTCAGGCTGCACAAACTCCAAACAAAGGTGTTTTTGTCATTAGTGATGAAAGCATCTACCACTGACTTAACAGACAGACAGCAAACAGATTTTCACCAAAAGAGAAGTAAGATTCAGCTTAAATGCAAAAGATTGAAGGGACATTTTTGTTTCTCAAGCTAGCTGGAGCAGAATAAAGTGCAGGATATTCCCAGAAGTCCATGGAATGGTGGAGCATTGAGATCCTCATCCATAACCTGCCTGTCACACACCCCTGGCCGAGACCAGATTGGCTGCTCTGGGAAACTTCAGATTAATGGATCCCTTCTGCTGTCAGACTCACTGGAGTGGCAGATTAAGATTCTATTTTTGGTGCCTAATTTCTAAATTAGCAGTTTCCATCAGCCCCTGTTTACTGCTGTCACCAGGAACACGCTGGGCTGTGCACGAGCTCGCTGAGTGACGTGTAATTAGAGAGAGCTGGGGCTGTGCCCTGCACTTGCTAAACGAGGTGCTGCCAGCTCTTCCCCCTGAATATACTGATGAGGGTTTTTTGGGGTATATTTAGTTGGCACATTCTCTAATAGATGAGGTACTGGGAGGTTTTTTCCTATTGCTGACTGGAAATTGCTCAAAATTCCAGGTTTTTTTTTATTAGTTTAATAATTTTATCTTCCTGAGTCTTTTTGTGCCTTTCAAGTTTCTGTTAAATGAGTAGGCTTGCTTCAGATATTGTAGTTTAAATACAGTTTTACTTACTAAAAAAAGTAGAAAAAAATAGCTGTCTCAGCCTGTATGAAAAAATGTTTCAGTCCTCATAAGGTTAAAATATGTCTGTGACTGGAGGTTCAAGAACAGTAGCAAAATTCCAAGAAAAGTTCTAACATCTGCATCAAAGCGGAGTGAATGAAGTAAATTTGCTTCCTGAAGTTATGTCCACTGTAGATATACACTCCCAGCTCTCCACGAAGTGAACCTGGATTCACACCCCATTCCTAAAACTAGCCTTTCTAAAACCTGGCATTCTGGAGATAATTTGAAAACAACACACCAAAATTTTCTTCTAAGGTCTTAAAGGCTGCAAAGCTTTTTGGGAAAAGTCTCATCTCACCCAGTAAGTGACCACCATGGGGAATGACAGGTGAAAATGGGCCTCCAGAACTTACAAATGGTTACATTTTGCCAGTGAAGAGGGGTATCTGAGAAGAAACTGTTTGTGGAAAGGAGGATATGCTGGATATGGAGGAAGAAGTCGTGACTGGCCAAGACCAGGAGACTTTTATTCATTTTTTGTGTAGTAACTTAATGAAAAAGAGTACTTGACACTCAGCACACAGCTGGGATTCACAGCTTGCGGATGGGTAGTGGTTACTCATTTTCAGGTTTAGAATGGAAAGCATTAAAAAGGATCAGGTGCCAGCACTCTGGTTTTTGTGTGTCTCCTGGTTGTGCTAATGAATGCCAGTTAACCCAAACCAGATCAGGTGCCACTTAATACAAGGCTAAATCAGAGAGGTTTTGAGGAGGTTATGGATATCTCCTGGAGATGCTGAGGTTAGTGAGGGTTTAGGAATTCCATATAATTATATGAATTTAAAAACATTTAAATTTATCTTCCTAGAGGAATCTTAATAGGAAGGTACTCATTTGATTTACATTTTACCTATTACACCTCTGCCTGGGCCATGAAGGAGCAGTTCTGTTTCTGAAATATGTATATAAAGTAGTCAAGCATTTTAACAACCCTCTATATGTTGAAATATTAATTACATGTGAAAGTATTATCACAGATGAGACAGAATTATTTTTAACTTCAACACCTTTTATTTTGTATTCTGCTTTTTATGCTGACCAGGAAGGGCATTCAGTATAAGAAGGTGACTTTAGTCAGACTGCAGGTTTTTAAAGAAGGGTCTTCACATCTTGTAAAGGATTGTACTCAGTACTTTGGATTTCTTTAGAGATGTTTGCTGAACTGCTCAGGAAGTCTTTGATTTCCTGACACTTCATGGTACTGCAATGCGTTTGCCAAAAATATTCTTTGCCAGAGAGGTTGCAAAGCTTTTTTCTGTTTACCTCTTGAAGCTGCATGGCACAGAGATGCCTACAGTGAGAAAATGGACTAAAGAAATTGGTGTAAATGAAATCACTCTCAGTTATCTGGTACAACAATTCAAAAACATTTTTCACCAAGCAGTGCAAGGGCAGTGGCTCATTCTGAGTTAAATGGCAAACATTAGGTTTTGATTAAAACATGAAGAATCTGTACTATGGAGTTCCTCATCCTCAGCTGGAGCTGCTGTTTCAGGCACTTCTGGGAAGGTGAATTATTTCAGGTTGGGGTGACTCCCTGGGCCCTGTGTAGGGCAGTCCTGCCAACGTGTGTTTGGCAGTGTCTGTGGGACCCTTCCAATCCCAGCAGTGCATTTTTATCTCCAGCTATATCTGCAAGCAATATTTTAGTCCTGGAAATGCTGACACATCCAGGTTGTATTTTCCTTTCCTCTGGTACAGACTTACCCGTAACCTCCAGAATTATAGGCACAGAAGAGCACCAGAATAAATCACAGTGATTTCATTCCACTCTTATAAATTGTTGCCTAAATTGTCAACACCTCTTTACTATTAGTGTTAAGTAAACTGGCTTTTATAAAATATGAGCCACTCAATCATTTATCTTAAGCCCCAGTCTATCTCCTTGTTGTTTTTAAAGGCAAGATATAACAGTAAGTGAAAGCAGGAATTGCTTCCCTGAGGAAATTTTACTATGATCAAAGCAACCTGGCTGTTTAGGAGTGAAAGCAATGCCTGGCTTAATGAAATCTAGAAGAAATTAGATAAATAGATGAAATGGAGGATTCCAAACAAATTGTAAAGTAGATCTGGAAGGGAGTGCAAGTTACTGAGCCTTCAGGTTGAATGTGGAGGGGACAATAATGTGAGTAAATTAAATGAGCTTTTAAAATAAAATATATTTTCTTGAAGAAGGGGGAGGCAACTGTAGATGTGGCTTTGGGATAGCTGGACACTTGATTATGTTAAATTGCTTTTGGGGTGATCTGGGTGAAGTGTTATGAGAGAGGAGACTAAATCAAGTGAGAAGTGAGGAGCAGAGTTATGTAGAGCCTCAAAGGTGGGAGCAGGAAGATTAAAATTCAATTTAAAATCTAACTTTTCACAGAAAATGATTTTTCTTTAAATCTATATTTCTTAATAAATGGAAGATTGCTATGCAAGCTGTAGAGCCTGGTTCAAAAGTCATTCTCCCATCTTTAGACCTGGAATAGGAATAAATATGAAGTGGGTCAGACTGAAGTGTCTGCTAGTTCCAAATACAACCCGAACTTAAAATGACTCCAGTTCTAGTTTAGAAGCCATGGGTCTCAAGGGATTTGCTGTTGATCAGTCTAACAGCCTTTATACTTGTTGTAATATCTCATTTCTGAGACGCCTGGTTTTCATGTTCTGCTCACAATCTCAGCATTAGACTGTTTGCCAGATTTGGGGCTGGGAATGTCATCTTCCCAGATGAGATCAATGGGTTGATGGACCATTTGTAAGGGTTGTTTAAGCATAATTGCACTGTTTGATTTGTGCAAAACTCGTCAGTAAAAATGTTTCAAAATATAGGGACGAGTCTTCTTGTGTATCACCCAGTCTGTGAGGACAGAAATCAGTGTTTTCATTTTTGGATGTCTCATTATTTTCTTTGCTCCTCCTCTCTAGGAAGTCTAGCTTGCCATGTGGAGAGCCAGAGAAAGGTAAGAAAGATATTTTCTTAATTCCTGTCTATGTAGCCATATGTGTGTGTGGGAGAAACACAGCTTTCCTCACAATGCTCCTTGCAAGGAGGTTGCAAACAATATGGCATTAATCAGAACCTCCTGCAGGTAAGCACTGGGGTATTCCAGGGTGTGCCACGAATGCAGATGTAGCTGAATAATTGCCAAATTGCTCTGCACATGTTCAGCCAAGGCCAGGAACACTCGTGGGTTTGCCTGTTTTATATAACCTTCAATTTAATTTTAGACTCTCTACCCCACAAGCCTAGGTGGGAAACCACTCTGTTTTGAATACACTTCAAGTACTGCAGTAAGATTTTTTGACAGGAAAAAAAAAAATCAAGTCTTAAGTTGGCTTAAAAGTCTCCCTTTGTTTTCCTCTCAGGCTTCTTCAGAGGAAGATGAGAACAGGTTTTCAGATCTGGCACTGACATCTGTGTAACTCTCACTCTGTTTGCCTGATGTGATGGCCAGTAAAACAGGCACGCTGGGGAAATTATGTGTTCATCTTTTAAGCCTAAATTGTTTAATCCTCGTGTGATGGAACCAAGAAAAACACTGTCTGTTTTTTTTGGTTTTTTTTTTTTTTTTTTTTTTTTTTTTTTTAGATCTTCATCTCTGCCTGTATCCATCTGTTGTATTTTCTCCTCAGACAGATGTCCAAATTAGTATCAGGGAAGCAACTATAATAGAGTTAGGGTCAAATGCTCTATGGTAGCTATGTCACAATATATAGCAAAGTAACTTTTATAAAATTACATAATTTTTCTGCTACATTACTGTCTTGACATGTTCAGCTTCTAAACATCTACATTTAGGGCCACAAATCATAGAGCACTTCATTAGGAAACCACTGGAAAGCTGGAGAGCCTCCTAATTTAAATCAATTCCAAGGAAAGCTCTCAGTGGCATTTTCAGTGTCCATCTGCAACTTTGCATTCTGTGAGAGGAAGAGGATTTCTGTTTTATTCAATCCAGCTACTCCTCAGACTTAATCTGGTCCTCAAAATTCACTAAGTAAAGCTGGGATTTAGGAAGAGATAATTCTGTGAAGCGCAGACAGGAAAGCTGCAGTGTGGATGTGGGCACTTAAAGGAGATAATTGCTGATAAACTGCTTTGTGGTATCAATTAGAAATAGAAATATGTTTACAGCTAGTGAATGTAAACTGTTAAGTATTGTTCTGTAACCTTAGGTATCCTCCCTCTGCAACCCAGTGGTTCTGCCAGTGCAGTGTGTTTATTTTATTTTTGTGATAATATTTTGGTTTGGTTGGAGCAGGTTGGTAAACAACTAAGCTGTGATAATTATTTCAGTAGTTTGTTTGGTTTTATTTCCTCTTTGGGATAGGCTGTGTAACTGTGTTTGTACTGCCTGTTCCTCAGGCAAATGTTTTTGGAATTGGAGATAATATCTTCTACACAACTTTCAGTTAAGTTTTTGTATATTTAATTCCTCACATTTCTATAATTTTTTTCTCTACAGCTTCTTCTTTTTATTCCATGTTTTTGTTTAAAAAAAGTTACAATTGCTCTTTGTTTTTAAGAGAATAGATATGCCATTTAAAATGTATAATTTAGAACAGATTTCTGTTCTCAGAAACCTCAACACCTTTCTCAGCCCCTTCCTGTCCCAAATGTGTGCTGTACCTTCATTAAGGTGAGTACAGTCATGTTGAATTCTGCATGGGTATTTATGGTCTTAGAGGTCACCTCAGCCACTATTGTCTGAGGGGAGAGTCAGTTTATTCAAAATGCATTGTTTCTGCTTTTGGCTAATTCTGTGAATGCTGGGAAATGTTTTCACTCAAGCAGGGAACTTGACCTAAAAGGAATAAAAACAACTGCCCAGTTCTATCATCTTTGGCTCTTTGTTGAGATGGACTCAGCTCTGCCGCAGCTGGTGCAAGGGCCAGTGAATTTGACCGCATTTTGCGTTTTATTGAGGGAGCAAACACAAACCAGGGTTTTTCTGGACCAGTTCTTGCTGTTGCCATTTCTCTAAGTGCACTTTGGAATGTGGTTAAAGGAAAACAGGTTACATTCTATTCTTGCTTGTTCTACTTTGAATAATCGTTACTCCAAATTTTAGCACATTCCTTTGTCATCCCACATACGTATGGTAATGATGAGAAGCACTTCCTCCAGTGCTAGTCTGCTCTTTTAACAATCCACATGAGTGACACAGATTAATAAAATGTGACATTTCAGGATCCAGAGGAAAATACGAAATGAAAAATGACTGTTTGAGGAAAAATTAGTCATATGCAGAGGGACCTATTAAAGTTGCCTCACATATCAAGCCTTTGTTCTGAGCATGTGTGACTGGAAGTGCAAAGCTAGGCTGTCAGGATTTGTTTAGCTAATGATTCTAACTTGTTAAAATTTTAACTATGGCTCCTTTTGTTGTGCTTCAAAGGATTCATAATGCTCTTTATATTAATTTATCTTATATTCTTGAAAGTATAACACATTTTAGTTATTATTTGGATATTGATTTGGCTGCTTGGCATGTACTGTTTATATGCAATTTGGATTTTGAGTATGGGGTTCAGTGTAAAAAAATAATCTGCATAAAATTCATAGCTCATATAAAAGTGCTTTTTTGTTATCCACTAAGACACAAGATACAAATCAAGTGTGAGAAGAGCTTGAAGCCAGACTGTAAGATGTGAATGCTAAAACCAATCACAATTCATACTTGTCAGAGAAATGCACATTTAAAATCCTTGGCCATGTATAATAATACACTGAAACACAAATAGGATGCTCGAACATCAAACTTTAGGAACACTTTTGTTTTGAAGAGAAGAGAGGAACTTGAAAAGAGTCATGAAAGTGCAATGTGGGAAGGAGCTCATACTGAGTTTTCAGCATGGCACTACCAGGCCTGTTATCTTTATCTGTCTCTGTGTGGTGAGCAATAATAAGAAAGGATTTCACTTTCTGTGTTAAGCTGCTGGGTAACCATCTGGTTACAGAAATGCATAACGTTTTTGGATTATGTTTGGCACAGTCCTGTTCTCCCATCAGTCCCTGCCCACACCACAGACATGCTGGTTCCAGAGCCCAGGAGAACGAATGGAGATGATGCTGTGGGGTTCAATAGTTAAATTTCATAATTAAATTTTCTTACACAAACATTCAAAGCACAGAACCTGCTTTTCTTAGTATGCAGAGGGAGGTGGGCTCCAAATTCCAGGGTCAAGAGAGATAAAAATAAATTTTAAATAGAGGCATCCAAATGCAGTTGTTTACCTGTTCATACCCCCGTGGTCATCAGAAAAAAAGGCCTCTTGAAATATTTGAGGCTTTATAAATGCTTTGAAAAGATGATTCAGCCTGAAAACAGGCATAGGGAGCAGTTGTATAAGGTGGGTCTCAGTAAAGCAAAGAACTGAACTTTCTCTTCTCACCTAGAAAGGTCTGGCTGATCAGGAACGCCTGCTCTCACAGGGAATAGCATTTCTCCTTCACCTGTGTCTGGTGGGGTTGGTCTCTTGAAAACATCCACAAGGAAAAGTACAGCCCTACCCTCCTGTTAATGCACACATTAGACTGTTAATAATTGCATTTTTATACCACACTGATTGGCTCATGCAGATTCCATTTGTGTTAACTGTATAGGAAAAATGTGTCTGTATGAGTGTGTGAATCTGTGCAATTCTGCAGGTTTAAAAGGCGTGTGAATCCCAAATCACACATGTATACATCCAGCACAGGCATTGTCATTCCTTTCTGATATAATGAAGATAGAAACTACAGGGAGAATTACACTCTAGGCAATGCCTAGGACTTTGTAATATATTTTGAAAATACTACGTACAGCGTAGTATGACACTGAATATGTCCCAGGCTATGTATTATGTGCTGCTTTAGAAACCCCATTGTATTACCAGAGCCAAAGATTGGTTGGCAGTGTCAGATAGTGACCTTTTGGACCAATCCTTCCATCCTTTATGCAGTGACAAGTTTGTTCCTCTTCCCATGTGAAGTTTGGGACTGTGCTCCCCTTGTGCCTCCACCTAGCAGAGGGTTTGTCATGGCAGTGGCAAATGAGCAGATGGAGGCAGCAGAAGCCCCAGCATCAGAACCAGCCACATGAGCAGGCTAGAAGGAGGATGCTTCCTTGCTGATAAATACCATGTACCGTGTTCAATCTGCATGAAAATGTGTGTAGTTTTCTGTGCAGAACCAAGGGGATTCCAAACTCTCTGCCCAAACTGGCAAAGCACACTCAGCTCTGTGGATGGCCTGAGATGCTCATATGCTATGGCATGCTTTTGGATTTCTTTTTGATTAATATCATGCTTCAGTGCACCCATCTGTCTGTGTACTGGGTGCAAGTTTCAAAGGAAGATAAGTGATATACAGTCAATTAAAAATGCAGGTAAAATTTAGGACTTCAGCAAATTTCAGTAAATTTTGGAAAGTAAGGTGTTGCCAGATTGAAATGCTCAACAGGTTCATGCACTATCCAAGTAAATGAAGCCCATTTCATGAATGCAATTAATACAAACCTGGGAGGCTAAATGAATAATGCTTGCAGCCCTCCTTGTTCAAAGAGATCAGGAAAACACAGGAGAGAGGGAAAAGGCATTCTGCTGTCATAGCAGCCTGGGATGGAGTTGTGAGATAACTGCAGTGATTTCCCAGAGACTACACAAATAATTTCAAAGTAGTTTGGCAGGTCTGCAGTTTGCAGAGCAAAAGTTATGTCTGTATTTTAGCGCAGTCACATTTTAACCTACCCTGCAAACTCTGCTTCAGAAGTCAAGTCCCCAGCTCTCCACAAGCTGTGTCTTCAAATCCATTTGGAGCAGTGGATTCATTGTGTCGGGCTTGGCAATACAAGCTATTAGCCCGAAGTTACTGAGTAAAAGCAAAAAGCCTCTAAGAAACTTAACCCACTCCTTTTAGCAGTCACTAAACCAGCTAACAAAGAGATGATTTAAATTGCTTCACAATGCCAGCTGCTTGCAGAATACCTGCCATCCTCTTGAGAGGTTAAAAAATAATCTATTTGCAGCCCTAAGGTTGAAGAATGCAATGAATTTAGCAAGCTCAAGCCTCGCTGCACTTGTCTTTCATGCTACCAAATGTGTCCTTTTAAGATATTATACCGTTTCACAGCTGATTGAATAAAGAATTTAAGAAGATATCTTCTCACAGTATATCTGTTCTTAAGTCTCTTATCATTTCCTAATGTTGGAACACATGCTTGCCAAAATCCGTGGGGCAGTTGAAAAATATTTATACAAAATGTCATGGCTGATGCTTTTAAAGCTTTGTTTGAATATCTAAGGAAGACTTGGGTTTCATACTTTACAAAAAAATAGAGTGTTTATCCACAGACAAATTCTCTATATCACCACAAGCTCTTTCCAAAACAGTGGTTAATGACACAAAAAGGATCAGGAAATTGCAACTTCAGATCAATAGATTGACAATGACCAGATTTGTCACTATAAATCCATTACACTTAAGCAAATTACAGATTAAATTATTATGCCCCAGGGAACCTGCAGGTGATGTTTAGTGAGAGGCTGAAGGACCTGAGGCTTTATTAAAGCAAGGTGATGGTGGTGGTGCATTCAGCCAAATTTCTGTGTTTGTGTGTTCACCAAGGTGCTGATGGATATTTATACCTGTGCACACAGGTATGGGTGTGCAGATGTACCAAGCATTTGTAACGTTTTTGTGCTCTAAATAATTCAGTGTGTTTGGAGGTATTTGAGACAAAAACTGCCTTGGGATATCAGTAGGTCATACATTCAGTGAGAATTGGCTTCTCCATTAACGAGCACTGGCATGGAATCAATACAGTGTGAGTTATGCTGTCAGCCTGTGCATTTCAGCTTCATAAAAATGTGGAAGAAATATCCAAATTTCACAATGGTTTATCCCAAGCAGAAAGAATCTTACTGATTTATTTTGCATATGAAACTGCTGCAAGGCTGAGAGCAACAGAGCTCGGGGCCTTGGACAGTTCTGGGTGCACAGGGATTTGTGTGGAGGAGTCAATAAGCATTATAGTTTTTCTGGTTTCTCATAACAGTATTTTTTTTTTCTGTGTGGATGTTGTGGGTTTTGGGTTTTTTTTTTTCGAACCAAGGTGTTAAGTTTTTATCTTTTGTTATGTTTTTGTCAGGGTCAGGATGGAAAGTGTTTGAGATGGTATTTTGTGTTCAGACTTAGATGTTTATTATTTTTATCTATATTACAGTCTTACAAGTCGTGAGTCTTACAGTATCACACTAACAAGGTACAAAATGGTTCTGTGTCTATTTTTACAAGGTCTTTTCAGGAAAAACTATCTAATTAAGAAATGATACTTAAATTATTTTTACTTTTAACTCAATAACTAATTACTTATATCTTGTAATGTAGATTTTTCTGTCTAATTATACAATATTACTCAAAGTTATGAAGAGGAAGAAGGATTAGTTACTGCCTTAAAACTTCTATCTTAGTTTTATATATATTACTATATTCTAAAATTTTAAACTCTAAGTTTTCTACTACGTGATATTATACACTTTTATTCAAATTATACACTTATAATCTCAGTGTTATCAATTAATTTTGGAAGCTTTCTCTACAGCTTCAGGTTAAATGTAGTAGTTTTTTTGAGGGTCTGTGTCTAAAAACACAGAAAGTCTAAAATTCTTAGCGTCTAGGGTTCCAATATAGGCTAATGGTAAGAGCCCATATCATGCTTGCAAAATTCACTGAAACTCTGTAAACCACTGCCTGAAGTAAGACCATGCAGATGTTGAGGAGCAGAAAAATTCCTGCTTTAAAGCACTGATGAAGTTATTGCTCAAGGGTAATAAAGAGAAAGCTAAATTAAATTCTTTAAAATATATGTGTCTGAAAAATGTCACACAAAATCTCGCACAAAATTTACATACTTCAGTACATACCTGTGTTCCTGTTACTTCAAGTGTGTGCAAAATGCTCCTGGTTAGATCAAAAGCCTTCAACATGACTATACGTTGGGCTCTTTTCCACTTATAAACTGTCTTCTGCAGCAAAATGACCTTTCTCTGAATAGGTCAACACCTTACAGGGCCCAGGGAGCACTGCCTGACCTATGTTACAGTGATGAATTTCTCGAGTGCTTCACCGATATCAGTGCAGCCACTCCATTATATTCTGGTGTGAGAGCAGGAGTTTCACTGGGAGCTGCCTCGTGCCCAGTCAAAAAAACTTTAAATCCATTTCTTGCAGTGGAAATTAATTAAACAAAGCCTTGAGATCTAGTCCTTGCACTCTGCCAGGAGCAGTGAATGAGCAGCTCAGAGGAGATAGAATTGTAGATGAGGAAATCTGCTAACATTTAACCTTGGAGGCTGCAGTTTGTGTTTGTGCTGGAGAGGGGTGTCTGCAGAGACACTCACAGGGATTTTGCTCCACTCTGAGATTGCTTATGGATAAACAGAGTCTACCTGGTTTCTTTGTCACCTATTTTATCATCTCTGCAAGCACTGAAACTGAGATGGATACTCCAGATTAGAAAGTAGAAAATAAAATTAGTTTGCTTTGAACTAAGAATGGATATTACTGACAGACTCCATCAGAGATGATCAGGGCAAAGCTGATGTTACATGTTACTTGACAATTTTTCTCTCATTGAAATTAAAGAAATTTAGGCTGCTTTCAAACAAAGCTGTGTCTAATTCTCTAGAAGTGCACTTGTCTGCCTTGGGGGACCTTCAGAAATGTCTATTTATGATAAACCACTTCAAGCAGAAAGTTTTAAGCCATGCAGAATGTTAGCAACTATAAAGAAAAGACATGTCTGTTTAATTCAGATCATTTTCCAATTTATGTAAATGAAAGGCTTGCAATGTATTTTCTTTTGCCCAAGTTTCTAATTTCTTACATCAAAAGAGGCAAAAAAATACTGGTTGTATTTACTGGGATGTGTGTTTAGCACCAAACTCAGGACAACATATGCAATCTTGCAAAGCATCTTTGGGGTTGGCTTTGCATGACACTGCTATCCATAAGGGGATAAATTCAGTCCAGGTCAGCCTTGGAGTTATCCATTGTTTCACATCCATTTGGGATGTGTTTTTTGTGTTGATTTAAACATTGATTCCTGGTCTGAGCACACTGAGTAGTAGTGGCTGTGTGGGAGTGCTGGTGCCACTGTGCTCAGAAAGCAAATAATGATTCTCTGTGAATCCCATCACCTGTGGATGCTCTGCCTCTTCTGTAGTGAGGGAATTGTGTTGGCACCTTCCTGTATGTGGGGAGAAAGAATCAATTTCTCCTCAGGCTGTAAAACTGCCCAACTGGGAGTGGTCAGATCAAAATCATGTGGGACAAGTGTAAATTTAATCCACCCTATATAAGATTTTTTTTTTTTAATGGGGAAGATGTAATGATTATTATTGGATAATACTGCAGGTAGTGGATTACTGAAATTCCTTTAAGTACTTGGGGAATTGATTTTTTTTTGATGATAAAGGTCAGCCTGGGATTGGAGACACTTGAAGCAATGGCCATGGTAGCAATGAACCAGCCCAGTGTCACCCTTTCCCTCCTGGAATTTGCTTTGCTTCCATCAGATACTTGGCAATGGATTTTTCTCACAGGCCCAACACTGTCTGTGGCAAATCAGGTACTTTAGTGAAGGTTCTTGATCTGTAATCCCAGAGTCCCTGAGAAACTCATTTAATATCAGTCGGCTCTGACTGCCAGGATCTGTGTGCTTAATGGGCTCTCCATAAAAAAAGAATAACTATATTGGGATAATATTGGGCCCTGTTATGTGCTTAATTGGTCACATCCATGGGCTGAAGTATGAAGGCAAGGAAGTACAAAGCTGGAATGCCTGTACCCAGAAGGATCACATTCATTTCAATAAAAATCTCTGCTGGATATTTTCAGACAGAATATTCTTTGTGGTTCCCACATAGGAAGCATAGACATGAAACTGCACCCTATAGTGTTTTGGTGATTTAAAATTAGAATTCAGTATTGAATCTGCATGGGTACAATTCACTGCCTAAAGTGAATTTCCCAGCTACTACAGAGTGTAACAATAATGTGCACTAAGATAGAGAACACTCCCAGGCCTTGTGCAGCACTGGGTTTGTTGTGCAGTTTACAAGGGAGCTTTTAGAGCTACAGACAGAAAATAGCTGTGAACACAAAAAACAGAGAGTGAAAATATAGATGGAATACTGAAGTAAAGAGTATCAGTGAGACTAGGTGCTAGAAAGTGATTTATTATTTATTTTGCATTGTGTTTGAATATTGTTGAGCCAGCTTGGAAGCTCGGACAAAGGTAGAAACAAAATAATGTCACAGATAAATAGTGAAGAAATTCTGTGTATATTGAGAATAGATTTAACACATAATATGTCTAAATTTAGGCCAAAAAAATCAAATTATGTGGCATTTCTTGGTGAATGACTTCCATTTCTTGGCAGC
This sequence comes from Vidua macroura, assembly GCF_024509145.1. Lineage (NCBI taxonomy): Eukaryota > Metazoa > Chordata > Aves > Passeriformes > Viduidae > Vidua > Vidua macroura. Next base: position 5,346,371 of record NC_071581.1, read on the forward strand.
ACATATCTAATAGCCTCATAGTGCTGCAGTAGAAAACTTATACAAGTATAATCCAATAAAGCAAAAAGGTTACAAAAGAGCCAATAAACTTGAGATAAAAGCCTTTAATCCCATGACCCTTTAAGAGGAAACAGGGATCAGAGATTATGAAGGCACAGCTGATGTTTCTGGAATGTTAAACGCCCAGTTCTCTTGCTTTGGCACTAACTTGTGTGCTTTCGTGTAGAGTTATGAAAATATCATCTAGTAAATTAAAGGATGGGGGGGTTGGATTTTTATCCCAGGTAACTCTGCCTGCTTTTCTTCTTCCTTTGCCCCATTTTCTTTTTCTCTCTCAATATGATCCTTTTGAAGAGTTTTCTAAGAGTGCAACATTTGGTATGGGAATGTTCTGTTCATCTGTTGTGTCCTGTTTAAATATAGGTCTGTCCTCCATTTTCATGCATGTTATATGTGTCTGGACACTGCTTTAGATTGCTTTACTTTATTCAGATGAGAATCTAAAGATATTCGTCATGAAACAGAAATATTTTCTACCCTCTGCAGTGCTATGAGAATAATTTCTTAATTTTATCTCCAGAAAGCAGCCAGGCAGGGAAACATATTGTTATCATGTTTTTGATGCTGGCAATCTGGAAAGGTGGATACTGTGTTCTGTTGCTGCACTTTGTCAGCACAAGCATGGTGCAGATTTTAGTGATGTTTACATCAGAAACCCTAATTTACTTACTTGCAATTATTATAGCAGTTTATGAAGGCAGCCAGCTGAAATACAGGTTTTGCATTGTTGCTTCAGATATGACTCATTTGTCACTGAAAACCAGAAAGGATTATCTGTAAGTCTTAGTTGGTATTTTAATTGTACTTGGTTGGTATTTTAAATGCACCACTCAATCCAGTTTCAAACTCTGGATTCAAGGAACAATTGAGAGATGATATTTATTAGGGACAAGATAAATTGGTATAACACAATATTTAAAAATACAGAATTGTGCCAATGGCTGCCCCCTAGCAATGACTAGTGAATGGCAAGGAAGCAATGAGAGAAAAAAAATAATTAAAAAAAAAAAAAAAAAAAATATATATATATATGTGTGTGTGTGTGTGTGTGTGTATGGATGTGTATAAGGCCTGATAAAATAACCTCTACCAAAGGAAAAATTTCCTCATTAGAGTGGATCAAACAAGGCAACCACAGTTGCAATGAACATTTTGATTTTCTTTGACTTTAGGGAGTGGACTTGAACCTGAATCTGAACTTTTGACCGGTGCAGTTTCTTACTGCCAGTGACAACTTCGAGCTGGTTTCTGTTTGTTTTGCTCTGATAAGAGCTTCAGAAGGAGGACATATATCAGAGGATAACCAAGTGATCAAATCCAGGTTTTACTCCCTACTATAAAATGACCTTTTTAAAAGTGCATCATTTGGCACTGTAGTATCCATTGATTTCTACTAATGTCTTCTTTATCCTTTAGAGCACCATGAAAACTCTGTGGAATTTAACTCTGCAACTCACAAAGGTGTGCTAATAAGTCTTGCTTAGTAAGAGCAAAATGTCTTTCCTTACTCAGAAATTATGCTGGTTATTGTGGAACCAACAGAAATGCAGAAGAGGAGTAGATTTTATTAATTGTATCAACTCTCTGATTAAAATCCAATCAATTTTAGAAGACTGTTTTATAATTAGTTTTTCCTAGAGATAAGTTACAATTGGTGTCTGAAATAAATGTTGCAGTTTAAGAAGATGCAAAAATAAGTTCAAGGAAAAGCAAAAAATAATCAAAGGTTGAGCAGTGAAAAGATGAGCCAGAAAAGCCAATGTGTTCACAAGTGCCTCTTTTACAATGGTGTTTTATCACTTCACTTATGAAAAGAAACTTCCTCTCTTAATCTGCTTCCATCCAACAAAAATGAGGGTTGCAGTATCAATCTTGATAAATGCTCTCCTGTGGTATTTCTGGTATGTTGTTGTTTAAGCCAGAAAGAAGAGAGTCCTTTAAAACACTTCTGCATGGTTGTTTTCAGTGGTTGTACCAGCATTGGAAAGAAATTCATTTTGAGACTGACTGTCCCAATGAGCTGTGAAGAAGATAAAGTGATGAAGTGATTAGTAGCTCTTTCCCCTTCCATGCCATAACTTCCTGTGAAATTCCATTGTGTATCTCAGTTCAAGTGCTGGAACAGTGGAAATTTTCTTGCAAGTTTTTTAAGAAACCTCTTTTCCAGTGGTTAATCTCCTCTTTGTTTCCAGAGAAAAATCTTCAGCATATTCTCGCTGCAAAGCAGGCACTGAAAGAATGATCTTCTCCTTCCACTTAAATTATTAAAGTAGGCTGCCTCAGTTCTTTTCCTGTCAAAGTACAGCCCTCACTTTCAGATGCTTATGCAACAGAAGAATACAAATCTCCACATTCCAAGATTCACACAGCAGTTGTTACTATAAAAGCTCTTTCCTTTTTTCCTTTCTTCATTTTTCCACAAAATGTTGCCAGCCAGTTGAATTTTTCTTATAAAGTGGAGGGACTGTGAAATGCCATAATAAACCTCACCATGTTTCCTGGTGAAGTTGTCAACAGTTAGAAATCTCGTTGTCATGGGAAAATAAAAAAATAATGTGTTACCTATCCCTAATGACTAATTTTGCTGAAGCCATCACTCCATGGAAGTGCTTTTAGTCCTCACTTATTCTGGTTAGATTCTTGAGCCTGGGCCGCTTGAAATAGAGAAACATGTTGTGTTTTGGTTCTGAACTGCTGTATGCAGAGTTTCTACATTTCTGTCAGGTATAATTTCAATGCAGTGCTAACAACCTATACTTGCGCTGTCTTTTCTCCCTCTCCACATACAGGTGGTTCTGTTAAAACAGGCTGAAAATCAGGATATGGAAAACTTGGCATGTGCCTTTTATTTTTAACAAAGTGATATTAAGCATGGCCTTCCCAGCCACTCATCAGTATTAATGTCATTTGGAGCTGCACTGCTCCCTTCTTTATTTTAGTTTGTTTCCTTCTTGTGAAAGATGCCAGATTGACAGGCTTGAAAGCTGAAATCCCTCTGTTTATCTTGGGGCTGTGATAGTATAGTCAGTGACAGCACAAACATCCACCCTGCCTCATCTATATGCCTGGAGTGTGAGCAGAGATAGTTCAGTCTCCATGGCCATTAAATCCTGTTGATTCCATCAATAAGGATGCCAGTTACTGAGGGATGTCACACTGACTTTGTGATCCGAGTGACTGCTCCAAACACACTGGATTGAGACACCAAATTCATCTCACATACCTCAGCACAAATACCATGGTAATGGTTTTCACTCACGGGGAATCTGCCATGGATTCGGAAGGTGTCTTAGATTTAAACCTTTCTGAAATTCAATCACCTTCTTCTGAGCCAGACAGTCCCTCCACTTACTTGAGAAACTTGTTCATGTTTTTTAACAGGTTCCTTTTCATGTATGAGGTCTTTCTTGTTTTCAGGAGCTTTCTATCAGAAAGAAACAGTTTTTAGGATCTGTGAGGAACGTGAATAAGAATACTTAAAGATTGGGAATGTAAAAAACTGCACAGTCTGGTGCTGCTGCAGGTATTTGATGCTGTTGAATGAGCTGCAGAGACCTGTCTTTAATCTCAATTTTGCCCCTGCTCATGTCATCACAGGGGTTGCAGAAGTCTAAAGGGCTCCAAGTGTAATGGGGTAGCCCCCAGCAAAAGGAATTAACTTCCTGCCTCAGCTTCCCCAAGTAGAACCTGGAGATAAAAAAAGCTCTGTGAGGATACGACATTAAAAACAACTAATTTCTATTTTGGTATTTTATCAGACATGCAAAATACTAAGTAGTGTTGCCACCTAATTATGCTATCCATCAGTAGATTAAAAAAAGGGAATATATTTTAGAATGTTGGTTTCAATAAGACTTTCAGGCTAATGAAATGTAATGTAGATAATTTGCTCTCTTCTTTTTTATTTTAGAATTCTTCTCTAGAAAAACTCTAAATACTCTTAGAAAATTCAAATGCAAGTAGCAGCAAAGTTTACTTCAAGACAAATCTGTAGAAAACATATGAGCTTCATTACTTATCAGGCAATATTTAACTGAACTAGTATGGTGAACAGATGCTGCTCTCCAAAGGGTGCTTTGTCTAGAGATCATTTTGAACATAAAGAAAAAGAAAATGGAGAAAGAATTGTAGAAAATTTAGCTGCAAAAAAGAAACCCAGATTTGGTCTAAAACAGGAAATTAATTTTTTCTATCATCCCAGGAGCTCCCTGTGTAGGAGGAGTGTTACTGTGTGCAGAGAGTTTTCCATGGAAAGACTTTGTGTGGTCAGTAGGAAGAAAGTTCTCAGTCAACACCACAGACTGGCCTGTCTGAAGTGGCTGTAGACCAAATATTTTGGAGCTTCATCTGCTTGATCAGGCAGCTCTGCAGGAACTCCAGGCAGGCTCTCCGTGGGAACAAGGGACTTGGGGGTATGGGGAGTATTTAATATTTGGTTCTGTAGCTGGTGAAAAAGTACTGCTGATGGTAATTTGTGCCAATTCAAAACATCATGGGACACTGAATATCCTGAGTTGGAAGGGACCCACAAGGATCATTGACCCAGCTCCTGTCCCTGCACAGACACCCCAACAATCCCAGCCTGTGCAGCCCCAGCTCCCTCCTTTGGACACTCTCCAGCAGCTTTGGCTCTTTTGTACCTTGTGGTGCCCAGAGCTGCCCCAGAGCAGAGCAGGACAATCCCCTGGGCCTGGTGGCATCATCTCCCTCCAAACTGCTGTAGTAAATTCAAAACTTTTTACAAAATTTACCAGTCTATGAAGCCCAAACTTATTTTATATCAGTATCTTATTATTCCACATGGACAGTCTGTTTGATAGAGAGAAGGCAAGATTGCAATTCCCTGCTTTCAGGGTTTTCCATGGCAGGAGTACATGGCAGCTATGGGGTAACTGTTAACCAGGTTCCTGATTTGATTCTGCAGTGGCAGAAATACAGCTTTCAGCTCAAAAGCTGCAGGTACATCACAGGAGAGCCAATATCCCTGTCATTCCTCAGATAAGCTCTGCATTTTGCTTGTCATTAGAGATGGTCCCAAACTATTTTGGATATCTTGAAAATTCCAGCATATATAACCTATCTCTGAGCCCTATTGACATTCCTGACATTTATATCTTTGCTAATGTATTTTATTCTGGTGTATATCTTTGGCAAGAAGGGAGGAGATATTTTTACACTGAATATGGGTTTAGAGGTATCAAATGTCCCAATCAGCTGTGGCTTAGGTAATTTGAATTATTTTTTTGCCATAGACTTTAACGGTGCCTGTTGTTTGGGCATGGGAGGAAAATAAAGCTGTGCCACAATATTTTGTACAGATCCTTTTAGGGCAGTGCCCCTTTGTTTTGGTATATATGATTTTCACTCTTACAAGGTTGCCCACATTCCTAACCATGAACCATATATAAAGTTTGTTAAACATATAGATATATAGAATTTACACTGAGTTCATCATGTCTATACCTTAAAGAACACATTGTCATTGTAAAATTCACTTGTAAAATCAGTTGTAAAAACACTTTTGACTTATGGCCACTTAAAAACAATATATTAGTAATCAGTAAATGATTAACACACATTTTCCTCCTTAGCAATTTAGGGCAGTGGTGAGTAGGACAATGAGAACTAATGCACATTACAATGTATAAGTGCTACGAAATAATGGATAGCATCTTGTAATAATATATTTTAGTATTATTTATACATGTTTCTCTCATGTGTTACACAGTGGAGCCACTTGCAATAATTTAACTTAAGAAAAGCACTGCATAGACCTGTCATCCACTTGTCCAAAATTGTCATCTTGGTTTACAGTGCTACTGATACTTGCTGTTCCCCTTTTTCAAACATTAATGCTGTTTGCTGCTTTGTCTGGAGAGAGCCACAAACATGGACTCATCCCACAGGGATCACAGCCAGATAAAATGAATATTCAGTGTTTCACAGGGAGCACGAGGAAGAGCAACCTCTGATTGCCATGCTCCTCTCTCTCTTGTTTGGTCACAAAATGCATTGCTCTCAGTGCATGAAAAGGGGTAAAATCTCAGAGTTCAGAGCTTCCTCAGAGTATTTGTTTATTTGTTATAGCAGTCTGACTACACCATATTACTTAAACTATGCCCTTGTAACAACTAATAATTTTAGTTTTGTTAAATAACAAAATAGCACAGAAGCATTTGGCTTCCTTTTTTTAAATACATGTTAAAAGGAACTGGCAGAGGATTTACAGTGATAATTTATTATATCAATGTGGCAGGCTTCTAGTAAGGAAAGAGAAATGATTTTAATGAAAATGCAGTGACAGAAAATTAAACAAACAGAATTGAACAATGGACATTTGAATGGGCTCTTTTAACTGACTTCCCATGGAATATGGTCAGTGCAGGACCTGTGTCCTGCTGCTGTCCTCAGCACAAGTGCAGGTGAATTCAGGAGCCCTGTGACTGGCACTGGGCAGCGTCCCAGGCACTGCATTGTGCTGATAACGATGCTCTCTGTCCTCATTTCAGATCTGGATGTAGTTTGTAATGTATGAAACACAGAGATGCACCTTCAAATGCATTCCACATATTTCTCCAAATGATGGAATCCTAAATCAGGACCTGTAAGCTCAGTGTGAGCCGCCAGGGAGCACAGTGGAACCCAGGAGTTTGCACTTGTAGAGCTTTACCTGCATTGGGTAGGGTGCTGCCCGTTAATCTGAGGACTAACAAACCCACAGGGCATTTGGAGTGGCAATTATTTGAATTCACAGAGCTGGGAGCTGGCAGAGAACTGGTGTTTGTCTGTTCCCATCCGTGCAGACACACCCTAGATTTTCTAGCCTTGATCTTAGAGAAGAAAGAAAGGAGGGATCCCACTGTTCATGAGCTCCCGTGAAATCCTCTGCTGAGCTCAGTTTGATTTCCCATGGAGAGCCACCCACCAGTGGGGAAACAGTAGACACAAACACATACAATCACAGTGCTAAAATACAAAATTGTGTGTATTCTTTTAGTAAATATGTGCATCTGAGTAAACTGAAGAAAAAATATGATTAGAAGTCTGCATTCTTGCAAGACCCATCTGCTGTCTGAAGTTGGGATATTTGAGATTTTCAAGGCATTAGAAGATTTTAAGATTAGAAGACTTAAAGAAAGCAGATGGCTTCATCCTATTTAATTTAATTAAATTTATTTAGTATGAAAAAGGGAGAAAGCTAACTGACTCCAGCATAAAAGCTCTTTAAATGCATTAGTTCCTGAGAGGCCTGCAATCTGAACACTGCCACTGTGCTTTTTAGATGAATTAAATATTGTCTTCCTTCTGCCTTATAAATTGTGAGGCAGAATAGCTTCTGAAGTGCCTTTTAATACAGGAGGATGCTCAGGCATCCAGTCTTGAATTGCAAGTACATTACTATGGAACAGTAAAAGTGTAATTCAGAACAATTTCTCATTCATGTTGTCTATTAATGTCCTAGACCATCTAGAAGATCTACTTAGCAATGAAAAAAAAAAAAAAAACCAACAACTGAGATCTATGAACTAGAAACATCTCCTTCATTTCAGCTTTTTCATGTCAGTTTTTATCCAAGATAACTGTAGGACTCATAGATCCTGCCTTTTAGAAATGTTTTCTCCTGCTTATCCCTAGATTTACTAATGCTGCTAAGATTAAAAGAACACATGCAATCTTGTGTGTGAACCACAGGCAGGTAGTAATAAAGCATATACTTTCATAGATATTATATTTTAAAGCTCTTTAAGCAATGATGAGTTTCACACCTTCCGTGCTAGTCTGTTACAGTGTTTAATTATCCAGAACAATTTAGAACAAAAACCACTACACTTGGCCTCATTAATGTAAGGCAAAGCAGAGCTTTTTTAAAGCAACCCCCAGACAGGATTTGTAAACATCAACTTCATTTTTATTTGGTACAAAGCACATTAACAGCAGCAGCAGAGAGAGAGCTAAAATTTTACAAGCAGAGAATTAATCACAGCGGGTGATGACAGGCTGGTAAAGTGTCTCATTAGGAAAAGAATAACAAGGAGTTTAATAGAGAGCCAGCTTTTTGTAAGGATAATGGCCTGGGTTTTCAGAAGGTATTGGTGATTTGGGAATGCCTTCGTTCTGATATCAATTCAAAACACCTCATTTTTCAGTAGGAGCTTCAAACCTTTCCCTGCAACTGCTTTAAAGCACTTTGAGGATGAGCACCCCAAAGCCAATAGACTCTTTTATCCTTCCCAGGCAAAATTCTTTCCTAAACCACCTAGATCCACAATCTTCAGGAGACTTCTTCTGAAATGAAGGGATGTTTCTAGTACATAGATCTCAGTTGATTTTTTTTTCATTGCTAGATGTTTTAGATGGTCTAGGACATTAATAGGCAACATGAATGAACAGCATGGTTTATGGGGCAGATTTCAGCTGATGTGAAACATTACAGCCCCAGATCCTGTAGGCAGAGCAGAGCCAGTTTAGGGCAGTGGAGATCTGCCCCAACCATGAACTCCCTGCAGTAGGAAAAGGACAAATCAGTGTAAGGAAAAGCTCTGTGTCCTGGGGAAAGCTACAAACACCCCCCTGCCTCTATCAGGCAACCACACCACTCACCACCAGACAGGATTTTGGACATGCTTTATTCCTTGCTCGCAGCAGCCATAACTAACTGAAGATCTCATCTGGAAAAGGGCATCATAAACCCAGCTGGCAGGAGCAGGAGACAGAAGCATAAAAGACAAGAACAAGCCATAACTTGAATCGACAGGTTGGAAAATGGAAGACAGCAGAAGAAATTGTGATGGTTTTTTAGCTGTTTGGAGGACAAGGCAGGAGTTTTACAGAGAGTGTGCTGGGTAGTTTACTCTTGTGAAGTATAACTAATCTCTTCAAACAGATTATCTGTAAAAGTATTTTTTTTTTCTCTTTTTAAGCTTTTGCAATACATTTAAATGCATTATTTTGTTTGGGGACTGCTCTCAGGAGTTCCTTTGCCTCAACTACTGAGCATATAATTTATGTAACCTTGTAACACCATATATTGCAGGTAGGCATTTTATGGCATAATTTATTTATATTTTACTGTTGCTGTGTGCAATAATGAGGTCTCTGCTGCTTCCAATTTCATTCATTAGAGCAGGCAGGACAATGGGCAAAAAATCATCATAACCAAGGGCTGAAAACAGTAAGAATTTCAGCAATGCCTCATTTGAAGAGTCCCTTACCTGGTGTAATATGTACTTACATGTTAGTGGACTTTGTAAACGACATAGGAAGAAGAATGTACTGAAGAACAATAACTCATGATGTAGCAAAACTAAAAAACTTATAAAAGAAGTGAAGGTTTGTCTGTTGGTGGAAGAAAACAATTTTTTTTCCTTCTGATGCTTCCACCCTCACCCCTGACATCACAGGGATAATTTTAATGCCCACCCCCAATCTATTGAAGTCACATTGACAAGATTTTTAGTGTTAGCTATGTAGCCAAATTATTTCTAGACATTCAGTGCACAATAGATCTACATAGGGTGCTTTGTTCTGATGAACTCATTTAAATGTATTATATTAAAAAATTACATTTTCAGAGGCTTCTCTAGACATTTCTTAATCGGTTGTCATGGTGATGTCACTGATTACAGTTTTTAATGTCCCATTTGAAGATTATGCACTATTTAATGATCCAAAAAGTAGGTCTAATTTCTTTAGAGAAAAAGAAAAAACAACTTTTTTTCATGGAATTAATTACACAGGTTACTTATAGTACAAAATAATGAAAACATGCAAATGGCACAATGTAAAGAAAGATTTGGCTAAGATTATAGGCCCAGAAGATGTTCTACACCAAGAAACTTTTTAATAAACATAGCAAAAGAATAAAAACCAATTGCAATAACCAAAAATGTGGATATGGATGAGGGTAAAGAACAGCTAAAACATCCTTGTGTAGTCTTCAACTCTCTTTACAACCACAAAACAGGAATTTTCGTGTGGAGAGCACGAGAAATTATTTTGTATTTTAGAGGAGTTTGTTGTGACATTCTCAGCTCCTGGTTGCACTGTCCCTCTGATTTAGGTGCAATCTGCAGCAGAGTTCCAGCTGGGAGTTCAGTTTCAGCTTCTCCTGAGCATATTCCACATTTGGAGGGAAAAAATCCCCAAAAACTCATTACCTTTCTGTTTCAGACAACTTTTCTCATCCTTAAAGGGTTAAACCTCATTGTGGTTGCTCTAAAAATTTAAACACAGCTTTCTTAAGCAGTTATTTAAATTTCCAGAGGTCTTGCTGTGAGAGTTTTTTTTTAACCTCTACTTTTATAGGTGTCCTAGCCTGTAACATCCCTCCCATCCATGTTCCTCCTGTCCCTCCAGCCTGGAACATGACAAATAAACAGCTTGGTCACCTCAGAACAATTGAACTGGATTCCAGTCAGCTCAGCTTAAAGCAGCTGCTCTCTTCCCAACCCAGAGAACCTGCCTGAGGTTAGTCCAGAAAAAATCCCCTAAATTTGTGTGCCAGGAGCCCCAAGTGCTCAGCAAGGGCTGCTTCTGGCAGCCCATCCTCTACTTTACAGCTGTAAAACTTTAATCCTTAGGCTGATTTGTAGCACACTGAAGCTGAAGAATTAGAAGAGTGAACTCTTTGTTTACTAGCAAAGGAATTGTAAAAAGCATGGAGGGAATAGGGGAGGGAGAGAATAAGTGATAACAAGGGAAAAATTAAATTACAAGGAAAAAATACACCACCATTCACATTATGGGATCATCCATCTTTGTCTAAGGCCTGGGTTTGTAGAAATGTTTACACACTTAAATCTCATTCCTGCTGAAGAGAATTAGGTATCTCATGCCTTGATTTCTGGTGAATAAAATACTGCTTTACCTTCTGAAAAAAACCCAATTTTTTTTTGTGATATCCATTGAGAAAAGTCTCTCCATCAAGGTTTCAGGTTCTTGTTTTTAATTTTTGGCAGATTTCAGATTTCTGTACCTATTCAAATTTCTAAATGGGACAAGAGTCAGAACACAAGGAATAATAAAAATTTGCCTTGTGGCAGATTCTGAAGGCAACAAAAGGAAAACTGTGTATTTTGAGCATAAGAAAAGTTGAGGATTTTCATAGACATGAAGAAAGTTCCGTAGGTCAAGGACTTCATTCACAGTGCAATGAAAACAGCTTTGGTTTTGTTTGGAAAATAACCATCTTCTGGGGTTTTTTTTCTAGACAATAGCAGTCTCGGAAAATATGGAAAGAGTGAAAAAATCTTTCAAAAGAAATATGCTATGTTCATTGACAGAGGGACAGATTTTGAGGGAAAAAAATATACTGTAAAAAGGGTTGGGTTTTTTTTTTTTTAAATAGTAAACCAAAATCAAACCCCAAAGAACTTCCAAACCAATATTTTTTTTGAGGGGGGGGGGGGATTTTTTTCCTGATATTTGAACTAGGTCTATCTGATCCCTGCTGTGACAGGTCTAGAGAAGTGATTCCTCTGTCTTGCTTACAAAACATAGTCAAATACCCCAATACTGATTCAGTGTTTAGTTGTTTTACTGACATTTGCTGCTAAGGTCTAATTTTACTTTGCTCAGGCCTAATTTTACCTCAGCAGAGCTCCATTACTTTAATGTCTGGCAGCAAGTATAACATGTATTAATGAAAACAACCAAATCTCCACAGAGATAACTGTTCTGATAACCTCTGGAAGGTTTATTCATCCACAACTGGTGCAGGCACTTTGTAACAGCAAAGGATGATACCACAAATGTCTTTAAAGATCCATTAGAAGGGAGTGAGCACAGGAAAACTTATAAAGGTTGCATGATCTGAAGGTGATTATGCACATGCTAAAGCAGCCAGAACCTTCTGGTGCTTCACTGCAGCCAAAAATATCATGTTCATGCTTGGCACATAATGAAGTTTGGACTATGGAAAGAAAATGGGTTTATTCAGCATGAAAGTTAAAGATAAAACCCTACAGAACTGAGCCTAATTGTCCTTTGAGGTATTTCTTAAGGTCAAAGTTGTACTTGATGGTAATTATAGTTCCCTACTCATGAAATCTTAGCAATTGTACTAAAAACAATACCAAAACCTCCTGAGCTTTTACTGGCTTTGCTGCAGAGAGAAATAATATTTCTTCTTTCTTTTCAGTAAATAATGCTAATTTAAAAGGTCATTGTGTTTTAGTTTTCCTGTGGTGGTTATAACTGCAATTAAACCAATATCAGTCAAAATAAATTATTCAGAAAAGTCTAAAAGGAAATAGTGAGAAGTAGTACAGAAAACAAATGGCCATTTTGATCAGGAGACCAACCTCCTTAGAATCTCAGTTAAGAAATGAGCCACTACTTTCTTTTACAAAAGGGCAGACATCCTTTTTTGCCATTCACCTCCCTCATAAAGTATTTCCTTAATTCCTTAGCAGTGAGAAAAAGTTCCACGTACCTTTGTGTGCTCCTGCAAAAACTTTGCATGTTTTCTGTAGTGCAGGATCTGCTTGAGCAATGGCCCTTTTGAAAATGAAAATAAATGTAATGCCATAAAACAAGCCTCACTCTCCAGCCTCCCCAGTGCTCAGTGTCTAGAAGGCAAACAAGAACAGAAAAAGCAGCCAAACCCCAGATGTCCCATTCTGTGTTTCTCTTGGTGACCACTTAGGCCTGACAGACTGGGACTTCCAGGCTCTGACAAGTTACCTCTCTTTGTTTTAAGCCCTCAGCTCTGCTGCTTTGCTGCCAGCCTAAAGTTTGCATAAATTCACACGCTGTCTCTGTCTCTTCTCCCCTCTCAGCCTGCTTCTCCAGGCTGCTCTGAGGTGTTGTGCCTGTGCAGCTCCTGCTGATGGGAGTGATGCTCAATTGCTGTCACACAACTGAGAGTCCTTCCATCCCTCAGCTCCCTGTCTCTGGCAGCTCACCGTGGTCCCCCAGGTGTCCCCAGCATCATTGCTTCTCCTTTGGGGTCTGGGTCCTTCTAATCCTCCCATGGAAACCCAAAGGTATTTCTGTTCCAGATACTTTTGGGAGGATGTTTTGGACTGAGTGTGTTTCTGTATGCACCCCTCGACATTGTTAAAGAAAGGAATATGTGTAAGGTTCATCAATAACTAAGTTTTAAGTCATCTCACTCCTTTGGCCTTATTTGATGTAATGCTGTCTCTTATTTTAGGTTTTATTTGTATTTGTGATCTGAGAAATCACAGTGTTCCAATTGGCCTCTCTGGGAATTGCTCACCAATGCTTCTTTTCTTGGCCAAACTGAAACATTTCTTCTGAAGAAATGTTCATTTTCTATATCTGTATAATCCTACCTTGGGAAGTTCATAAAAAACTCTGGTTTAGCCTCACTTCTTTCAATGGCTGGGTTTTTTTTTTTTTGAGGAAAGGCAATTCCTATAAGAATAAGAGAATTTTTTAATGGTGGGAAACAAAAAAAAAAAGTTATTAAAGTGCACAGGAGCACTATAATTTAAATGCTTTCTGTCTTCATGACAACAGACTGCATGTTATATCTTTATTACCATTTACATGCCCTAACTGCAGTCTCTCATTTGTTCACAATAACGAACATTAATCCTCAGACAATAGCTTGTTTAGGCCAAATATAGGTCATTACACTTATTTGAAGTACTCATTGCTGTCTGGCATTATATGCTGACCTTTTCTTTCTCAGATTAAATAATTTCATACTAACGTATGCAAATTTTTCCTCCTTTTTTTTTTTTTTTTTTTTTTTTTTTTTTTTAATTCCTTCAGTCAATGGATAGACATTTAATTCAGGATTGTAGACAGACTGGTGTGCATTAATACCAGTGGTGAAGTGATTAGCTCTTGAAGGTGCCATAAAATATGCTAAACCAAGTATAATTTTTTAATTGAATTTCAGAAAATATCATAGTCTTATTTAACTACAGCTCAACAGCAAAATACACAGTACAAAGGTGATTTTCCCTCTAAACAGGATACTTTTTCCATACTAGCATTCAATTTCATTAATGTTTACATTAACAGCAATTTATTGGTCACTTGCTCAGCAGAAGCTTTCCAAAGAGACATTATATATGTTAATGTGTTGCTACTTACATCCCCATAAAACATACACAGATTACAAATTGGAAAATATAGGACCAATTAACACTGATCAGCAGATGTGTATACTGATGTGGTATATTGAGAAAATCTGATTTTCAGCTCCATTTAGTTAGAATCAACATGCTGACCATCATTTTGAGGAATGTCTGAGTAAATTTTAAAACACATCAGCACAGGCCTTATTCATATATTCAGCTTTGTTTTTCTCAAAATCTAAAATATATGATAATGTGGTTTAAGTTTAAGGTCTATTCTGCCCTGGATTTGAAAATTAAATAAAAATCATAGAATAGCCTGGGTTGGAGGGACCTTAAAATCCATCCCACCCCTGCCATGGGCAGGGACACATCCTAGGTTGCTCCAAGCCCCAGTGTCCAGCCTGGCCTTGGGCACTGCCAGGGATCCAGGGGCAGCCCCAGCTGCTCTGGGCACCCTGTGCCAGGGCCTGCCCACCCTGCCAGGGTCCTTCCTAATGTCTGACCTAAATAAATTAGATTCTCTGTAAGGAAAGATACAGTGATAAAACAAACCAAGGATGATATTGCCACAGCCCCAAAGAATACATTTCTATATAGATGAAAATTTAAATGTTCCCCTTTCTCTGCATTGTTCTTAGATATTTTTATTGTGATGAGGAGATATGATAAGAAAGAAATCACACCAGAGTTAAAATCAAGAAGGAAAGCCTTTAAAGCAATGAATGTGTTTAGAGATCATTATCTGTCTGGTACAATACAGCTTCTACTTCTGCTGAAGGAAATGCATCACATAAACCCCCACTTTATTCCAGTTTTGCACAAGGGCATTCCCACCCAAGTGTACCATATGCCAGCAGGCAGCCACACTCAGGCTGATGAGAAGGGTTGGGAGAGTGATGCCTTGTGCAGGCTGCCCTAGAACAGAGGCTGGACAGAGTTACAGAATAAAGGAGGGATTTGCTAAAAGGCCTCAATGGATCCACCTTGGGCAGCACAAGAGCCCAGCCAGGGCTACAGCCAAGGTGAGCCAAAAGGGTCACAGAATGGACGACCGCTCACAAGGTCTCTCGCTTTGATCAGTTCTGGCCCATCTGCATATTGGAGTTAATTGTCCAATTCCAGCTTTAGCCCATGAAGTCCCACCCTTCTTGTTTTTCTCTCCTTAGTCCACGTTGTTTATGCTCTTGGCCTGAGATCTGGATCAGCTGTCCTTGGTCCCCAGCTAGAGAAGGAATTGTTTTGTCTGCCTACTTTGTGGAGAGAGCTCACCATCCCCTAATATGAAGCTCAGAACTACACACTAAAGCAGCACAAAATATGAAAAATGTAAAAGCTAAGACCTGAGGCATCAAGAGAAGCCCCAGATCTGAGAGATCTTCCTCACAGCCCATCATCAGAAAGAAATGTTTCACTCCTGCTTACTCCTAGGCAGTGCTGGGAAATGAATAGCATTAAACATTCAGCAGCATTATTCCTTTTCTATGTCTGCATAAATTTTTAACTGTTGTGATGTCCAAAATAATTTGTATAAGTTTTAAAGCTGGGGAGTATATTCAATCATATTATGTCTTTGCTAGTCAGGCCAATAAATTTAATTTCAGAGTACTGCTATTAAAGTCTGAATTGGGCTATTTTTGAATCAATTTGAAATTAAATTTTAAATTGGTGCCAGCTTCCTTCACATTACAGGAGGCAAAATTTTAGCCTAGTATGAGGTACCCCAGAAACTCGTGCCTGTTCTGTGAGAAGCAGCTTTGGCACCATGGAAATGCTCCCAGGCAGGAGTGTCTGCTTCTCCTGCCATCACTGGGCACGTGAGGCACACCTGTGGAATACACATACACATGTCTTTAACATAAACCATAGATCTCAATTAAGTTGCTGTTCTTATGGAACACAATTTCCAGTTTGTCTGTACAGTGAGTCCTACTCTTGGTGATTTTTGGTCTCTTGGACCTACCCTCTGCCCAGGCTTCAATCTCCCCATTTCCACTGGTATTTCCTCTCCACCAGCCTTGAAAACCTTTCAGACATTTGAGCAATATGTCATATTTTCTCATCTCTTGTGGACAAGGTTCAGGCTATCCCTGCAGCCTGTTCACCTGCCAAAATTGCTTCCTCTGACTTGTGGGGGAGAGTCTGTCAGAGTGTGACAGTAATGAAAGGAGATTCAGGGATTGAAGAGTTCTTCTCTACCTTTTCGAACCTCTAAGCAGTTCAAATTTTATTAACCTCTACTGATCTGATGTAGCATTCCAGTGCATTATGGCTGGCAAACAATGAGGCTGGACCCTCTTAGAGGCTTTGCTCTTAGGGACAGGACTGAGGTAAGCGGGACCTGACTTTCTTCTCTGGTCAGGGGTGCAAACCAAGGCAAACTACTGAGTGGCTTTAGCAGCTTTGCTACCAAAATCTCCTTCTAAACATTCCTGACTGTAGCACCTCATTTTGATGAGCACTTCACCTTCAGAAGAGCTTTTAGCTCCCAAATGACATCTTTTCTTGAAAGCAAACAAGAAACATACAGAGCATGTAAAAACATGCTTTATTGGACTAAAGATTTTAGGACTAAAATGGTTTTGCTCATCCAGCTTGTGGTGAGAACTCTGCACCAATAATTTAGGGTGCAAGTTACTGTTTCTGTACAGGGTGGAATTTCTGCCAGTCTAATCTTCCTGGGGACAAAATGTCTACAGGTACTTCAGTAATTCAGTTTAAATTCTGGGTTTGATCTGCAGTGTGAGAATTCTTCTCTAACCACAGATTCTGATAGTATCATCTGCTGATACTTGGCTGCTGGGTTCATCACTTTTCAGAAGTGAAATCGTCATTCAGGAAGAATATGCAGCATGGATATTAGATTAATCACATATATGTTGCAAAAAAAAAAACATAAGGGAATTTATGACCTATATTCCAATGAATTAATTATGAAAATTTCTGCACTTGTATACAGAAGAGAAAATCTTCTCATATTGTGGAATGGAAAATCTTTCATTCAACCATATTGTGGATATAACACTTTCTTCCCCCTTTTGTACTCGGCCATCAACAAAAACAAAAGTTTTACATATGTGCATTTTTTTCAGCTTAGAGAGTAAAAGGAGGGGGATTTTATAGGCATTTTTTCAAGGAAGAAGAAAATCATCCATTGTCCTAACTGAAAGAATAAATAGTTTTCCTAGATTGTGCAACATAGCTTTTGAGAGTAAAGAGATTGAATTTGCAGTCATGTCAGCATAATAATAATTTTGCAGGCTTCCAAATTTATTGTCTTGTTGATTCTCATATGAATATGGAGCATTTACCTGCCCTGAACACAGAACAGCTGTCTCAGATCACTGAAGATTTGTTGATTTCTTCAGCTGAAGACTTTAAATGTGTTCTCCTCTAGTTGTAACTGAAATGGAAAAATGTTTCATGTTATGTCATCATGTAACTGTGTGGGAGTAGAGGCAAATACCAGGTAGAAGTACAAAGAGATGCCTGTGATAGATAAATGAACGCCCTGTGTTGGTGCAACATTTAAATACAGGAACCTGCGATTGAAGATTATGAAAGCTGGCAATGAACACTGCTTTCTCTCAGTCACATACATTGCAGTGTTTTGGGCCTTTAAAGTGCCTTTTATTTCACTTTTCAAAACTGTCATCATTCAAACACTTGTGACTTTCTCTGTCTCCTTTCTATTTAAAATCACTGGTGATTGAATGTGCAAAAACAAGGCAGCTTTTTCCACTCTCTTTTTGTGCATCCTGTTGGGGTAGGTCGTGGTTTGGAAGTTGCAAAAATTGGTATAGAATTCAAACATTGGCAAAAAAAATAATGTTTTGTGTTTATGTTTCTTTATATGCACATGTACACCTCTAGATGTGCAAATGTACACCTTTACCTCATGCTCTGGCAGCCCTCTGAGTCCTATGTCTGTTTTTCTTCCAAAATAAGAAACCTGCCTGCACTCCTCATACCTCAGATCAATTTGGAAATGGTAGGAAATTAAAAAAGAGCCAGTAAATCTTAGGGAAGTAAGTGAAAAGTTGTATGTTGGGAACAAAGAGAAAGAACATCAATTGTAGGCAGCAGAGACAGTTTATATTTTTCATTCTTCTGTCAGTTTTGAAAAAAAAGTGTTATCTAAGGGTTAAAAATAGAATAATGCTAATATTGTACAGAAATGCTTATTTTAGATCTCAAATTGCAATTATTGCCTATAGTATATTGGCAACTTAATTTAGTGCAATTTTTATAAGCCACCTGAGCTGCCTGCTGCACCTTGGATGGCTTCAATACTTGCTCTAATCCATGTGTGAGTTAGCATTCCGTGAGGAATAGGGAGTCTTCCAATTTATTAACTGAAGTATCTTACATCTTTCCATGCTAGAAAAAATTTTATATTGACATATCCAGAGTTTTTATTGAAGTTATATTAGTGCTATCTATCAGGGATATGCTAGAAAATCTATAACTTCCACCAAAATGTTGCCCATGTGAGCAATTCAGTTTATGAAGTACAATCTTCCCAGGCTGGCTTAGTGCCTCCTGGTTCATTTTTCAAGCTATGTGATGTTTAATGAATTTGTCAAAATAAAAACTAATACACAGTTTCACGTCTATCATCAAATTATGCTTTGCAATATACGGCTAAGGGTATGAAAAAGGACACCTATATGAAGGTCTGCAAATGGAAAACATCTCAGGTCTGTGCTGTTCTATTTCTTGTTTTGACACATCCTCGCAGGCTCAGAGATGTTTTACTTTGGTTGCAATTGCACTGGGAGTTTGTCCAGATGAAGCAATGACACGGTTTCATTATGTGCAGCATGTAGATATTTGTCTGCAGTGCACCATCAAGCTAGTCAATATATTAAAAAAAAAAAAAAAAAAAAAAAAGGAAAGGTTGAGAGGTCTTTATCACCTTGTTTAAAGCAATCCCAGATCCCATTTTCTAAACTACTAAACAGATTTTCAGACTCATTTGTTTTCTGTTACATATTAAGTCAGAACCTTGAGGCAACTAAGAGAGGGGCATTTTTAAAACAGCTTGACATGATGTCTGACCTGTTTATACAACTGCATCACTTTCCCAGAGCCTTCAGTTTCTTTGAACAAAACTAAGAACACTAAAGCTTTAGGAATACTAAAAAGAAAAATGATTTCTCCGTGCCCTGCTCTGCAGGCATGAGTAATACATGCTGTACTGGCTACCAATTTTCATAATCACTGGCAGTCGTCAATCATCATGAATCAGTCAGTGCTGTGGCCTCTGGGGCATCTCACAGGTCACTGCAGAGAGCTCCACGTGTCCCAGCTTTGATGGAGTGAAGTAATGACACAGTGGTGAGAGGAGAGGACGAGACCCCTAACTTCTGGAATATGAGTCCTGGGAGGAGCAGCTGAAGGAGCTGGGGTTGTTTAGCCTGGAGAAAAAGGAGGCTCAGGAGGGACCATTTTGTTCTCTACAACTCTCTGAAAGCAGGGTGCAGGCAAGTGGGAGTCAGCCTCTTCTCCCAGGCAAGTAGACACAGCAGAGAAGGAAAAGAGCCTCAAGCTGTGCCAGGGGAAATTCAGTTTGGATATTGGGACAGTGCTCTTCATTGGAGGAGTGGTTAAGCATTGGAATGGGCTGCCCAGGAAAGCGGTGCAGTCGTCACCCCCGCAGGTGTTCAAGAAATGAGTAGACTTGGCACTTTGTGATGGTGCTTAGTGAAAGCTGGGGTTTGTTGGTCTTAGAAGTCTCTTTCAACCTTAATTATCCGGTGACTCTGTGACTCCCATGCCATCAGATGCCACGTGTGCACCCCAAAGCCTGGGGGGCCTGGGCTGCAGAGCTCTGCTCTCGCTGCAGCTGAGCCTGGGCTGACACGCCCAGCTTCCTACACACAAATGTTCAGGCATATTGAGCTAATAAAGCATAATAAAAACCCACTGGTGGAGCAGTGCTGATTACAGAGAGTAAAGAAGCTAAACCTTACAGCATAGATTTTTTGTGGAGAAAACAGAACCATTCCTGCATTTCATCAGGAGAAAAGTCTCTCTTAGGTGTGTCTTTTTAAACCCTGTACTGCCACAGCTGCCAAGCTGAAGTGATGTGGCCTTGAATTTACTGCAGAGATGATGTTTTATATCCATTGATATAAATTTTGCTATTAATATAAGCACCTGAATGGAATAATATTTAAATGCATGTAGCCTTTAAAAACTTGTGCATGATACTGGGTGTGCAATAATGGACCAGAGGGAAGGAGAAGCTTAGGAATGGGTGTGATCACATTGGATCAGGAGCTGTCTGAGAGAGAATCTGTAGCAGGTAATCCTTTTGCTATGGAATCCAGCATCCACTGGTCAGGATAGTGCCAGTCCAGGGCTAGTCTCAGGACAGTCACACCACTCCAGCCCTGTACAAGCAGACTCTGGCAGCTTTCCTGCTATTTTAGTGCTTTCCCCTTCTTGTTCAGGAGATGATTCCTCTGGGACAGTCTGCAGAACCAATGCCACCATCACTGAATCAGGATATGGGCTCTTGCAAAGAAACGCACAGGGCTTCTGAAATAAAACATGATTATAGGGCTTTTCTGTAGGTTGTTGGTTTATTTTGTTTTTTTGTATTTTTGGTGTGTCCTTGTGGTTTGTTTCTTTTTTTCCAGTCAAGGCTGAAGTCCCTGTCAGAAAGAAAATTAAGAATCTGAAAAAGGCAGAGAACTCCAAGTGAAACAATGACCCTAGGTAGGTGCAACTCTGGGAATCCACAGGAAAGGTGGCATTGAAAGCCAATTTGTTGAGGCCTGGGACCGCCTCAGAGGGGTTAATTGAGTCTTTCAAAACATTTCTATTGGTCTCAGATGATAATATCTGAGTAATGAATCAAGAAGGAGGATTCCTTGAAGGTATGTTAATTAACATAATTATGCTCATTAGCATAATATGTTCATCACTTAATATTAATCTGATTGGCTTACTTGAGATTAAAAGCCTGAAGCTGCAAAATTGAGGATGACCTTTGCTGGGAGCTTGAGGACTTTACTGCTCCAAAGGTTTGGGAATGTAGGTCCAGGATCTCATGTTTGCACCAGTACCTCAAAGATATTTCTGTTCACAGTTATAGTATCACAATTATTATTCTGAAAAAGCAAAGGCTTTCAGACTTTTTTTTTTTCCCCACCGCCAGAACATCTAATATTTGCCAGACAGAGACATTCCTGTGAGACAGAACTGTACATAGGAGTGTATTCTGGAAACAGTTAATATAGAACCTCTGTGTAACTTGAGTTCATTTATTCTTGATAATAATGGAATGCTAGGTTGGCATCCTAATGTCCTATTTTTCTGCTTAGTTGGAACCTGTCATGTGCATGTTGACATTAACAGGAAAGCTGAATATGAAACTTGACTTTGCTACCTAGAACATTAAAATTTCAGTAAGTTCAAAAAAGAAAAATGCAAACATTTGAGAGGTCATTCTGCTTGTTCTTTTTTTACAGTAAATTGCATGCAGCTCTCATTATATCATTTATCTCTCATAATAGCTTAATTTGGACTACTTCCAAATTAAAATGGAGACAAAGTAATTGTTTTGCTTTTTTCAAAAGAGATGCTGAATTTCCTATGAATAAGGCACTAGAGCAATGCCTTGAATACTAAAAGGAATACACAAGATCATTCTGGTAGCTGTGCTGGCAATTGAGTTAGTGTGCTTCCCTTGCTTGAATGGCTAAAGAAAATAATGGTTGTGTCCCTTCAAATGGCACTGTGGAATCCAAGAGTTGATTTCAGCAACATGACTCATATATCACACTGTCGTAGTTCACATATGGTCTCATCTTCCAGAAGGGTTTCTTGATGGCTTCCTGGGTGATAAAACACATCTCCCTACAGCTCATATTGCTTCCATTGCACCCTCCCCACTGCAGAGGGAGAACGAGAGGGTAAATCCTGCTTACCTCTGAACATCCCCTGTTACAGGCAGCTTGTGATATTATTGCTAAAATCAGAGCTTTCAAAGATGATCAGACAACAGTTATTTTTTTAAGAAGAGTCATTCCATGATGTTGCACACACGAGTCCTGCCTGTTGTCCCTGACAATGTGAGCTTAACTGAGAGCACATTCAGGTCACTCTAATGGGGCTGGTTCTGAGGTTGGCATGAGGCTGGGCCAGTGCTGGGGCAGAGGGGCTGAAAGCTGCTGCTGGGAAAGGCCCTGGGGGTGCTGTGCCAGGGGCTGGACACAAACCCAGCTGTGCCAGAGCCCAGGGGCACCTGGGCTGTGCCAGCCCTGGGTGGCAGCAGGCCCAGGGCAGGGCCCGTCCCCTGTGCTGGCCCTGCTGAGGCACCTCGAGGGCTGTGGCCAGCTCTGGGCCCGTCATGGCCACGAGAGCCCTGGAGGGGCCGGAGCGTGGCCAGGGAAGGGAATGAGCTGGGGAAGGGGCTGGAGCCCCAGGAGGGGCTGAGGGAGCTGGGAAGGGGCTCAGCCTGGAGAAAAGGAGGCTCAGGGGGGCCCTTCTGGCTCTGCACAACTCCTGCCAGGAGGGGACAGCCGGGGGGGTCGGGCTGTGCTCCCAGGGAACAGGGACAGGAGGAGAGGGAACGGCCTCAGGCTGGGCCAGGGCAGGCTCAGGGTGGACAGCAGCAGGAATTTGTTCTCTGAAGGAGTGGGTAAACACTAAGGCTGCCCAGGGAGGTTTGGAGTCCCCATCCCTGGAGGTGTTTAAGGAAAGACTGGAGGTGGCACTCAGTGCTCTGGGCTGGGGACAAGGTGAACACTGGTCACAGGTTGGACGCTTTTCCAACCTGAATGATTCTGGGATTCCCTATCTGATCTCCCGAAGTGTCTCAAGGTGTGGGGATCTCAAGAGCTTCTGCTTGCGTTTGAGAGGATACCGCAGAAATGCTGCTGTTGCTTTTTTCAGGTGGAAGGTGAGGAAAAAATGGCCATAAGTTGTACCAAGGAAGGTTTAGATTGGATATTAGGAAAAATTCTTCATGGAAGGGTTTTCTAGCTTTGGAGCAAGCTGCCAAGGGAGGTGATGGAATCACCACGTTTTCAAAAACATAAGTACATGTGGCACTTGAGGACGTGGTTTAGTGGGGAATGTGGTGGTGGTGCTGGGTTGATTGTTGGACTTGATGATCTTCAAGGTCTTCTCCAACCTGAACAATTCTATTCTCTGAAAAGAGAGGCCTCAGAATGAGCACTCATCCCCTTGCTGGGGTGCTCACAGGAGGCTGTTCCCTGCATGTAGAACTGTGGTCATAAAGCTCAAGGCACTCTGTGGTCGCCTGCCCTTCAGAAGGTGTTGTTGGTCACTCTTCCAATCTGTGCTCCCTTCCCCCTTTTATGCTTGTTTGTAAAACCATAGAATTCAGTTTCAGTTTAACAAATCATGACTTTGATTACAATCAGGAAATTCCACTGCTCTTCATGTGCATATTCCTGGAGTTGTGCGGGTACTGAGAGCAGATTTTGACCCTACACCACTATCAAATATAAACAGGAGATATCAAGAAGAGCAATTACCATATGAAGCATGTACTAAAGAATAACATAATTCACTGAATTTTAAAGAGTGAAATGCAAGTGTTTATACTGGAAAATGGCCAAGACACAACTATTATCTGCCACATATTATTTGAAATATTCTCCTCCATAACAAGCGTTGACAGAAGGTCAAAGACACCCTTTAACTCATGCCCTGGAGATAAACACAATTCATGTTGCCTTTAAATATTAACTGTTCTCAGTTGTCCTGTGAGTTAACTAACAATAGTAATCATTACTATCAAATGCTCTTACAAACCTCTCAAGGCATGGATTTCAAAGAACTCTGCGAAAATCTGGAAGTGCCTTTTATTTCCCAGTTTTGCAAATAAGGAGAGTGATGTGGTTGGGATTCATGATTTGCCTAAAAGCCCAGGTTGCCATAATGCATTTGTAAGAACAGCACTTAGGAGGTTTTGGCTCTCAGCCAAAGGATCACTTCACAAAACCACTTTGCTTCCGATACCTGTGCTGAGAGCCATGGAACACTGATTTGGAGATGAATGGAAAGGGAGAGCAGCATTTTGTGTAGCAGCAACACTGAGCTTTGCAAAATCTCAGATTGCTCTATCAGAGATTTCTCTCCTGACTGCAAGCTGACCTGAGCTGTTGCTTGTTTGACAGGTAGGGCCGTGGTCCCCTGTTCTTGGATGGGTGTTCACAGCAATGCTCTCTGCATGCTTTCCTCTGTGTAATTCTGGCTGCTGTGCCCACTCTCCTTGAAGATGTTTATTTCATTGCTAGTAAGCCCTGATAGGGCACTAAAACTGCGAGTCCTAGCTCAAAGTGGAATGGAATTAAATTCAGTGTGACTGGTGGAATACACAGCGGTGGTTTGGGGATAAACTTGAGAGCAGAAAACCCTAGAAGTATTTTGCTTCTAGAGCAAGTGTGGCATCACCAGTCCCATCAGAGATGTGCCAAAAGTGCCAAAATAAAAAGACCTTGGGTAGATCACCTACTATTTAGGAGTAGAAGTCATAGCTAAATTCAGGTGATTAAATTCTGTATCAGGAGATAAAGTTTTGATGCCTGGGAATGTTTCTCCAACATGCAGGAAACTAAGGCAAGAGAAAGCTCTGAAAATGAGCTGGAGCAGATAAGTGGGGTGTAATTCTCATCCTGTTTCTCTTCTGTCCTCTTTCTCTCCCCTCTCCTGCTCTTTGAAGATGTAGCTCCAAGGTCTAAGGACTCTGTTTTGCACTCAGGAGCATCAGGGAAATGTTGCAAAAAGTAGATGAGGGAAGGAGGGAGTGGAAGAGAGAAGAAAGCAGCAGACACCTTGGAGACTCTAAACCAACAGAATCTAATATATTCTTTTTGAAACTGGACCACTGTGCAAGTGGGAAGTCAAAGGATGTTAAGCTAGTCAGTAGCATGGAGTGTTTGAATCCATTACAATGAATGAAACACTCTGAAAAAGACAATATCAGTGTTTTTCCATTCTTTGGACAATAAACAGGACAGTAATGCTTTCAGTGGGTCCTTCTGCTTCTTCAGGGCTGGCTGCACAGTGGCTCCTTCCTCAGGAAGCTCAGTCTCTGCCTGCCAGGGGTGCATACACTGCACTCAATTCATCCAAAAGCACAGGCAGAAAGAATCTCTAAGTCACAACGTTGTTTAGGCTGAGTTAGGTACTCTCTTTCTCACCAGGAAGTATCTACGATGTTTATACATCTCTAGGTCCTTACCCAGTACAAATCAGGACACTTGGATCAATTAAATTCCTCCTTCTTAGAGCCCCTGTTTTCTGTGATTAAGTTTTTGGTAAATAGCTTTGATACCAAACACTGTTTCTGTTCTAATTTTATTTTGATTTCTGGTATAGCAAATATCATAATTAAGGCAGAAGTCTCAGAGTTTGGTCCCATTCTGGTTCCTCTGAATCCATGCATACCAAATATTCATCTTGGAGGGAAATTGGATTTCCTTTTTTCCAGTGACAATAGGACTGTGTCCAGATTGGCACATACAACCTTATGTTTCCTGACAGTCTGTTTGCTCTGCAGTTTTGACTGTATTTTTATCTGAAAAATGTTGATAAACCATGTTCTTAAAATGAAATACTTTTAGTTAAAAATCTGACAAAAGAAAAAAAAAAAAGATTTTGCATGGCTGGGTTACAAATTCATTATCATCATTTGGCATTTGTCTGAGTTCTCAAGCAAGGTGCATGATCTATTTGGCTAAATTACAGTGACAGAACATATTCCATCTTCTCCTACATTTTCTTGCCACTTTCAGGAGCCACAGTTTACCCTGCCAGTCCTCTTTTCTCTTCTTGTCTGGCTCTGGGAAGAAGCAGAGTTTCTGACAGCTCTGACTATCACTGACTTCAATCTGAGCTGAAAAAGCAGGGTGATTTCTTCACTTTCCAAAGACTAAGATGAAAACTTTCCAGTGCTTTTGTGCATTTGTCTGTCTTTCCAAGAGAATTTGCACATGATGCTCCATTGTTTAAGGAAGGAACAACTAGGTTATTTTCTCTGTGTTGCAGTACTTGATCTCCAACCTGTCACTCCATCATGGACATCAGAAACTAATTTTTATCTACTTGCATTCTCTTCTGCAGGAGAATTTATTTTCCCTATTTGTTTTAGCTCTTAAACCTTCACTGCAAGAACCTAATTTAGTGTGAACCACTTATAAAATGCAATGATATCATTTTTTATTAGGTATGTTTTTAGTTCTACCACTGTGAAGGTGCTTCAGACCAGCTGAGCATATTAAATATTTGAGAGTGTATTATAGCAGCAAAGGAACATTTTTATCAATACAGTTTATGATGTAATTAAAGAAATTGAACTGTTGTGTGCAGACAAAGCCCTAACTTTGTAACACTGGGTTTATTTAGGCCTCTGAGCTAGTCCCTTTAGCAAAGGCTTGCTGTGATATATATTGGGAGAGCTGCAGAGGGGAGCAATAAATCAGTGCTCTTATCATGTCCTCTGTCACTACCTGGTCTTTACTGGGAAAACTGATAATCAAAGCAGCAGACAGACTTCACTGAATCCCAGTCTTTCAGCCATTCACCAAAAAGACAGGCTGCTCTACTAAAAAAATGCTCTGCTTTGTGTGCAACTTTTAACAGTAAAGGAGTGCTGGTGTCAGAACTGCTTATGCCACTTTCCTGAATGAAATAAGCTGGTTTTGCTCAGTGTGACTGTGTCTACCCCAGGGCTTTCACTGCTACAGAAACACTCCTGGCTGACACTGTTCTGAGGAAAACATCTCTATCTAGCTCTAGTCTAACTGGGCTCTAAGGAGTAGGAGAGCTTCCCACAGGGGAAGTGGGAAAGGAGCACGGCTGCGCAGGGTCACCAGTGTCACAGCAGCAGGAGTGCCATGCATGTGATGGCATTTTCCTGCAACACTCTGGCAAACTAAACATGTGCTGGAGAGTTTGTCCCACACCCCCATTGTGTGGTTTACCACACATTTATTTAATACAGGTGCCTAAAGTGAGGCACGTTTTGGGTGACGTGCACCTTTAGCAATTGCAGGACATGAGTTTGGCTCTGCATTTACTTATTGATGGCATGTCATAAAATGCAAATGCCTGCCTTGTAGCTGGGAGATAGTAATTAATGATAAATACTAGTAGTTATCTATTTCTTAATTGGATAAATATACATTTCAGCAAGGAACCGGTCATATTTTATGACCTAATTACAAGAATGTATAAAAGGATTATTGCATGCAGTGGTCTATGATAATTGAGAAAGACAAATAAACCCAGGCTTTGCTGCAGGCTGTTTGAAGCAAGGAATTGTGTAACAAAATAGGAAAGTGTGCAGTGGATGGACATGGCTTTGCGTGGCACTGTGGCTGATCCACACGTGGAAGGGAGGATTCATGGAGCTGCCCCCACTGCTCCAGCAGCTCTGGGATGGGGCTGTACACACAGCATGCTGGAACAGCATGTGTTAGCTAATTCCATTACCCACAGGCTCCTCTGGTCCAGGGAATTATTTGGCAGCTTGCAATGAGCCTTTCTGTCGCAGAGCTGAGCCAGGACTTAGAGCTGCTGCTGCACCACTGGCCCTGGGTCCTTTCCCTTGGTGCTGGAAGCTGCAGGGAAAGAAGATTTGGTTAGGAAGGCAAACTTATCTGAGAGACGTGTGCTACCTGCTCTGCCATCCATTTCCTTCTGTTTCTGCCAGAAGTTTCTCCTCTCTTTTATTGTCTCCATTTTGATAGAATTATGTATCTCCAAGTATCTCCAAAACATAAAAAACTAAACCAAACAACGCCCCCAAAACCCAAAAAATAACAAAAAAAGAACAAACCAACAAAGCCCCCAAACCAAAACAAATGGAAAAACCCCAAAACCCCCCAAAATAATCCCCCAAAATCCCGAAAAGCAACCAAAAAAACCCCAAACACCCAAACCAAACCAAACAAACAAAAAAAGGCCAAAACCAAAACAAACAAAAAAACTACGCTCCAGCCACATCATAAAAAATCCCAAAACCAAACAAAAAAACTAACCAAACAAACAAAGCAAGACCCCAAACCAACAGAGCAAGGGCAAAAAAGGAAAACACAAAAATCTGTTAAATAACCTTCTCTGTCCATCCAGGAGCCACTCACACCTCAATGCCACCAAGCTGCTTTCACTAAATGTATTCCTCGACAAAAAACACCTGCAAACTGTGGGGTGAGCAATTTCCAGTGGAAAGGTTTATGTAGGAAGGCAATAAATAAAAATGGTGCATGGGATATGCTGCCTTCATTGAGGTTTTTAGCATATTGAAATATTTAGTAAGATCAGTAGATTGTGTTACTCTGTAAGAGTACAGTGCAGCATATTTTGTCAGTCTGAAACATTCTGATGATCAAAATGAAATGTTTCATAACTTTGTTTTTATTCTGATTTGAGATGATAAAAAAGCCCAAACATTATGAGTCTGTGAAAACAAATTAATATCTTGGCTTTCCTGACAGTATAGAAAACAGTTTCTCCTCCTCATATTCACAAAATCACAAAATAGTTGAAGCTGGAAGGGAGCTGGAAGGGAGCTCTGGAGATCCCTTCCATCCCCACCTAAGTGACTACACATCCAGGTCTGTGAGATTGTTTTCCTTTGGTAAGGAATGTCAGATTTGTCCCATTTTTAACAGTAACACATCTAATCTGAAATCACAGTAATGCACAGCAAATTTCTGGCAATACTTCCTGCATCTTTATTTATGGATGGAAAATGTCTTTTTCTGGAAAGAAAGAGAAGCATCTGACAGTTCTTTGAAACATTCATTATGTGTAAACATATTATTAGTATTCTGCAATAAATATTTGCTTCCAGTTTTAAGACCCTCAGTAGAAGTGACTCGTACTCTGAAACTGTGTTTTTAAAATCTTTCAGAAGGCAGAAGAGTCTCCTGTAGTGCTAATTTGTATACATGAATTTTAGTGCAAAACAGCTATAATTTCACTCACATTAAATATTGATGATGCATGTTTCACAATTTCATGAAAGAATTGACTGCAATAACAATCTCCTCCTGGTCATGTAAAAATCTCCTCTGAGCCTCTAGCAAAAATTTGACAATTAGATAACTCTATGGGAAAATAGACTTTTATTCCAGTACAAAACCAAACAGGCTATGATTTGTTTCCTGAATGTCACTGGGAAAACTCAGCTGCAGTCATCAAATAGAAAAATGAACATATAGGATTGGTGCTGGTGTCCTGCCACAACACTGTGAAGAATCCCTGCAGCCCCCCTGTGATCCTTAGAAAATGGTTTGGATTGCCTGGACATGTTCAGTGAGTCCAAACTTTGCTAAATCCAGTCCTGCCTAAAACAGAAATTACAGGTTTTGTCAGTGACTGGAGCAGAGAATTTACAGAGATTCGTTATTTTCTCACACAACCAATTTCTGCTTAGGACAGGAGCTACTGCAGTTTATTTAACTCCAGTCAGGACAAATTTCCCCAAGGTCCCCAGAAAATAATTCAAAGTCCTACATAAAGTAGAGCAATGTCAAAAGTAGCTTGTCCTCTGCGTGTATGAAGCCATGAGTTGTTATGGTGAGTAGTGCTGACTTTGTCTGGGCTAAAATAACTTGGAAAGGAGCAGTCAGAATTCATAAAAGTGGGTTGGACTCCTGGCAGAGTTCTGTATCTTAATGGGATTGGTGTTTGTGTCTCTTTCAAGTTCTCTGCTGGGACACCAGTGCAATTCTGTTGTGCTCCTACATATTTAAATCAGACTTTGCTCGCTTTGGAGATGTGGTTTAAATACACTCAAGAATTATGTAAACCCCCTAGGTTTGTGAAGCCTTCAGCACCATTCCTAAACCATTAAGATGGGTTTGAAATCCCAGGGGAACACAAAAATGCTGTAATTAAATTCAGAAATTTTTGTAACAGAGATGAGAGAGATTGTTTGAGGCAGCTCCTTGCCATTAATGGATTTTGCAACCAACCTAAAAAAGCCAGCTGCCCACAAAGGAAAAAGCTCAACTTGTCCATGAACTGCAAAGCTGTGTTACCATCATCCTCTGCCTGAGGCTGAGCTGGTGTCTGGGCTCCACCAGAGCTGAGGAACAGCTCATCCCAGGGAGGCCACAGCAGCAGCGCCTGATGGCACACCTGGGCTGTTCCAGAAGGGCTTAACCCTTAACTGGTCTGGGACAGCTCTGCACTGGCACAGCTGGGTGGTTCCCAAGGCTGAGGTGGTCTCTGTTCTCTGCAGACACCAGGCTGTGGGTGGTGCTCGATACTGGCCACCCTTGCAGCTGTGCTGGGGTAGATGTGCCTTGGTGCTGTTTCACCCCAGGAATGCTGCCTGCTCTGTGCAAATCCTGTGCATGCTCCACTCCCCCTGGTCCCTTGTGCCACAACTTTTCTGCTCTTTCTCATGTGTTTTTTGGGTTTTTTTGGGGGGACGGGTTGGATTTTTGACTCCTTTCTCTAAAGCCATTATTTTATATTTAAATTTGTTACTACGAAGCATTTAACCCCTGACTTTTGGAACAGGTTGTTTAGGGAAGTGGTGGAACCACCATCCCTGAAGAGTTCAAAAGGTGTGGGATGTGACCTTTGGGAATATGGTTTAGTGATGAACATGGTGGTGCTGGATTCATGTTTAGGGTTAATGGGTCAATAATCTTACAGGTTTTCTCCAAAGAACTACTATAAGACAGTGTTTTGGGGTAGCTGGGAGGCTGTTTTGGGTTTTTTTTCTTCCATCTGATATACAGAACTCAGCTATTTGTGGTTTGTCTCCCTGGGTGAGGAAAGCTGCTCTCACAGTTCATACAGGCTGCTCTGCTGCTCTGGTGTCCATGTTTTGCTAAAAAATAACATGCAGTGGGGAAAGACTAAAGTTCAAGATATGATGGTGACATTAGCAGAGCTCTTTTCTCCCTAAGATTCCCCCAAACCATCTGCCATCAAGTGATAAGATTGTGTAAGTGGAAAACTGTAAGCAGCAGAGCTCCTACTGCATTGTCTCCATGACCACAGGAGAGAAGAAAAAAAAAAAAAAAAAGCCAGTACAGTTCTGCCTTGAGGTATGAGCACCAGGGGAGTACCTTTAATAAATACCCAACATGTGAGATGCTGTGTGCAGAAGAGTCACTTTAGGAAATGCTTGAACGAATGAGAACAGCTTCTTCATCAAGGCACACAGGTATTATACCCTTTGAGAATGGGGACCAGAAACAGCTCTGTAAAATTCACACCTGTGGCCCTTAGGCCTGATATTTCTGACAGACAGGCTGAGCTCTGATTGACCACCCAGTGTCTAATCACTCTGTAACTACCCAGAGCATGCCATGCAATGGCACTGACCCAGTGGGGGCAGCTTTATTGGAGGCTCCATGCCTGCCTTCACATTATTATGCTGCTGTGGCCTTTTGAGCATAACATTTAAAATGAATGGACTCCACACTGGGTAGGATTTACCTATAAACTGTCATTTCTATTTATGCAAACAGTCATGACTCTTAAAGAGAATTGACTCAATTGCTAGGAGAATGCTGTTGCCTCTCCAGCCAGAAATCACAGGCTTCTGAGCTTCATTTTAGGAAATCCAACTGTTATTTTTTAAGGTAGATTAAAAGAGATTGAATTTGGACACGTGAAACCAGCTTTTCAAAAGGCCTGTATATTTGGCATATCATTCCAATATAAATAGTCATTACTACAGGCACTTAATGCATTTCCCTGGTTGCACAGGCCTTGGAGAGCCTGCCACATGGGGCTTTGATATTCATAATACAAGTGTTTGCCCATGCAGGCACTTGCATGAAAATCAGCTCATACAGCCCATGACTGTGGGTCTCTTGTGCCTGAATTTCACTAACATGGCAACTTAAAAGTCAGCAGAGTCCATTATTTTCCTTCTCCTGAAATTCTTAGTTTGAATCATGCTGTGCCATGAGAAGTGAAGTTCGTGCCAGAGACAAGGAGCAGTATGAGCCAGAGAGATGCTGAGAGAGGCAGGATGTCTCTGGCTGAGCCCATGGGGAGAAAGGGAACACAATCTCCCACTGAGGGTGACATAGTGGGCTCTTGTTTGTTTTTTATTTTGACTGGGAAGATCCTCTCCCTCTCTCTCTCTCTGGGAGATAGCACCTCAAAGAAAATTGGCAATAAAAATTTTTGAAGTCAATTAGATTCAGAAGAGGAAGGGAACAAGGCCAATGAAACATCTTTGTGCCTTTTTGTGCCCCTGTGCCAAGACACCAGCTAGATGTACCTAGCCCTCAAGTAGCCCCCCAAAAGTAGCTATTTTGGCTACTGCCTTTTGGGTGACAGTTTTTTGTTTTGTTCAGTCTGTGCACTGCATCCACGATCCTACAGGGCTGTAACATCCTCCAGCTGCCTTTGTTCATTGCCTTGAAAGTGCTCTGCTTACTAGACATGCAATTTTCAATTTTAAAAAGCCCTCTTTATTCCTTAAATCCTGCTATTCTAGAGGCCTCTAGTAAGATGATAACAATTCCCCACTGGTCTAGTGAGGGATGATTTTTTTTTTTTCTTGTTTTATGCTTTAATAATTCTATGAATACAAGTAATGAATGAGTCACATCTGGGTTTTGCTTGCCTTTCTCCCAGAGCTAGTTTTGTTCTAAATATGAGTTGAATCATTCTAAGAATTATTAGGAGGGATTCCTCTCCCAGGTCTGTAAGCCTTCTGAGTTTGGCAAGCCAAAAGTACAGGCTTCAGTGTCTGTGCAGCCAGCTATGCTCACTTTCCATGAGTTAATTCAAATCCAAAGTTCTTTGTGCAAAGCAGAGGGCTTTTTGTTTTGCAAACTCTGGATCATGAAACCCTTTTGTTCTCACTCATGTAGGCTTATACATTCCAGCCTGATTTTCACCCGGTGTAAATAAGTATCATTTCACCAAACCCAGTGAAGCTGAGTTGTACAGTTTTCTACAAGCTGACAATCTAATACCTAGAATTACAAAGCACAAAGCCCTCAGAATCACCACAGTGATTTTATGTAAACCTGAAAACTAATCTAAGCCTCAGTGGGAGGTCTGCCCTAAGTGTGAATCTTGTGGCAAAATTGCAAGCCAGGCAGTTTGACCAGATACTGAATTTTCCTAGTGAATTTTCACACAAATGTAGTTCTGGGATAATTGGACTTGGGTATTTTTTGAACTTATTCAGTGTGCTTTTTGTCCCAGGACATGCATGAAACCAGATGTTTAAATGCTCTGAGTGTTCTCCACTTTTTCAGGTATGAGGAGACAAATGGTCTCAAAACATTTCCATGCCATAATTTAAAAGCATCACTCAAGAGATGCTAAATGCTTAATTATTCAAGACTTCTAGGTCTTCTGATTCACATATATTCTAATCTTTAATTTCATCCTTAAGCCCTCCCTTCACCCTTCCCTGGACTTTTTGTGCTAGGGTACCATTCAGGAGCACAGTGAAATTCTACCAGGAGGCTCTGAGAATCTGCTTCTGAAAATCAGAGGAACTGCCACAATTCTCTTCTTATATGGGCTCTGTTGGATGGGAACATGGAGCTCAGAAACACAGAGTCACAGAACCACTGGGGCTGGAAAAGCCCTCCCAGCCCATGGAGTCCCAGCTGTGCCCGATGCCCACCCTGTCCCCAGCCCAGAGCACTGAGTGCCACCTCCAGCCCTTCCTGGGACACCTCCAGGGATGGGCACTCCAAACCTCCCTGGGCAGCCCCTGCCAAGGCCTGAGCACCCTTTCCATGCAGAAATTCCTGCTGCTGTCCACCCTGAGCCTGCCCTGGCCCAGCCTGAGGCCGTTCCCTCTCCTCCTGTCCCTGTTCCCTGGGAGCACAGCCCGACCCCCCCGGCTGTCCCCTCCTGGCAGGAGTTGTGCAGAGCCAGAAGGGCCCCCCTGAGCCTCCTTTTCTCCAGGCTGAGCCCCTTTCCAGCTCCCTCAGCCCCTCCTGGGGCTCCAGCACCTTCCCCAGCTCATTCCCTTCCCTGGCTACGCTCTGGCCCCTCCAGGGCTCTCTGGACACAGTTCAGGGGTGCAGATCTAACAGATGCAATTGCTGAACTCCTGCCATCTACACTTGGGGTCTAGAACCAGCTTTGCCACTGTTCTCCAGGTTCAGAGCTTTTCTGAGTTATGGAAAACTCTCTCTTTGGCCAATGGTCAGTGTCCAGTGCAGGTTATCACAGTAGAATTTCAGTCTCTTTCTGGTCATGAAAGGCTTGACCCCCAAAATTACCGAAGGAAACAAAAGTCATTTCATTGACTTCACTGGCCTTTGGATCAAGCTGTGTCAGGCTGCATGGGATGGTGCTGAAATCGACCTTTGGAGCATTTTTTTCTCCTTTGGAAAATGTTAATGCTTGGAAAAAAAATAGCATTTTTAAACTTCTTGCTTCAGGAAAAATACAGAAAAAAATGATTTCAAGCTGCTGATGTGTCAACTTTTTCTAATGAAAACAAAATACACTGTGGTTTGAAATATAAATAACATGCAGGTGAAACATTTGAAACCCAATGCATTCTTGAAATAATTGAAACAATGTTTCAGTTTTCCTCTTCTGGGAATACAATTTCACCTTTTAATCCAAATTTTGAGGAAGAATCTTTTGCACATAAATGCCCATGCATGCATGGTGACTGTTTTTTATACAGTTTTACTACCCGAGATCACCCCTCCAGACCCTTTGCCACTGTGTGATTTGCCCAGAGTGGCATTATTTAATGTGTTAATAAAAGGAATGAGAAAAAGTAGAAGAAATGACTGAGAGACATAATTCTAATTCCCAAATCTTTTGCAAACTGAAGAGGAATTTATCACCTTTATTTTTATGGGGCTGGCTGTGCATTAACATTTCTCCATCCTTCCTCACGTTTTAAATCTTTGAAGTTCGGCACCATTTGAGTCACTCAGTTTTACATTCCTTCAAGAGAAATGATGTCTTGTCTCGGGAAGGGTGACAAGCACCAGCTCTGCACCCTGTGTGAGGTGTGACTGGGCAGAGCAGGACACGC
The DNA here is from genome assembly GCF_024509145.1 of Vidua macroura. NCBI lineage: Eukaryota > Metazoa > Chordata > Aves > Passeriformes > Viduidae > Vidua > Vidua macroura. Next base: position 5,381,483 of record NC_071581.1, read on the forward strand.
CTGCTTTGGTCACACTCTGTCCCCAGCTCCCTCCCACCAGCCCGGCTATCGCAATCACCAGCAGCCGAACAGGAGGCTGAAAGGCTTTTGAGGATTGCTCCCATAACAAGTGCTGAATTTTCTCTTCTCCAGGCTGTGGGCTTTGTTCTGGTTGTTTCCACTTCTTTGTGTACACTCTTTTGCCCCCTGAGGCTCAGCAGTTTAGATGTTCCCCGATTGTCCCACATTTCTCTGTCCACTTACCTGGGGCCAGGTGCACCAATAATGTAATGAAAAAGGATTTCTTCTCTATAGGAGCTGTTAAAAACTGATGTAAAGAGCTGCACAGAGGAAACCATTTGCAGTTCACAATAACAACAAGTTTTATTGGTTAATAAATCCCAGGAACTATACTGCTTTGTTTTCTTGTAGCATCTGCTGGCCCCTTATTTATTAACTAGCGATTTCAAAAATATAAAGCACTTTTAATACCAGGGCCTGATCCTAAGCCTTTGGGTAATTCAGGAGGTTTTGTATTGGCCATTAATACAGATGAGTGCTGCTGCTGAGCCTTTATGGGTGCCAAGAAAGGCAAAAGTAGCTCTCCCCTGCCTATACCATCCTTTAACACCCACTAATAAATATGACACAAAGTCAGGGGTTTTGGGTAGCTGCTTATAGGCAGATCTGAATTCTGAGTTGCCAGCTCCTATTTAAGCATTGTGGTGGCTTCCTCTGATGTTGCATTTTAACTGCTATTTCCCTGCCTCCATATGCTTTCCATACACATCTGCAGTGCTCTTCTGTATGCTTCAACACTGAGAAAATGGACATTAGAGACAGAAGACTGATTGGAGATCTCATGGTAAAATTTATTTAACTAGAAAGAGAGAGAAACAAAAAGAAGAAATCAAAATCCATCAGTATCAAAGCATTATATGAGGAACAGTGATTCTCAACAAATTCCTTGTTTAAAAAACCAAATTGAAGTTTTCAGATCTCCCATTTCAAAAGGCTGATGCTATCATGCAATATTTTGATGGATGTGATGAAAAATTGGTAAGGCAAGAAGCTCCAGCATTTACATTTGTAGATTTAGGTTGCCACACACGTGGCAAGTCTGATGCAATTTCACTGAGACCCCAGGCAGAATGTAGATATAAATCCACACTGCATTACTGCAGGAGAGCTCCGAGAATATTTTAATTAAATTAGTGTTTCAGCAATAAACTATTAAACCAATCTCAGACTTATTATTCAGGCAAAATATCACAAGGCAGAAAGATTCCAGGATGTTATGACTAGTGTAGCTTATAATGATTTACTGGGCAGCAGTAAAATCATTCAATTCTGCTGCTTGTTTGGGTTTTTTTTCAGATTGTTGCCCATGTGGCTGCAGGGGAAGCTGGCTTTGTATTAATAGGTAATATATTTAATTGTGTCAGTATCCCATTTAACTCTTCACCTGTGGTCTGTTGTCCATGCCTTTGCCTTATCCTGTTGCATGATTGATATGTGAGATGAATAATCCTTGTCACACTGTGAGCTCCTCATCTTCATAAGGCAGGTCATTCCCAGAAAGGAGATAAATTCTTAATTATTTTAGGCTGACATGTACCTTCTCTGAAGAGGATGGAACATATGGAATGATAGCAAATGATGTGGGGGGGGAGGTAGAGGAGTATCACCTTGGGCTTCTTAATTTGTCCAGCTCAGACCGACTCGCTGCAGGATACCAGCAGCTACTTATGGAACCAATTTGTTGTTGGTGTCCTGTATGCTCCTTTCACCATCTGAGTGTCTATCAGGGATAAAAAAGACATTCCTTAGCACAGGGAAAGTTTAAAGGGCAGACCAAAGTTGCAGTGCCAGATCCATGTCACCGGGAGAAAAGTGGAAGGAAGTGTAGAAAATGGGATGTCAAAAAGAACAGATGTTGCTAATGAAACATTCACTGTGACGGGTCTGTGTCCTGGCAGAGCTTCACAGGAGCTGAGTGATCTCAAAAATGCCTTCCCTGTTTTGCACTTATGTTCAGAAGTGTGTTATGAGGATGATAATACTTAACTTCCATTGACAAGCACTTTTGGCTGAAGTGTTACAGTAACATTGAATGTCAGATTGGTGAGGACTGTTAGCAAACTGCTCTGATTCCTCTGCCCATGGACATCTGAGGGGCTGGAATCCTTCCTGGACACCTCACACTTTCTTTAAACTCTCTTGAGGAGTAGTTTGGGGTTGGATCTGAGATGCACTGAGGAGGCAGGGAGATGCCCAGCTCAGCATCTGTATGGGTTTGTGGTGGCTGAGATGAGAAGCCCTGTCCTCTGGGACAGAGGAAGCATTTAAACTCCTCTCACCTGGTTCTGGCCTGGCTGCTGGCATCCAGAGCTTTCCTCTGCCCATGGTGGGGCTTCCTGACTTCTCCAGGTTGTTCTTTAGCATGGATTTGTTCTAGGGGGGTTGTTTCTTGAAAACAAACACTCTCAAATACAAACAAGTCCCCAGATGTCAGAGGCTGGTCCAAAATGGGGCTGATATCACCTGGTCAGCCTGACCCATGAGACGGGCCCCCGCTTTAGGTGCTTCGGAACAGATGATCCAGAAGGAAAGGAGAAAAGGATTTAATTGCTACTTTGCAATTTTAATGAATAAATGCCATTTCTGCTCATCTTCTATTTACTTTCCCCGATGTGAGGCAGAGTTCTAACGCCAAGAATTAATTTCATTACGGGCAGAAAAAAAGACACTTCATTAATAGTGAACTGTTATTGCTGGCATATGTGCTGGCTGGCTCATGCCTGCGGCTCTCAGCAGAAATCCTCACAGCTTCTCAGACACAGGCTGCCATTTCCACAGTAACTAATTCTCATGGATGCCTCCTCATTTGCTCGAATTTTGATGTAGACACTTGAAGAAAAGTTAATTTTTGGAGCATCGAGGTTTGGAATTTTCTGTAATTCAGGTCTTTGATGATCTAGGTAAGGTACTAAAATAAAGCCCATGGCTTCTATAATTTCTAAGTCATTTTGCAGAGGAGAAGGGGTGGAGGATCAAGATACTTGAAGCACATCTACATTAAGGACATTAAATCCATAATTCTATATAATTGAAACTATGAGATTTGAATAAAATCACACATTCTGAATCACAAGACAGGAAGGTGGTTGTGTTCCTATCTGAAATATTTGGGATAGCAATTCTCTCAAATGTGAGCTAACTTTGTCTTGAAAACCTGAAGTTCTGCTTGAAAGAAACAAAACAGGGAAAATTTATTGTTTCTTTTCCTAATGGAGAAGTATGATTAGATGGTTGAAGATCAAAATTATCTGATAGCTCATAGTAGAACAAAATGAATTTTTGACAAAAATATTTGTCTCTTGTGTTTTTTTTTTTGTCTTTTCAAATGAAAAGTCTCTGAACAGTGAAAAATTATGACAGGTAGTATTTCATAGTAAAATCTTAATTAACACTGTGAAGTGTCTCATACAGTGAGGCCCCTATACATGGATATATGCACACATTATTGATAAGCACACATATAAGTATTTAAGCACATACTACATGAACTGAATCCCTATAATCTCTCTGGAAATGCTCCCAGATCCATTTATACCAATTTAGCAAAAGCTGTCAATAATCTGATATAAGATAAGCATTTAAATCTGAGGGTGTTTATACAGGGATTTACACAGAAGTGGATGGTTTTGTGCTGCTTTTAATTAAAGCAGTGCAACGAAACAAGTGGGACGATTGCGTGGCTTGGAAAATTCAGTATATGGAAATTGAAAATAGAGTATATATAAATTAACTGGTGTACAATAAAAGAGTTCTTTGCATCATAGAATCATGACTAATTTGTCTTGACATTTCTCCCGTTGTATTGCCCTGCTGTGTGCAAATATTTTCCCCAACTCTGTTTCCCTTGTATGGGTGTGAGATGCAGCTTGGCTCCCTAGTGCTTTTCTCCCTAACAATTTTTTTCCATGATTTAACTCACTAAAAATCACAGAGCCACCAGCCTGTCTTCCCACTTCCTCATGTACCTTTCTTATTTTTCTGATTATTAAAAATCACAGCAGTTTCAGGTTTATTATAGGAATTCACATTTTTATTTAATGATATTTCTTTACCACTTGCCCTTTAAATATCATTTACTTCTCCACAATGGTTTTCTGACGTCTGATTCCAGTCTTTAAATTCTAATTCATTGAATATCTGGCTTTTTAAGAGTTTAATGTCCTTGTGCTGGTGCTCTGGCATTTGGAAACCCTTCAGGTATGTCTCTGAGCTGATTGTTTCAGAGTAACTCCAGGCACTCACAGCTGCTTATCCTGATTCCTCACATTGGCCAGCACATAGCCACATATAGAGAACCTCTAGCACCTGCCTTTACTTACCTGAAATAATCTTGTCTCCACATCCAGCTGCCCTTAGGATTCACATCTGTTCCTCCACATCTCTTTGGTCCTTCATGTAGATGCAGAGGATATTGTTCTTTTCCTCCATATTAACATTTTTTTCTCATATCTTGACCTCTAACTGGTTTAATTTTACACTTTAAGGATCTATTTGGAACCTTTTTAGGATAGATTCCTTTTTTTTGGATGGAGTAGGGATTCTAGGGACTGTATATATTCAGGCAGGGGGGATACAAAGGAGAGCAGGACTTTTTATTTTCTCTCTCTTGTCTTCAGGACAAGAAGAAATGGCCTCAGGCTGGGCCAGGGCAGGCTCAGGGTGGACAGCAGCAGGAATTTCTGCATGGAAAGGGTGCTCAGGCCTTGGCAGGGGCTGCCCAGGGAGGTTTGGAGTGCCCATCCCTGGAGGTGTCCCAGGAAGGGCTGGAGGTGGCACTCAGTGCTCTGGGCTGGGGACAGGGTGGGCATCGGGCACAGCTGGGACTCCATGGGCTGGGAGGGCTTTTCCAGCCTCAGTGGTTCTGGGATTTTGTGACTTTCAGTAAAACCACCTCAACAGATAAAAGACATTAAGAAGAAAAAGTCCAGAGGTTCATAACTGACAAAGTCCCAGAAGTACCAGTCAGGCAGCTTTAGTCAATTGACAGAGGAAAAGAAGAGGGTGTGCACCTTTGGTAAACAAAATGGCCCAGCTCAGCTCAATATTTTGATTTACCAGCCCTGCACTTCCCTGAAGTGCAGGAAACTGAGGAGCATCACTGACTGTGTTCTTACACTGTCGGGCTCCTTAGACAGCTTCAGCATGGGGTGTTTTTCCTCTGGTCACACACACTCTGAATAACAGGTGTAACAGGATGAAAGAAAAGTCTCTGTGTCTTAAGTAATGCCATTGATGTCTAATGACAGCAAAGTCTACTCTGCTTTCATCTCAAAGCACAACAAGCAGTTTGGCACAACACAGAAATACAGCAGTCAGCATAACTTAGGAGAGGATGTGAATTTCAACCACGCTTATCAGAAATTAAGAGGGAGTCGCAGATAGGAGGAATCAGATTCTCTGAACCCCCAAGATTTCCTCAGTATCTTCAGAAGCCACGACGCTGAGCTGCAAACAACACTGACCTTGTGTCACACCAAACCCCCCGGTGCTGCTAAGACAGGGCTGGGCATGGGGACAGAAAAAGGCAGAGGCATTTCATTCCCAGCACTGACAAAACACACTAGCCTTTGATGCAGCATTTAATTTTAACACAGAACAGCACAAAACCGATATTTTTCACTCCTTTCTATTGTTCCACATTAATATTTCAAGAAAAATCTATTAGTTTCTCACATAAACATCAACAGAGCAATAAACAAGTATTTCACGTAGGCTGAGTAATTCCAGATCATTGAAAATGATTATACTTGACTTACTCCACCATGTAAATCTTTCATAACAGGGTCAGATGTTCAAATAGAATAAATCCATACTGAACCCATAAAGGATTTATATCCCTTGTGGTCTATAGACCATTTTCGCCCTGTATTTTCCTGTGTGAAGTTTACTCAGAACTTGAAAAACATGTACAGGCACTACTATGCTTAAGAAAGGTAAGAACAAATTATTAAAAGCAACAAGATTACTTGGCTTTCTTATTATTTTTATTTAATATACTTAAGAGCTACTTTTTGAGGTACAGTGACATCTCTGACTCAACAAGGCCTGGGAGTGACTTTAAGCTTAAGTGAGTCAGAAATTCTTGGCTGAATCAGAGCTTTGTGCTAAATGTCTTTGTAAACTCCTGAAAGTGTCACTAGGGATTAGTGGGCAAAACTCTCTACACTGCTACATTTATCATGGAAAACAAAAGTTTCATTTTCTCATTGCATGTGTTCCTTTGCCTGCTTTGAGGATTTAGTTGTCACCTGAAGGCCAGAGCAGGCTGTTTCCCTCTTGGGCAGCACCAGCCCTGTCCCACCGAGCATTCCCACCACCCAGACCCAGCTGGTCAAGGAATTTTCCAGCTGTAGCAGCAACACCAGACTCTCCAGTCTGCTCATGCCCATGCCTGGCAGTGTCTGGAGCTCTGCATTGCTGGATTTTTTAGCTCCACTCCCTGTTTAACAAACACAGTTGCACCAGACCCTTTGTAATCATCCTGTCACTCTTTTTCTCATCATTCTGGGCCACAGCAACTTAGCAACCTTCCTAATATGAATATTTCAATGTTTGTAGCTCTGAAAAACACACTGAAAGGGAAAGAAAAAACCAAACAAAACATCCTCTTCTTCCTCCCAGCTCCTTTTTACAGTTTTAGCTATAAGAAAAATATGAATTAAAGGTTAGGAACTAAAAGCTGATTTTTTTTCCCTCTAACTCACTAGTGTTGGGGGCATAATAAATACGATGAATTTATTACATGTGAGGAATGGGTTCTGAATTTTATCTACATTCTGCATGAAACCAATCTTCTCTGAAAGGACATTTGAATTGAAGAAATAGAGGACAAATATAAATATGGGTAGAGGTTAAAGCTCTCAGTGTAGGTGTGAACTCATAAACCATTTGACCAAAAAAAGTCATTATGTTGTTTCTGCTGTGAGCTTGCTGAGCTGCTACACCAGAATTTCCTGAAAGATAAAGGAAACAGTATGTGAAACAGTGAAGAACTCCGAAAAATGACATTCATGTAGTGCTAATTTTATTGCATTCTTTTGTTGTTAAGTCACTCTTCAGTGCTTTCATTTTTCCCTCCCAGATTTACAGATAAAAGGACTATTTTCAGACAAAGGAAATTGCTATGAGACTACACGTTGTATTTCTGATTCCACAAGATGTGTGCGTGTACATGTTTTCAAGGATCACGTTGGTTTAATAGTAACAAAGCCTTAGGGGCTTAGAGAATGCACATCCTGTTTATTCTGAGGTTAAACATTTTCCTGTCAGGCTGCAGATAATGGTTAATATAGTGCAGTAAGTGCAATCTCATTATACATTCCTGTGATTTCAATTATTAACATGCTAATATTTTCTATTAAGTTTTAAATGTTTGGGGTTTGAATGTAAATCATTGTATGCTTCTGAATAGATATTTTTATATTAATTATTTAACCTTTGTTACTGTACCAGAATTTTATTATATGTAGCTCAATCTCCCTTGTTAGAGAAAAAAAAAAAAAAAAAAAAAAAAAAGAAATAAACCAAACCCGACCAAAAATTCCTAAAAATCCCACAGACAAAGAAGACTTGAATGTAACAATGTCTCTGGATATAACAGGAATCCATCTGTTCATGCACACAGAGTTTTGTACACATAGTGCTGATTTGTAAATAATAACCAAATTTCTAATCTATATTTATTACCAATGAACCAGGAACTGACAACAAGGTTGGGTGATTCATGTGCAACAGTGAGTGAGGAAGGAACTGGTGTTTAAAACCTGTCTTGTTGAACAAAGGCCAGAGAAACAGACCAAAATGAGCAGATCTAGAGAAAGATAATGACATGGAAGCAGGGGAAATAAAATGTCTGAGGTGTAGCATCCCAGTTTATGTTCTTAGAACATAGAGAGAGTTGGGAGTAGGAAAAAGTAGCTCATGGATACTCTCGTTCTGCTAATCTTATACTTCCACAGAACATTCAGGTTTGATTTTGCAGTGGAACTGATCCTAAATATATTTTTGGTACTAATTAAGGGGATTTGTGCAATCAATCATAGCCCGTAGTTTAGCCTCTTAAATCAATGGAAAGAAAGGATGCCTTTGCCCAAGATAAATAGATCATAGATCACAGAATGATCATTCTATTCTGTCCTACTCTATTCTGTTCTATTAAGAGAAATCTCTGGAGCAGATAGACTACAGAAAGAGATATTTGGCCAGAACCAGACCAATAATTTGTTTAAGGATCAGATTAGAAATAGCCAGAACAAATTGCACATGGAATGTAAAAGACCATGGCCATTTGCAGATGTGTGTGGATCAGCACTGCCAGGTTCCCTGCACCATGGACACAATTTCTATCAGCTGCCATTTGGATGATGCTGTAACTGAGATCAATCTCTCTTTGTCCTCTTTGAGGTCCTGGTGTGCCCTTTCTGCATAACTCCTGTCACATGCTCTGCCCCTCTGACCGCCATTCACCTCTTCCTAAACTCCCTTTTTTGCCCTCTCTGATGTCCTACACAGATTCCTTTTATTCTCCTTTTGTTTCCTCTGTGACTATTAACTGGGGAAGAGATAACATTTATCCAGTTTTGCTCTGTGGATCTACTCCAGAAATCTCAGTGAAGCCAATGAAATTGCTTACATGCCTGAAATACAACAAATACCCAGCAGCTTAATGAGCTTTTAGACTCTGTCTCTTTGCCTTTCCTTTCATTAGATGCTCCTCTTCTTTTGTACAGCTTCAGGAGACATATTTGTGGCATTACAGATGCTTGATAGTGATTAGAGAAGTAGTAAGAATAAGTACTAATAATGTGGGTTTCTAGGTTGTTCGCTTTATGCTCATTTAACTTCGCATTTCTGCATAATAAATCTCTGCACATGAATCTCTGAAAAGCTGTAGTGAGAGTCCTTAAACAAGAAAGCTGCCTGCCACAAACCCCAGGCAATCAGAGCCATCACAGCATCGTAAACGAATCCACTGCCAGTACTCCAAAGTCTTCAGCTTATTGTTGATGCAAGTGATGTTTGGATAAAACCCTGTATCGAGTCTCTTTAATTATGCCATAGATGAATTACAATTAATGTGTAAATACAGACATAAAACTAGGCTTATCACATGTAGCTGTATCTGTACCAGCAATCAGCCTTTACAAATCCCTCCCTTTTCAAAGTCCCCCAGGCTACTTGCTTCATATTTTATCTTCTCTTTAACCTTAGCTACCAAACAGCCAGCAGATTCCTTGGCTCCTCTGGAATTCACATCCTTCCCAGGCCTGGCAAATTATGATCCATTTAATCAACAAGCAAGACAAAATATTGGTGGTTTGATTTTACAAATATCTCTTCTTTCCATTGTATATATAAACTTATATACACACATATATACTTATATATATGTGTGTGTATATAAGTTTATGGGTTTGTGTAACCAAATTATTACAGCATTAATAACAAAGACTTGGAGTAGAGGAAACCTTTTTTAGTCACCTGAGACAGAAGCACTTAACCAGAACATGTTGAGCATTCCAGGTGAAGTGATTACTATTTTTGCTAGACTCCCTTGCACAGCTCTACAACTGTGTCAGAACTGCTCATCAGGCAGATTTTCAAGGAACAAATCAACAATCCCAAAATAACCTCCTCCCCAAAAGTCAGAATTTTCACTGAGGAACTGCAGTCAATATATATCTTAAACCTGTAAATCTGCCTTTCACCCCTCTGTGGGTTGCAATATTTATGTGCCATGGAGATCATGGTGGGCATGGTTAGAACCTGTGAAAAGAGCAGATGTCATCATTAATAATGGTGACAACAATTTCTGCCACTGAAAGGCACACTGCACCCCAAACTCACACATTCCCAGCCCAGCTCTGAAAGTCAAATGAGCACCTTTCTTTGTTGTTGTTGATATTGGGGAGGCAGTAAAAGCAGTGAAAATTAAGAGTCAAAGTGAGAATTGAATTAGATGTCTCTCTGAAAACTTCCTGCACCTACAGATGCAAAATTCCTAAAAGAGTAAGCATGGGGGTAGCTGGGGTATACAGAAGCTTTAAACATTTCTTATTTATTTAGCTGTCACAGTTCTACACTCAGGTGACTTGGTTTGTCTCTTCTTGCAACTGGTATAAATCAGCCTCTCTCAGCCTCAGCACAATTTTGGGTTCTTCTCCCTGTTCACAGTCTCTGGATTTGCACTCAGGGTTTGATAGCAACACTCCCTCTTCAACTAAAGATGCATATCTTGTAACCCATTTAAGAATAAGCAGAGCTTATCTCTCATATTTACATGTCTGAATGATGCTAACAATAAGAACAAAAAATGTTAAATAATTTGAAATACAATACCCAGAAAAGTTTGAAGATTTAGATTTTTTTTCAAATATTTTTCAACACACACATCCCCATCTCTCTTTAAACATTAGGCAACCTCTTGGACTATTCAATGTTTTGTTCAAATGACCAGTTCACTTCAGAATAATTATTAAAGAAGAAAGGAAAACAACAGTCTTGAAAAATCCATTATTCTATCGATACATTCACGCCTTAGTGCATGTTTGCATTCTCTCAGAGACTAATCCCAGACTGAAAGCTCAATGAGTGTCCCTGAATAACCCAAATATAAAGGACTCCCAAGCAATGGTCCTGTGAGGCTGCTCACCCACCACCACCAAGTCTGCTGCTGTTCTCACCTTTTGAGGAAAACCCCCTGGATGCAGTGGTGCCTGGTTTCCCCAGCAGTCCCAAGCTGCCAGCAGTTCTCTGAGAATGTCACTCCAGTCTGTGTCTGGGATGCCCAGCTCTGAAGTGTGATTTCCACAAAGCCTGGCTGTAATTCTGTGGGAATGGCCAGCAAGATGTGAAGCAGCAGCAGCCAGGGCAGGTCCTTTGTGGGCTCCTGTGCTGGTCTCAACTCTGAAAATGTCTCCTGTGAAATCCCTGCACTCCAGCAGCACCAGTGGTCCTGAGGAGGTGCAGACTGGCTGCAGCTTCCCCTTGGAAGTGTCCTGCTGTGTCCCTGCCAGTTCCTGGCACATCCAGCAGCAGGGAAGGCAGCCCTGGCAGAGCTCAGTCTGTGTTAAGCCTTGGAGAACCTTGTTCCTGCAGGATACAGAGTGCAGTGCAAAGGTGCATGACTGCACATCAAAGACAGAGCTTGGCTGTTTTGTTTTAACCTGGGCGTTTTTCCTATAATGATGAAATTAATTAAGCTTTTATGGTTAAGCTCTTAAGTTATGAACTTGTTTCCAACCTGCAGCCACATAGATCAGAGGGGTTGAAGTATTCTAGTAACTGCAGATCCTATCAGTAATTTTCAAAATTTATTACATTTGGTAAGAATCTATTAAAACCACAGATAAAATCAGTCACATCAATGCCTTTTCATACCATCACCCTACTGTTTTTCTGCTGCATTGGAAAAATGGATCATTTTTGTGACAAAATGCAAAGTTGAATTTCTGTGCTCACTGTAAAGATGTTGGCAGGTCTGATGTCTGCTGGATTTTAAATATTTATTGTGCTGCCAGAGCAATTCCAAACCAAAACAGTTTTACAGATAATTATGCCCACTAATTATATGCAAGGCACCCATTTCTCTTTCAGTGATACTATGCACACATGGATCTTCTGCTAAGAATAAGAGTTTACACTCAAACACTAAGGAGAGCCAGAGCAACAAGCTCCCCTCATTTCTTTTACAAACTGGACAATTTCTTTTTCGGATAAAGCTGTTATAAATGGAAGTACTTCTCAGAAATCATTGTACTTTCTATAACATATGTGAGAATGCAAAAAGCAGTTTGGAAAGAGAGAGAAACCTAGAGGGGCTGGAAGAGAGCCAAAATGATAAAGAACAATGAGTGGGCTTGCTGGTCTGTTGATCTTGGATTCTCGCCAAGTATCTTTTCTTTTTTATGAGCTGATGGGTTTTGGGTTTGGGATTTTTTTTGTTGTTGTTGTGATGGTTTATTCTTCTTTCTATGTCTCTCCTGCCCCCATCTCTTTTTCCCATCTTACAAGATGGGAAGGACAAGGACAAGAGAAAGACAGCAAGGGAGTGCAGTAATATTAAAGGGAGGATAAAAAGAAATGAAAACAGAGGTGTTTATTAGTACAGGGAATTGGTTTACAGCTTCATAAATTTAAAACAGGCATATCATATTGAACAGATTATGAAGTGTTAGACTGTGCTATTCAAGAAACTGGACAATCTGCTTTGCAATGCAAAACACACATAAGTATGTATGTTCGATTAAATCCACAAGCATGGCGTGGATTTAATAGAAAGTTGGGGACTGCTTAAATAAGCTGGACATATAGAGAGAGTCACAGAATAGTTGAGGCTGAAGGGAGACTCTGGAGCCTCTGGCCTGTCCTGCTGCCCCTCAAAGCAACATCAACAATAGAGGGTTCTCAGAGCCTTGTTCAGCCTCATTTAAAGTCCATGGTGCTGGACAAGATGCATCCAAAGACACTGATGTCATTGGAAGGCTGACCTCATCTTTGAAAAGTTGTTGCAAGCAGGGACTAGGAAAAGCCATGCTTGTCTTAAAACAAGTGAGAAGGGTTTTAGGGAATGCTGCCCCTACAGCCTCAGTTCAGGCCTGAGAAAGGCATCCTGGGAAGCATTTCCAGGCATAGGAATGCGGTTGGTATCAGTCAGCAGGGATTTCCCAGAGCCACACAGAGCAACCTGTGCAGGTACAGCTCTGCCTGCAGCTCAGGGCAGAGCAGTGAGTGCCTCTGAACCAGCCTTCATCCAGAAATCATCCTTTAGTACCTCTGTACCAAAGGGAGCAGAGGTGGACTGGACAGGACAGCCACTGCTGGGCTCAAAGGGGCAGTGGTGCAAAGTCCAGAGCTCCGTTCCAAGTGCTGTGTGCTGGAGATTGGCACTGGGGCTGGCACTCTTCCACTGCTTTTAAGAGCAAATGGAGCAGTGGCATGGAAACACCCCCAGCCATGGCTGACCCCAAACTGCATGGACCAGGTTATGTGGGACCCTGGGGCAGAGTCACTCAGAGAGGTGACACCTCATGAGAGTGGACAAAAAAGCACAAAATTGTAATTGTGAGCTTGGCAGAATTGGTGATACAGGCAAGGAGCTGACTCACCAGGAAGCAGCTCTGGAAAGGAATTGCAGCCCTGGTGGCCATGGCATGGTGGTGGCAGTGACAGCTGGCTGTGCCTGGAGCACAGGGCTGCCGTGGAGAGCACAGCCAGGGAAGAGCTGACACTTTTCTCCTCGGCACAAATGACACATCACAGCAGAACCCTGTCTGCTCTTGCAGCCCATGGACAAGAGAGGACATTGCAGCGAGTCCAGGAGAAAGCCACAGCATGGTTTGGGGACTGAGGCACCTGACATTTAAGGAGAGGCTGAATCACAGAATCCCAGCCTGGCTGAGGCTGGAAGGACCCACAGGAGCTCCTCTGGTGGCACCTCCCTGCTCCAGCAGGGCCATCCCAGAGCACAGGGCACAGCAGTGTGTCCGTGGGGCTCTGCAATATCCCCAGGGAGGAGACTCCACAGCCTCTCTGCACCATCTGCTCAGGGCTGGCACTGCCCAGGGCAGCAGTTCTGCCTCCTGGGCAGGGGCAGCTCCTGGGCTCAGGCCCTGCCCGGGGCTCTGGGGCCATCGCTGGGCCTGGAGCAGAGCCTGGGGCTGCCCTGCCCTCCTGCACACAGGGACAGACACTGGAGAGAAGTGGTTTGTTCATTGTGGAGAAGAGATGGCTGGGTCTGGATCTTACTGCTGCTTTCAGCTGCTAAAAGGAGAGCTGTAGTGAAGATGGATCCATATTCTTCTCAAAATATATGAGAAGCAACAAAGCCCAGAGGCATCAGGAAGAACTGCACACAAGGAAAGCTTCCCCCAGAGCAGAGCTGAAGCAGAGAACAGGTTGTGCAGAGAGGCTGTGGGATAACTCTCCCTGCTGATACCTGAGTCTGACTGGACAAAGCCCTGATCCAGCATTCAAGCTGACCCTGCTCTGAGGTGTCCCATGGAGTTTTGCTCCCTGTGCTGGGGGTCTCTCTTGCTATTTTGAAGACATGACAAATTAGGCTTTGAAGGACTTACCAGCTAAATTCTTCCCCTACAGTTTTCCTGTATTATATATCCAATTTCTATTCATCTATCTTCTGAACTTCATCTCCTTCATCCTTCCAAAATATGGAAGCAATATTAAAGTGTCTCTAAAACCCGATGGATTTAACAGAAGTTATGCTGATTAATGGAGACAATTACTTCTCTATTAAAACGTTCCAGAAATGAACTAAAATGATATTATTTCAATTCAGTTTTTCAGTTCTTTCACTTAATACAATGGCTTCTTCTATGACAGGAGCTAAAACAATGAACAAGGAAAAGAAAGACATCTTGCAGAGCATTTCATCAGGGAAATATGTTTCAAGTTCTCTCATTACTTAAGTTTTATATTCAGTTTATGCCCATGAGTACCTTTGCTTTTTAAAACAACAGAATTACACATGACATCTGATGCTACTAAGTGATTATTGCTATGTTTTTGTGTTTTGTAAACAAGATGGATGACTAAATCTCCAAAGAAGACTACTTTGGGGTGTCTGCAAGCTAAGATTGGAGAAACTGCTTAGAAATGATAATTAGGTTGGTTTTCTCCTCCAAGGGAAGGTTTGTTAAACTCAGGTACTTATCTAGTGCCCTACCAGGTATTTGAGTGATTCACTAACAGTGACATCCTGACCTTCCCTCTTGTGAAACAGGGAGCTGCTGTTGTCTCCACTGCACAAGTAGAAAGCAAGGCAGAGGAGATACAGCAGCCTCCTCCATTGCAGGGGACTGTCTTGTGCTCTGCCTTTTCATAGGTTTTTTTGCTATACCACAGTCTCAGCCAGAAGGGTAATCCTTATGTCTAGTGCACGAATAATGTACCTTTTAATAACATTATAAAAGTATTAGTGCTGCTTTAATCTTATTTTCACGTCAATCAAAATTGGTATTTGGCATGGTAAAACACTCCCTCAAAACATGGTCATAGAAGCTTAACTTTGCAGCACAGTTAAAAAAAAAAAAACAAACAATTTGCTACTCATTATTTAATGGGCAGCTGTCAATGCCCTGTGAGAATTAGAGCCCAGATCGGTATCAACAGGAAGCACAATAAGTTTGCACCTTCCAGGCAGGGAAGTGCCACAGTCCATGATGAAGTATCTGCTGCTTCCTCGCTGCAATCAGGTGGGTAAATACAGCACCACTGCCTTTTGCAATGCAAACCTGGTCATGTCTACACAGCCTGCTCAGTGCAAATGTCCTCATATGATAAAATGAAGCACAGGGAACAAAAAATATGCACAAGTTGTTACACAGAGCATGGAAGGGGTGTTTGCTCAGACAGACTCTGAGCACCATCTGGGAGACAAGTGTTTAGTTTTGCAACAGATTGCATAATTTCCATATAGAATCTGGAGAAAAGCTCTAAATGCTTTAATAGATAGTTGATTTAACATGCGTTTAATCTTTGTTTTGTGTTGTCTTAAAGGCTATGCATATGTTTGGAATGACAGAAGTAGTCATTAACTTATTACAGTGCTCATCCCTTTGCACAATTTGCTCTCTTTTCTCTGCTCCTCCGTGCGTGTGTCTGTGTGCATGCAATATTTCACCTTACACAGTTCCCTTCCCCAGCACATGGTAATTAATCTTAGTAAAAGCCAAGCATCTACTGCATATGCATGCCACTTGATTGATTAGATTAAAAATTTAATGTTACAGTTCATACATTAGCAATATTTCAATATAACATATACCAAGGGCTCTACTATCAATAACAGGAATACTTGAAGAACAACACAAATTAACACCTGAAGCATAAAGAATAACCTTGAGAGAATGAAATTCTTTATGTAAAACACATTGCTTAGAGTGTATTTAGGCTGAGCACCGTGTCTATGTGCTAAAACAGCTGTAGGAAGCACTTCCCCTTAGAACAGGAACATTTCTGACAAAGAATTTCTCACCTGGAGCGTTCTGGAAGTGGTATAATGTTGAAAAACTCTGTATTCATTTTTAGGCTCCTCTTTCGGTGGTATGCACCTAAATACATCCTCTGCTACACACCAGTAAAAATCTATACATTACAGCTTTTTTCAATTTTCTTCTTGCAGAAGTTGATCAAAACATTGGAAAACATAAACTTGAGAATTCACTTTACTAAGACTAGAAGCACAAAGAAATAGAATATAATGAGCATGAAAAAGGCACTCTGCCTTATGTGACATTGTTATGACAAAATAAAATACCAGCCTTCATTTGGATATCTGTTCCTCTGTATCCAAAAGCAAAATTACATCAAAATCCTTCTGCACTGATTGACTTGTAATGCAATACACGGCAGCATCTTTGAACCTTAAGCAATGATAATGCTTCCAAACCTGCTATAAACTGGGTCAACTGTACAAAGAAATTGTAAAAAATGATGCAGTAATTCAATTTAGCACTGTGTGAAAACTGTACAATAGAAGGATTAAAGGACCTGAAAATGAAGACAAGTGGTTCATTATTAACTCTTTAAATGTTGTTCCCTCTGCTTTTTTTGGAATGTCATTTATTTCTAGCTTCGAATTGTAATTTCTTTGTCATGATACACTGGATGCATTCTATATTGCCTCTCCATATGAGCACATTGAAGCTTCCCCAAAGGCTTAATAAAGGTTATGAAATAAGACAGCATTCACTATTCATTTTATCCACACAGGTAACAAAATAAATTACAGAGAGAAAGCATTATACAATCATATAAAAGCTGTGATGTGTATAAAATATAGTCAACTTTAAGAAAAAAATAAAAAGGAAAAAACCTTTGGCTGTTGAAGTGGCCAAAACAAAATTATAATAATAATTTAAAAAGAGTTATGCTAAAGCTGCAAATGAAAAGTACTTGTATGAAGAAGGGATATCTGTTTGTACCTCATCTAATACAGTCACTGAAACAACTGGCCTCTTGTGCAAGACAGTAATTTTATAGACATCATTTCTTTATGTGATGAAAGAGGTATTTTTTTGTTCTTTTTTTGGGCTGCTGTGTGTTGTGTGTGCATGTGGCTGTGTTTTGGAGCAGCATGTGCAGTGCCATGGCCATTCTCCCAGCAGGAAGTCCAGCCTCTATCCCAGTGTACAACAATAGCACTCTGCGCTGACAAGCCCCAGAACCCAGTGTTCAATTCAGAGGCAGCATCAAAACGAGTAACAATCGAAGAGAAACCAGCCTGGAATCATTTAAAGAGCTGGGTAAAGTCTAAAGGTGAAAATAAATAAATAAAATAAAAATCCTCCTTCAGGGGAGCAATTGTACTTTTGTGTATGAATCTATAAAAAAAAAGAAAAACTCCTCTGAATTCTTTACTTTGAGAGCTTAGATAGCTTCAATTACATTCAGTCTGGACATCTAAAAATAAGCTGATAATAGACAGAAGTGTAGTCTTACTTCTGCTACAGAAACTTGTCTCTCTTCTAAACTGTTACATGTTTGATAACACTATTTTTTAAACTTAATCTTATTCTTGGTTGGCAAAGATTTGATGCAAAATTCTAGCTGGCAGTTAGAGTTTTTGCCTAAATTGTTGGGTGGTGTGGTCCAAAAGGCATGCTATGGTTCTGCCAGCTGCCATCCAAACCAAGGGACCTGCTGGAGCCTCATCTCCTCCCCTGCCTGGTGCTTCTGCCAGTGCCAGCTGGGCCAGGGTTAAGTGCCCTGGGTCTGGTGTGGGCACAGCTGGATGCAGCCGGGGCTGGGTGACTTCTGGAAAGCAGACTTGGGTCCCTCTTCTTCAGTGTATTCGTGGCACTTTCCACAACAGGAACTGTCATTGCTTGGTTATTGTGATAAATAAATAAATAAAAAATGGTGCAGGAGGAAAATCCTGACAATACAAAATGAACCAGCAACTGAAGTGATGATCAGCACGGATGTTATTGCTAACCAAGGAGTCTCCAGCCCAAATTTAGTGACTCATCTGCAACTTACAATTTGTGCTTTAATGAATTTCTAGCTTCTTCTCTTCTCCCCTATCTCAATTAGCAGTAGTAATTATCTGCATTACTGTTCCCTCTTGTACTCACAGTTACATGGTCCCAGGACTCAGGAGCTGGAGGATACATCAGATATTTCTATATCATTGTGTTTTGCACATCTGGTGGCACACAAATTGTGGCCTGAACTTGTTTCAACTTATATTTCATAGAAAAATCTTTGGCCCATGAGCTCAACTGCAATATTAATGTTGGGGCTGTCATTTAGTCAGCATGAGATGAAAGACAGTAGCTGAGCATTTAGAAAAGCATTCATACAAAGAGAGTTCACGCAGTGCCACAATGGGTACCATGAGCAGAAAATATTTTAAATATTGTGACAGAACAGTTTGTATTAAGAATGAAGAGAGAGAAAAGGGATACATCATTTAACTGTGACAATTATCATTAGGAAATTAATGCTTTCTCCATCTGTGGTCAAAACCAGAAGTTCTTTTCCATGAGAAGTGGTCACACATGATGACTGTAGATTTATTCTTATGTCTAGGAACAAGGAAGAATGCAGAAATTAACAGCTTTTCTTAAAATAAAAGTCTAAATGCTTAATTAGATGACATAAAATTGACTGAAGGAATAAAGTAAACTTTAAAATCAGAGTGGAAACAATTCTTTTCAGTCTAAGCATAATAACAATAATTATAATTATAATAGTAAATTAAATTTGTGAGATAAATTTATAAATCTTTTATGCTGCTTGCTTTCTTGGTTTTTGCAGTTTTCTCAGCTTGGCTGGTGACAATGATTCAACGTTTACATTTGCTTGTAGTCAATCTCATGTTTAAGCTATGGGAATTTGCAGCCAGAGGTTTCATACTCTGGCAGAGTGCTCTATTTACAGAGGACAAAAATCAATGTTCCCATTCCTCTCAGATTTTTTCAAAAGGTGTCTGTTTTTTTCTTGATGCACAGCTGCACTTCTGGAACTTCTATAATTTCATAGTGACTTTATGGTAACTTTCAAGGCATATTGAGTCTTGGCTTCACACTGCCAGCCTTTAACTGAGTCTATACAATATCAGTATGCAGGGTAATTGCATGAAACTTGGATTAGCTAAAGCTTGAGGCATGATGTCTACCAGAGGATCAGATTTCTATCGTGGCCATGCAGCAGGAAAAACTTCCAGATTTCAGGTTCAGAGCGTGAAAAGGATGTTTGTGTTGAGTTAGATACTGCTGCACAGAGCAGTTCTGCACCACGGGACCATGTGAGCACACAGGTGCACAGGGATTAATTTGGAGAGGTAATCCATGGCATGATCAGCAAAAGATTAAAATATTTGGAGTAAAAGCCAACTAGGGCACAGCAAAATGAGGAATGGAAATTACAGCAACATACTCCTGCTTTTCATCGTTTATTCATTTATTCATTTACTCATCTTGACCATGGTGCTTGTGAAAGCAGAATGCAGTTTGCTTTTATGCATACCTTGCTGTATATAAATGCTTGTTTCTCAGTAGGATTAATATGCATTTCAGGGATAGGATCCAATATCTGCTGAAATCAAAAGAGAAGTTTGTATTGATCTGCAGCTTATTTGAACCAGGTCCAGATCAGGGAAATAAGTGATACATTCTGTGTTTCTGAGTGAAGGAACAGGCATCAATAAATGGTGCCACAGCTGGCTCCTGGCACTGTCTGTGCAGGGTAATTGCCAGTTGCTTTGGTAGGTTTGAATGGAATTAAGGCCTTTGGGGTGGCAAAGTATGTACAAGCTTTAGATGTTTTATATGAAAAATCGTATTTTTCATATGGACTGCGACAGTGAAGAGTCACGGGGTTGGAAAGTGCAATTTGTGTGCCAGAGCTCCTGCCAACTCCCTGTGTGTGGGTACCACCAGCACAGCCAGCAGAACAAACCATTATCCACATGAGTCCCTTGGCAAAGCCAGAGTTTGTGCAGAAAGGGAGAGCAAGTTTGCTTTCTTGGCGTGAAGCTGAGCTGGACACAAGCACAGTGTAGGGGAGAGATGGCAGCACAGCCCTTAACATGTAGGGGGGTTAAAGCAGGGGTGAATAAATGTGGGCTTCTACATGGGTTTGCTAAGATAGATAAGCAATTAGAGGAGGCAGAGATTTAAGAGCCAATAAACCCTAAATAGAAGGCAGACCTGTCTGCTGTGATGAGGTAGTCATTTAGGCCCATAACAAGTGTCTGTGCAGTAATTAGAATATACTGAGAAATCTGATTGGAATTTCTGCATGATGAGAGCATTGCCAACTGCTTTTGATGCTGGCTGATAGCACCAGTAACAGGCTGGCAACACCTGTTCCCAATTCTTTACCAGCAAAAGGGGAAGATGCTTTTGAGTGGGTTTATCCTTTAGCATCTCCCCTTTCATTTCCAGCCTCTTAGATCCTTTGTAAACAAATAAACAGTAGTGATATTTTAAAGGGTTAGTTGTGCCAGACATTGCTCAAGTTCAGTTAAGAAGAGGTGCCATATATATGTGTGTATATATATAAAATATGTGTGTATATATATATATATATATATATATTGCATTCTTCATCTCCATATTACATTTGCTGTCAAGGTTTGGATTCACTTTGCAAGTTTTCAAAGTGGTACTATTTTATTCTGATGTTTTTCATAAGCACTGGCAAAGGGTTTCTCTGGAGTTTCAGCTTGGTTGAAACAAAAAAAAAAAAAAAAAAAAAAAAAAAAAAAAAGATTATTTGTTGTAGATCAATACTCCCTTAAGATGTGAACTCAGCAGCTCTTACATGTGAAGCAAGATTTGGCCTGGCCAGGACTCTGATGTTGGATCTCGAGGGCTGCAGAAACTGTGATGAAGAATCAATAAGCAGAACAATCTCTCACAGCCCTGTGCAGCCTCTCACCATCTGCTTTTGTCTTGCTGTAACTGGAGGTAGCTTTCTGCAAATAACATGCAAAATGGAGGAATACAGGAAATTCACATGGCAGTTTCAGTGCTGGATTGTAAGTTTGCTCCCAGGGGTGGGGTTTGGCTGTCAGCAATGATATTCTGTCCTAAATTGCTGTTGGAGCAATTGGAGGGAGGCACTCACAGCCTCACCCCTCTCAGCTGGGATGTGCTGTTCCCTTTAGCTGTTTAAGCACGGGCTGTGTCACCCTAGGTATGCCTGAGTTATAGGCTGGATAAAGTGAACAATTTTGTACAGCATTTTGGGGTGAAATGAGCAGTTTCAAGCACTGCAAATATGTGCACAGCATTTTGCTCTCCTAAAACCTGTACCTGGTCCTGGATGTGAACAAGCTGAGATTTCTTGTGCCTTTCTGATATCCTTACAAGAAAATGAGTCAGGATTATGCTGCTGGACATGCACAGCCAGCTCTCTGTCCCCCAGGGCGTGAGGGACTCTAAATATATGCATAGATATGTGTTTAGAGATGGGGCTATTTTTGTACCATCTCAAATGGAGCTGCTCTCAGCCGTTCGGCCAGGTTGGAGATCCAGGGCAAGCTGAACATCTCTGCAGCCAAATGCTGGGGGTGAGTATTTATAAGGCAAGCAGGAATCCTGTTGTGTTTATTAATGATCTGAGATGCACAGAAAGTCTGCAAATGGCTGGATATTCATAAAACAGAGAAGTTCAGGTGCTGCATGCTGCGATGTTACAGTTCTGTTCCTATGAGAACCTTCTGCCTTAGTGTGGTGAATGACCTTCTCATTTATGGAATCCCTCCCTGTTCTTCTCTCCAAGCTATTGTTCTTCTGTGTTAATTAAAACCCAGACAATTAAGTACACAAATGTGCACTCAAGCTGCTGTGCACACCCAGCAGAAAACAGGGCCAAATGGCAGAAACAAGTTAGTGGACACATGAGCTTTGTCACTGGAATTGGATGACTGGGTATGAAACTCAGGAGTGGGATGGAAAGTGACTTTTAAATTATGCTGCTGTTCCTCCTACAGGCTTTTGACAGGGTATTTTCAGAAAGGGAACTAAATGCACTTAAATGCAATGCTTGAAAATAATAACTTAATGTGTTTGAGTCTTAAATGAAAAGTGAACCCTGTGAGTCTCCATGATTCCACCGTGACTTGACATGAAAAGTCAACACTACGACTCTTCAGATATTCAGTGCACTAACTTGTATCCTTAAATGCTGGCCTTGTGCCATTTCCATTGAACCCACATAAAAGAATTAGTCATGAGGAGAATGGAACAGCTGGCAAAAAAAGGGGGAAAAAACTCCCAAAACTAAAAAAAGCAAAGCATAATAAGCATAAACCCCCAAAACTAAAAAAAAAAAAGCTAACTTCATTGTCATGGGTAAAAGACAGCAATGAATCACAGGCAAAAGCAGAACTAGCAGGGGGAAAACCAACATAAAATAAAGGTAATGCAAATGTAATGTCAGGGTCTCTCGATGAAGTGATCCACAGATGGACAGAGAAGTGGAGAAGAAATGGCTTCAGACAGGAAAAGTCTAATTTTTGATGTTGGAAAGAAAGCTTTCTCTTTCTTGTCTCAGGCTCCAGTTTTAAAAGGGTATTTATCCATGGGGTTAACTTATCTGCTCCACTAACTGCACTCCAGTGAGAGATAAGGAGATAATTAAAATTACCACCATGCTTAATCAACTTGCCAGCATAGGGATACTCTCTTGAATTGGGGCACAATTAAATTAAGCTTAGCTTCTTCCAAATATATGCAAGAAGTAGACATCTGGCAAAGTCTAGCTGCAAATGCACAGAGCTGCATTATGACACTCTCCAAGGACAAAGGAAATGGAAAGTGAAAGGATTTGGGAGAGCAAGAGTCCTGCCAATTCCTTTAGTTTTCATCTTGCAATGCAGCCTATCAATTCCACCAAAAAATACTAGTGATTTCACCAATTTGTTGGTTAACCAGTAACCTGGTGATTTCATTTTTTTGCCCATATATGCATAAATACATATGAAAATGCATGCATGTATGCTAATGAAGTTATTTTACAATATTTCCATAAGCATCTCTAGCCCTTGTGTTTCATAACAATTTATAACTGCAATTAAAAGGTCTGGAAATGGTATTAAAGGAAGCAGACTAATTGAGCTAATCAGAGACAAGATCAAGGCCCTCCTGGCCTTGAAATCTATAGCTCCATGAAAGGGAGTCTGTGAATATTTGCTGAATCTAAGGATATTAATAATCGGCTGTTACAGTTCTGTCCATCTACAAGGACATCAGGGACTTAATTTTCACTATATGCCCAGAAGGTAAATAGCAGAATCTCTATTCATATTGCTGAATCAAAAAGTTGAGATGAACTGATGAAGCCCCAGCTAGAACTAGTCATAGACAGAGTTTATTTTGCAATTCCTGAACCCCCAATAAAGAAAAAAGACAATTCGGGTTGGGGCTGGTAAACTCATGTGACAGCCAGTGATGCTCTCACTCTCTGACAAACCAGGAAAAAACCCAAACAAGAAACTATTGAGCACTTTTTCTAATGATGTTTACCCTGAACAGGCATCAGCCCATTCCTTTCACTTTACTATGTGAAGAAAGATAATAATTCTCCTTTTCTTCTACCCAGACTGTAGGAGTAGTAAGTTCATTCACTGTTTTCTGCATTTCTGTGTTCTCTATGTAATTTACTGTTTCATCCTGGAGGAAGTTTCATGTGGGGAAGGTTGTAGAAGTACTGTTAGAGGTTGAAGAAATGGCTTGTTAATTTATTCCATAGTGAGATATCACTTGAATGCTTTGGAATTGCACTGTCTCCTGAATTCCTAGGTTTCCCAAGTTTCCTTGTACTTGCCCAAGCAGTAAAGCATATTTAGAGAGCTCCACCAAAGGAGATCATCCTCCTTTTCCAACAGGTCTTTCCTCTTGCTGGGATCCTGTTGACCTCGTCACTGTTCACCCTGGCAAGTGTGTGGAGTGTCACTGGTTAATGGAACACTGAAACCATCCATGTTTCTGTAAGGGGCAACAGCAACTCAACCCTGAAACTCCTGCTCAGGCAGAATTTGCCACTAGTGCCAGTTCTTAGCCCAAATCTCACCAGGCTTGACCTGGAAGAGGTTGTAGGCTTGAAGCCATAAAGTTCAATATTGGAAAGGTAGCTCTGGGATGGTGGAGGGGAAACAAAAATCAAATTGTTGTCTGAAATTCTATTCTTTGAGATGTGAGCACATCTTGCTGAAAAGTTTAAGTGATTAGCATGTTATCAAAACTCCATGCTGGACCACTTCCCCATGGAAAAAAAGTGAATGCTTTCATTAATAGTAATCCCAGACAACCATTCTGACATGCTGATTTTTATTTTCATCCATCAAAGAACTGAGCTTGTGAGGGAAAGAACATTCTAATATCCCCACCATCTTTTCCTCTTCCTTTTCAAACTGATCAGAGCACAGCTCCTCATTTTTCTGTTGTGTTGAGCCACTCTTTTACAACAGTGGGTTGTGAAACCAGAACTCCCACTGACACAGGATCAGAGACAGGCTTAAGATTTTAGAGGTGGTTCTGAAGTCCTGAGAAGCCCTTCAAAAGCTGTGTGCTTTTAGCTGGGCTGAATCACTACTGTCTTCAGATCTAATCTTTCCAGCAATTGATTTTCCCTTTATCCTCTGTGACCAAACTTCTCCCATGGGAGGAATTATGGTTCCAGCTTTCCTAAAATTCTGTAATTCTTATTCCCAGGGTGGCACAAAAATGGGTCACACTTTGAATCCTGTTTACACTAGCTCTGCAAACTTATTCATTGCTTTTCTCATGCAGATGGTTGCATGTAAGAAAACATATTTGTTAGATGTAAATTTTAGCTGCTTGGGGTCTCTATCTCTGTGTAATATCCAGCCTAATGTCAGCAAAGGACAACATTTATGTTTTCATTTAAATATAAAGTAAGCAGATGGGACTTCTCTCATCCATGGAGTAGTAAATTAAAACCAAAAGTAACAATTTTTTTAATGTTGTGCTCTGCTGGGATGAGGGCTCGGCGTTATGACATCTGCTCTGGTTTGAGGATTCCAGGAGCTGCTGTACAGCATTTGCTGTAACACTGAGATGAATTCTGCTAATATTGTTTTGCATAATCCTGTGAACATGCACACAGAAGGACTGTGCTGCCCGCCCTCCCCTCAGAATACAGCCCAGTGCAGACCTCAATGCTTTCACAGCATATGTCAATAATGATCACCATGGCAGAAACACTCTCACACAAAATCCAGTTCAGATTATCTGAACAGGGAGACAGTGAGAGAGAGAAGAAAAGAGGTACCAGTCTGCCAAGATGTACCTTGGTATCCCAAGTAAACAGCTTTTCCTCAGTAAAATTTAGAATTCAAATTTTCTGTGAATCTGCCAACCATTACAGCAAGTTATTGAGATTCCACTGAATATTCACAGAACCACTGGGGTTGGAAAAGCCCTCCCAGCCCATGGAGTCCCAGCTGTGCCCAATGCCCACCTTGTCCCCAGCCCAGAGCACTGAGTGCCACCTCCAGCCCTTCCTGGGACACCTCCAGGGATGGGCACTCCAAACCTCCCTGGGCAGCCCCTGCCAAGGCCTGAGCACCCTTTCCATGCAGAAATTCCTGCTGCTGTCCACCCTGAGCCTGCCCTGGCCCAGCCTGAGGCCGTTCCCTCTCCTCCTGTCCCTGTTCCCTGGGAGCACAGCCCAACCCCCCCGGCTGTCCCCTCCTGGCAGGAGTTGTGCAGAGCCAGAAGGGCCCCCCTGAGCCTCCTTTTCTCCAGGCTGAGCCCCTTTCCAGCTCCTTCAGCTGCCCCTCACGTGACAGACTCTTTAGAGTACCTTCCAGATGTTTCTTCAATAGACAGATATCTTATGGTACCAAGAAATTATCAATATTAACTTAAATTTTGTCCTTCAATTATAAACTGTTAAAACCTTTCATCATTAACCAGACACAAAGCATGACTAGTAAATTATTAGATCGTCTTTGAGAGTTCAACACAACATGCCACAGATATGGCTTAAAAGTGAAATGCTTCTTCCATCTCTATAATCCAGATTGCACTGAGGGTGCTTAGGAAGCAGATATTGTCTTGGATCTTTCAGAAAAACACTTTTTTGGCAAATCCAGACAAAATACAAGTTCTTCTTATAGATTTACGTGACTTTTTACTTTATTATTTTCTTTTTTTTTTTTTTTTTTTATTTACACTGTCAACCTGACTGGAAGTGCCTTTTTCAGTAAGATTGTGTTAGGCATTCACAAACAGTTCTCTTTTACTTCTCTCTGAGGAGAATGAACAGTGGGTGACACTAAGGGACAGGAGAAAACAGTGACTGCATGTTTATTTCAAGGCTGTGCAATTACTTTTGCTGATGTTTTTGTTCTGTGACAATAATGATACAATCTCTCACACAAATATAATAAATAGTTAATATTGTGAATGATGATGTTTTAGGGAATCACACTGAGAGAAGGAAAAAAATCTTATTTGGTCTCAAGTGTTCATATAAATTTGCTGTGCAAAAGGAAATATGATGAATAAATATGTTACATAGACTTCTAG
The DNA here is from genome assembly GCF_024509145.1 of Vidua macroura. NCBI lineage: Eukaryota > Metazoa > Chordata > Aves > Passeriformes > Viduidae > Vidua > Vidua macroura. The sequence goes on from NC_071581.1 coordinate 5,408,071, forward strand.
GGGTAATTTCATATACATAGAGACCCTGGGACTGGGGCTCTGTGCAGGTGTAGAGCAACATTAAAATTTATGTAATTGTAGAATTTAATCCTTTATGGAAAATGAACTTTCCTCCTGAATCAGCCAGAATGTCTGAGCTTCTAGCAGCAGTAGCTGGTATATCATGTGCACAGGTCTCTGAGCTGCCTCCATCCCAGACACCTGCACATATTCCCCACTAGCCTTGGTCAACATCAACATTTTTTCATCAAGAATTTTGGGCAAGGAAATCTTAAGAATTTTTTTTTTTTTTTTCATTGAAATTTTTTTTGTGGGAATAAAGAACTGGAGTGCAAAAGCATGGAGAGAGGGCCATTTAATAACACACCCATTTGGAAACCTGAGGGATCAGGAATGCCTTAAATGCCACTTCCTTCTGCAAATTTAAGCTAGGGAGAAATGCTAATCTTCATTGATGGTTTCTTGTGAAAAAATAAGGAACATTTCCTTCTTTGAGACAGATGGCTGAAATGGAGATGTTTCCTCTTCTACCCTCATTTACCTCAGCAGCTAAACTGCTCACTGAAGAGGTAGGGTACTTCAGATCACAGCTTCTTCTATCCAGGGAACTGAAATTTAAATTTAAATGCTTCTCAGTCTTTCTGGAGAGTGCTTCATCAGCACCGTGTGCTTCACCCTGCATCTCTGTAAGCACAGGAAGGAGTGTTCTCCTTCAGTGTTTAAGGGAAGCTGTTTATTTTGCATGATATACTAATTTGGAAGCGGATGCATACCTTTACATTCTAATCCTACAGTTAGGAAGGAGGAAAAATGTAGGTTCAGATTCCCTAAAACATGGGAAGTCATTCCAAAGAGAGCTCCTGCACTCTGCTGTGTTCTGCAAACTGGATATAAGGAGTTACCACTGATTATCACTCCTGCATTCTTCTAATCCCACATCCTAAAGTTCTCATGAAATTAAAAGTGAGCATTTTGTTCTGGAACAGTTTTGTTCTTTAGTAATAATGGAGAAAATAGCATCTGGTCTTTGCAAGTAGCAATTCCATGTGGACTCTGGAAACACATTTGATTGTCTTTAGGGCAAGAACTAATTCAGAGAAAGGCTCTTTATTTGCCACCTGTGAGCCTTGACCTTGACCTGGAAAGTCTATCCTCACTGTTGCATGAGGGGCAATTAAACTTCTGTGAAGCAAAACCTCCCAGTCATAGCAAAGTATGTCAAGTGTATCAGAGCTCGAACCTCCAACCTCATTTCATTCCCTTTAAATGTGCCAAACTGCCTCACGTTAATTTGAATAAACTGAGAACAACAGCATTTAATAGGTTTGGAAAACTTGGAAGTTTCTTTAAGGGTAGCTAGGATTTATTTAAGTTGAGGGGAAAGCAGGTTTCCAAAATAAATAAGACACAGATTTCCAGCATGAGGAGTGGGGATCAGACACAGTACTGGGACCAGGGTTATTTAATATCTTCATGAATGACTTAAATGAAGGGATTGAGTTGCACCCTCAGCAGGTTTGCAGGTGACACAGAGCTGAGGGGGCAGGGATATTCCTGAGGGACCTGGACAAGCTCCAGAAGCGGGAATTCCCTGGGAATCTGCTGAGCTTTGCCAAGGCCGAGCGCTGGGGCTGCCCCTGGGCCAGGGCAGCCCCCGGGATCCATCCAGGCTGGGGCTGAGCAGCCGGAGCAGCCCCGGGAGAGCCCTGGGGGAGCCGCGGGGCAGAGCCGGCCCTGCCCGGCCCCGAGAGCCGCCAGCCCAACCCTGCCCTGGGCTGGGCCCGGCCCGGGCAGCAGGGGAGGGGATTGTGCCCCTCTGCCCTCAGCTGAGAGCCACCTGCAGAGCTGCCCCAGCCTGGCCAGCACAGGAGGGACCTGGGGCTGCTGCACAGAGCCCAGAGGAGGCTCCAGGAGGAGCAGAGGGATGGAGCAGCTCTGCTGGCAGGAAAGGCTGGCACAGCTGGCATTGCTCACCTGCACAGGAGAAGCTTTGGGCTGAGCTCAGGGTGGCCTTGCAGGGCCTGAAGGAGCCCCAGGAAAGATGGAGAGAGACAATTGCCAAGGGCTGGAGGGACAGGACCCAGGGAATGGCTCCCAGTGCCAGAGGGCAGGGCTGGATGGGATCTTGGCAATTAGGAATTGTTCCCTGTGAGGGTGGGCAGGCCCTGGCACAGGGTGCCCAGAGCAGCTGGGGCTGCCCCTGGATCCCTGGCAGTGCCCAAGGCCAGGCTGGACACTGGGGCTGGAGCAGCCTGGGACAGTGGGAGGTGTCCCTGCCATGGAGGAGGTGGCACTGGATGAGCTTTAAGGTCTCTTCCAACATACACCACCCCATGATTTTATGATTTTATGATTAAACTACATTGGTCTAAGAAGTTCTGTGTCTGTGATCTAATACAACTTAGGGGAAAATTCAGAGCTCATTTTACACAGGGAGGAGGGCAGGCTGGAGCACACTCATAATCTGTTCTATTAGAGCAGCTAGGCTGATGGGAAGCAATTTATTAAGCTCCATTACCTGGTGTTTTAGCACAGATCACTGCTGTCTTTCACAAACCCACAGAAGGTGGGGAGTGTACCCATCCAGAGCACTGATTTCTTTCATAAAGCAAAGGTCCTTTTCAAATTCCTGTGGATCCATGGACCCTCAGATTCATGTTGTGCATGAAGGAGCACAGTGTGAGATCTCATATTTTGGGTTTTGCTAGCAATGTCTGACCATCACAAAAGTTTGCAAGTCTCCAAGAAATGCAGGTGATCATTGTTTTGCTCAGGTCTGTGATTAAATATGCTTTGTTTTCTGTTATACCCAAATGAAATGCATTCAGAGCCCCCTTTTTATCTGATATCCTTAAAGATGTGAACATTTACAAGAGGAAAGAGAATGTTTGGTGCTGAAATGTAACTCAGCTTACAGTTTTTCCTGGTCAAATCAATTCTTCTGGAATGCTGGGTCCCAGGGTTTGCAGTTTTGCCTTGATCCCATTCACAGTTTCCCACGAGAGTTATTCTGAAACGCTGCTGGTGAGGAGGGAGCAGAGCAGGAGCAACCTTTGCTGCCTGAGCAAAACTCAACATGACACAAAGCAGCCAGCTCAGCCTCCTTTAGGGTGTTTAAGACACAGAACTCATTTTTCTGGATGAAAAGCAGACAGTGACACTGCCAGCAGCAGCTGTGTCAGCTCAGGTTCTCCCTGCAGGAGGGACCTATAGGGCTGGAGAGGGAAAGGCACAAATGGCAGAGCCCACTTTTAACCACACCAAATGAGATGTGGGGCACGTGGAAGTTCCCAGTGACTGTCCAAATCACAGCAAATGACACTGATTGATAGCAGAAAGTATAGAACCATCAGGATCTGTTTAAAGTGGGGAGCTCAGCTTGCACCCAGAGCATCAATGTGGATGAATAATGAATGGCTTGGTCTGGTATCATAATCACAAAAAACATACCAGAGGAAAAAATTAAAACACAGTTTAGGTAAGTGGAAAAGGTGAGTGTTTTGAGCAGAAAAACCTTTACCCTCCTCCCAAAAAAAACCTTAATTGAATCATATCTAACACAGTTAAGTCAAGATCTTTAATATCCAATTCATCCCCATAAAAAAACAGGTTTTTTATTATGTTTACTTTTATAGAAAAAATTATACTTAGCAGTTTTTAAGAACTCAAATATCACAATAAGGTAGAACTACTTTTAAAGAAGAAAAAAAAGAAGGAATTTTGAAGAGGCACACAATACAAAATACATTATTTCAAAGTAGACTATATTAACATTTCATACTGCTTAGCAATAAGATGATCATTACAGGGTAGGAGCTACCATATCCATTGATAAATTAGAAATTAATGAAAGACAAAATATTAGAAAACCAGTCTTTATTATATTTATTTATTGTACTTGGAACATACTGCCTTACAGTCGTTAAAATAATATAAAATGAAATTCATTGCATTTTTCAACTCACTTTAGATATATATGGATGCTCCTCAAGCCATTAAAATAATAGCGATGGCTATAAATAAATTTAGCATTTTCACAGCACTTATTATTATTGGAATGTCTCTGTGAACAATGTTTTTTTTTTGTTAACTTGGGACCAATTAATAAAGCACTGCCTGCCACGATCTGTAGATCATCAAAACACTGATTAGGAAGGCTGTAGCAACTTCGGTTTTCTCTCTAAAGAAGTGATCATTTTCACTGCCTGCTGGAGAAACAAGAATTTACCTACAAACACTACCTACCATTTAGAGGAAAGGAAAAAGGTGTGACTTGCTAACTACTGCTAGGGGGAAGTTATTTTTCTCTTTATTTTCAAGATTATTACTTTTTGTCCACCTATTTATAATAGCAGCAGGTGCTTCATGGTCCATGGTTCATACTTTTTAGTCCATCACTGCATATTCTATAATAGCTTCTAGTTGAAGTCCAGTGTGATCTGTACATTGTGACTCGGTTGGAAATGCTGCATCTCTATTCAACTTTGCTAAAAAAGGTGCTGAAATCTCTATCCAAGCACAAGAAGAGGGAAAGGTCCCGTTTGGCATTATCGACGGCAGACTTTGCTGTTCTGGGTTTGCACTGTTCAATGGAACTGAAATAGGGAACGTGCAATTCAGCAGCGGCAGGTGAAGAGCTGCAGTTTGGGTCCCAGAACTGCTATTTCCTGTGTTTTTCCAGGACTGCTATTTCCTGCAGTTTCCCAGGACTGCTATTTCCCCACTCACGCTTCCTCTGTCGCTCTGAACTCTTACATGAATCCAATCTCTTCAGTCGCTTGGATGTTTTTCCCTTAAAGCAGCTTCCTGATCGCCCTCCCATCATCCCAGTGAGAGCCTTGGATGTGCCTCGAACAGCTCCGCACAGGCTGAGTCTCGCTTGGTGGAGTGCCAGAAGAGAGATGCAAATAGCTGGAGATGGCCCGTGATGAAGATTACAAGCATCACTTAAATGGCTTTGTTCCCGTGACCCGGTTCATTTCCTGAGCGCACTGGGGTTACAAATCCCGTTGTGCCTGCTGCACGGCGTGTTTGCCATTGGGGCAGGCTCATCTGTCAGAGCCAGACACAACCAGAGGCACGGCTGAGCCATGCCAAGGCTGGCTGCCACCGAGCTGTGCCCTGCCCGGCTCCCTGCGCGGAGCTCACCTGCCGGAGCGCTCCCAGCTTGCCACGGTCCCAGCCCAAGCCGCAGCTGCGTTCAGGATTCATGCACAGCTATTCCGAGTCCTGCATGGGAAATCCTGCTAATTGGGTAAACCCACTCTAGTGTACATGCACCAACTGGCAGACACATCTTTCACAATGAGAGAGATCCATAATTTTCAAATGTAACTAACAATTTGTGACAATAAAGCAACAACGGGAGCCAAGATGCTGGCACTTCTCCTTGTCACCTCTTTCAAGCACAGTAACTAGAATTTGCATTTGTTTCCTTTCCAAAGGCAGTTACTTATTTATAAAGTAGGCATTTAATGCTTGCAGTTTCTTTGGCACGATTTTATTTTAGGCAAAGTCTCTAAAGAGTTTAGCGTTGCCTCTCTTAAGGAAAGTACTCAAAGAATACTCAATTAATGCTGCATCAAACCAGAGAAATGCCATCATCCACTCACACAACAGGGACCAGAACTGTCTCAAAATGGGTAAATAACAACTGTGAGACAGGAAAGTGAAGATGATGGGAGTGTACAAAATTATGGGTGACACAGACACAGAAAATCAAAAATTCTTGCTTAAACGTCCTGATAATGGTGACAAGGGCAATGCGTTTCAAAACTACAGAAGCCAAGCGTTTATCACTGTCCATTGTCATTTGTGATGCAGTGTCTCGGTCAAACAGCTGCATCTCTGTCTCCCTTGTCCAGTGCATATTCCTGGCTTGTAGGGCTCCTTCGAGGGGAATTTTCAATTTTTTTTCATTTTTAGACCAGGCCCTGGGCTACGACATGCAGGATATCAATCATTCTTTCCCTGGAGGTTGAACTCCCCCAAAAAATTCTATGCACGAAGGAAGTTCAGCGCCAGAATAACATTTTTAGAAGAAAAGTATTCTTTACTTGGCATTTGACTGTGGGCAGAAATTTTTAAAGGGAAAAAAGAAAACAAAAAAGGACAGAGACTTGGAGGGGGGAGGTTTTGAAATGCTGGTTTAAGCAGGGGAGGAGTGGCTGGATTAAGCAAGGGCAGCTTTTTCAGGTAGCCTATTGAAATAATTAGCCCTGCAGGCCCCCGGAGTTACTAGACTAGCCCAGATCTGAGAAGGCTTTGGGGTAATATTTCAAAGTCAAGGCAAAAGATTCCAAAAGAGGCTCTAACCCCCGATGTAGTCCAAGACTTTTATTCTCAAAGGTTTCCAGGGGAAAAAGAGAGTGAACAAGGAAGAACAGGGCCTTTATCTAGACTCCTGCTCAGGAAAAGATAATTGGCTCTCAGACAATTAGGTCAAGAAAGGAAGGAAGAGTTAAACTAACATGGTTACAGCTACAGGGGTCTCTGGGGGAGGAAAAGCCAGAGGAATACAACAGCCTATGTTCATGATCCTGGCTGGCTCCAGCCACTTGGTGTGCTGCGGGCCCTGGAACTGCTCCTGGGCTGCTCTCAGCGCTCCACTGGGCAGCAAAGCCTCGCCCTCTCGTGTTAAAAACCTCCTGCTTCACCTGTTGCTTTTCTGCTGTTTGTGGATTTTTTTTTTTTCCCATGATTTTTCTTTTTTAGGTGTGATTCCTTGATTATTTTTTGTCAGAACAAGTTTGGAAGGCTGTCTGGAAAAGGAGGTTGGAGTCAGTAAATCTAACAGTTCTGACATGGCTTCTTAACAGCTCCTAAGTGCCACTTGATGGATGGCTGTCTGGAACAGTATCCTCATTCCTGCTGATATTTCCCACCAAATCCAAGCCATACAAAGTGTCTCAGAATCCCAGCAATCACCTATTAGCAATAAATTATTCCGTGGCACTCCGGATCTCTTTCAGTCATTTCCAGTACACCAACTCCATATGGCATTTGCAAAGGATTAGGCATCATATGGATAATGTGCACATTTGGAGTTTTGTTGGAAATGAGAGGAAGGGAAAGAGACCCCGAAGCCAAGATTCTTGTAGGGGTAGAATGCAATTTCCCCTCTCTGTGGACTATTGGGGGACTAGGTGATCTCTTTAAGGTCCTTTCAGGTTTAGGGTTTTGTCCATGCCCTCCATGTCCCATCCATTCCCATTGTTTCCACCCTGATTTAAGTAAAAAATGTGCTTTGAAATGTCTGTGAAGCATCTGTTGGTGCCCACTGCCAAAGGAAGCTGAACTACATGTCCAACCAGCTTAGACAACTCCTATGGTTTTTTTGGCCACTTTAATGAAAAAAAAAAGAAATGTAGAACTCATTTGAAATTTCTTGTAAACCAAAAGAAAGTTTGATTTTCAAAACCCAACTTGAATTTTATGAAGATAATTCATATCAAATATAGGGAGAGGTTGCCCTGTTTCATTCAGCTTCTGGAGAAAAATAATTATGCTCTTTACAATTTGAAGTGCATTTGTATTCCTTCCAAATAGTCCTATTACAACAAATGAAGTACTTACTATACATCTTTTTCCTGCTGCTTTTCAACTTAAATTTAATTTTCACATAGATTTATTTAAAACAATTCTCAACATGACTCAGCCAAATGATGAATTTATTGAGGGTTCAGTAAATGTGCAATCCAGTTGAAGTTAAAAATGGTTGCTTTGTAATTCTGTGCCTAAATGAAATTACCCATTGTAGCCAGCTATGGTACATCCATTTAAAGTCTATTTCTTGAGGCACATATTCAGTCTTTAACAGAAAGAAAGCATTGTGAAAATATGTTGTTAACAGAAAAATGTATATATACATATATAGCATTAATATTAAGCAAATGTTTTAATTTATTGTTTCTACTCTCTGAGCCAGCTTGAGCAGTTATTGGTGTACGCACTTTGTGTGTGCAGAGAATGCACTGCACATATAAATGATGGCTCATTTTTTATGGCTCATAAAACATGACTGTCTCTGTCCAAATGCAAATAGTTTAAACTTAAGAAGGAAAGTTTAATCAAATGAATTGTAGAGCATAAAAATATTTGTAATGAGATCTCATTGCGGAAGAGGTTTGTGATTTGTATTGATGATAGAACAGACTGTGTGAGGACTGTGCCTCAGGCAAGGTGTGATTCTGTTTTCTTTTCCATTTTTGGCACAAAATCAGCAGTTACATCAGAGGTAAGTCTAAAATCAGCCTGTCTCTCGTAAGGAATGCTTGGGTTCAGCATGAGATGTTTCCAAATTCACCAGTTTTAAGAGTGGAACCCAAAATTTTCTGAAAGGGTGCATCACTGAGGTTTCAGGTGGCTGCCCAGCATGGAGGTGCATTCAGCTCTCTTCTTAATTGGGGGGTTTGATCAAGAAGCTTTGATGAAGTTACAAAGTTAGGTCAGGATAAAGGTCATTTCTCCAAATATATGAACATTGAGGATCTCTGTCCATGTCACCATGGCTGTGTAGCATCTACAGACTCGGTGTGTAATCCAAAATCCACTTCATTTTGTGGATGAACTTCCATCCTCACCATTCTGGATGAGACCTGTATTTCCTACTTTAGATGTACTTTATGCTGTTTATTCAGTAATGTCCTGACTCATATAGAGGGATTTGCATAACTGCCTTTGCAAGAACTCATAGAAATGTGGGAAGACACAATTCCACATCCTCAGCCATTCCCAGGCTCTCAAAGTCCAGCTGCATTCCACAGTTTCCATTAGAGCCCATCCAGCATGCAAATGAGACTCCAGCCACACAAATTATTGAGAGTAGAACTATTTTATTCTTTCTTTAAACAAGACCAAGAAAAGCACAAACTGTTTCATCTTCCTTCCCCAGCACTTGCTGATGTTCAAAGGTTGACAGCTGCACGCTAAGGAGATGGGCTGGCTGAGGAATTCTGACAAGGTAAGGAGGGAACATCCCGGGAGGGAGCTGGCTCTGGGTATGTCTTTAACCCCAGCACCACGAGGGAAAGGCAGCAGAGCTTATCCAGTGCCTCCAAGGGCTTCCCTGTGTTTTGGGCAGATGCTGAACCCTGTCTGTTTATCACAGCCTGTCTGACTCAGTGTAAGATCACATCCTGCTCTACTTTAGAAGAAATTCTTCATGACTGCAGTGTTACCTCTTGATACAGGATTAATGGAGTGCAGCAAATACTCAGATATTGATTATGAGGACTCATTTTTCATTGTAGATATCTCCTGCCTACTAAGCTCTACAGCCAAGTCTGGAATTTAAAACAGTACTATGTTCAAAACACCAGAATCCAGAACTCTCTTGCTTCCTGTTGCTTTACTTACTTTAAACTACAGAGGACGTACCAAGGAAAAACTAAAAGGTTTTGATTTGTTATTAAGCCATGGATTTTAACCGGATCCTGGTTTAAAATCCTTTAACTTGACTATCAGAACTTTCCAACCAATATATTTTATTGCCATGATGGCCCATCAAAAAAAAAGTAGCTTTGTGTCACACCACCAGCATTTCCTGACAATCCTACAAAAACATATGGAGCTCCTCATAGTTTGCCTACTGATGGTCTCAGGTTTGGACAGATTCCCCACATGGCAGCACAAGGAGTTGCTTTCTTTGGGGAATTTATGCTCATGAAGTACAGTTCCAAAATAGTACTGGAGCTTGGACTGATATGAAAACCTCCAGCGTTCCTGGATTCTTCACAAGGCTCATTAAATCTCTGAAGTTGATAGAACAGTCTGTTTTGTCTTCTGTATTCAGGGACATGGAAGGTAAAGAAGGAATTTGGGTTTTGTTATTTTGAAATCAGCCAGTGAAAAGGGCCTGCCATAAACAAAGCTTATGAATAAATTAATGCATCTGACAAAGAAGTTAATGATCATATGGACCAAGCCCAAATTCATGATCAATGAATCATGTAGGCTGCTCTGTTTAGGCTTTGGCAAATCAATACTCCATTTTGTTAAACAAGTAAAATAGATTTTTTTGTGGGGGTGCTCTGGGATAATTTTTAAATATAAAGTGTTAGACAAAGAAATCTGCAGGGGTACTTGATAGTATTGCTTGGAGCTTTCCAAATTTATTTGATTTTTGGGATTTATTGTCTTGTTATGCTTCTCACCAGGTACCAACACACAGCAGATAAGCAGTTACAAGAAAGAAGCAGTAAAATTTAGAAGGCTCTTTTGTAGGTACAGAGCTGTGAAAAAGCCCATGACATTGCAGATTTATTAGTATGGTCTAATTGTAGAATCACAGAATTATTTAGGTTGGAGAAGACCTTTAAGATCATCCAGTCCAACCATGAAGCTCTGTGTCACTGCCTCAGACTGCTGTTAAAGGAAGTGGGATTGGTCAACAGGAGGAGCCTCTCCATTTCATTCTCTCCCTGGCTTTGTAACACCCAGCACATGAATGTTTTTTTTCTTTTTCCTTTATCATCTTACACTGGAGTTTTATTTGAATCTGGTGGTTAAATTGTCCCTCAGGGTCCTGCCACACCTGTAGTAGCCAAAGAACCCCCAGCATCTAGCCTGTTGTTTTTTGTGTGATAGAATGTATAAAAATCAAGATTCCTAAAGGTATTTAAGTACATAGTGATGCAGCTAGATCCTGCTCAAGGGCTAAGAATAAATTTGGAATTTTCTATTAAGCAGAAAGATTAAGCCAATTCCACAGGAAGAAATTTAAGTAACTAATGTGGGCTCCTGAGGGCGGATAAACTGGCAACAAGTTTTCAAGAAAACTTGTTTCTTTTTTGAAAATTACTCCTGCAATATCACATTCAAAGGAATAAATATCAGGTTCTGATTCTTGCTCCCACAGCATTTTCAGAGTGGGTAGAGCAGGTGAGGTGATTGATTCCTGAGAGGAATGTAATCCTGCTCCCCAGTTTACATTCTGCTCCAGTAATCCTATAGATCCCACCAGACATCCACATGGGCTTGGAATGCCATCACAGTTTCCTAATTCTGGGCCCAAAAGTCTTGGGTCACAGCTGGTGCTATGAAGGGCATTAGTATTGCTGATTTTGCAGCTGTCCTCTAGTTCCAGCAAACTCCTGAAATTCCTGTCTCTGGGGCTCAATGAATGATGAAAAAATAACTTGACAAGAGAACAGAAAGTTCTTCCTTTTCATTAGGGCAATGACTGAGTCCTGCACTTGATATTGCCGGGCAAGAGTCCTGGAACGCTGCTCCTGGAGAGATGTAAGCACAGACACAATGCCAAATCTGATTACATAGATCAAAGTGGTACAAAGCTCTGAGAACTCACAGCTCACATTGGCAGAATTAGATTTGTGGCTAAGTGGAATTTTTCATCATCACAGCAATTTGTTTTGGTATTTAAGGATGAATGTAGGGGCCTAACTTTGAGTAGCCAACATTGAACGCCTTGGTTTTCTAAGAAAAGCTACAGCCGCCCAGCTTCCCAGTTATTTATTACCTTCAACAGCACATCTTATTAGAGACTGTGTTCAGAACCACTGTCCAGTAGGAGAACAACCAGTACTGAGATGGGAATAAGAAATGACCCCTTCCCCTTGCCCTCTTGGCCTCTGGTCTTTCATCGAGTTTATCTATGCAAATTCTGCCCTGCTAGAAAATTACTCTGGGATTTTAATAAGGAAGCTGAACAAGAAGCTGCTGCTGAACCCTGAATTAGGCATTCTGGATGGTCACTGCATTGAGTCAGCAAAGAAAAGAAACTAACTGTTCGGCAAAGGATAAATTATTATGTCCTAAAATGGTTTATGTTCCCTTGGCTATTTGTGGCAAGTGATTGAAAGTCAGGTAGAGGACAGATCACTGGGGACTCTCCCAGCTTTGGGGTGCTAAAAATATTCACAAGTATATCAGAAAATTCTTTGCAGAACAGGACAAAATGGATACTATTCTCAGGCCGAGAACACCCAGAGACAAACACTCTCTCCATTAAAACAGAAACAAAGGCTTCCCAGCACCTCCTAAAATCAGGCATTTTTGCCTATTCTACCATTGTCCCTGCCTGCAGAATCACATGTTTCTGAAGGTGTTTTTGAAATCCAAGCAGAGCTCAATATTAATAGTGACAGAGTTAGTTACTGTCCTTTATCAACTTGGGATCAAATGTTCCAACGAAAATCAATGGAGTGTTTTCCCACAGTGTTTCTGAAAGCAAGATCAAATACCTGCAGCAGATAAAATGATTGTGTTTTCCCAAGCCATTAGCATGATTCAAGTGATATGCTCCTAAAATAACTTTATGCAGAATCAGTGGTTTTTAAAGGAGCATTTCAATTTCATTTGTCTATAAATATTTCCATTTTGGCATATCTTTCATGCAGCTGTATCAAAAACCCTGTGTCAGGCTGGTCCAGGCCATTGGATCACCTCCTGAATTAGAGGGTGCACTCTTACCCACTAGAGGATTGCTGACTGGACTCAAGCTCAGTGTGTTGGGGCTGGACTGGATTGTCTTGAAGGTCTCTTCCAACCCTGATGATTCTATAACAGCCAGGGCTGAAGCCCCTCTCAGCTGGGGCTCCTCTCCAGGCTGAGCAGCCCCAGCTCCCTCAGCCTTTCCTGGGCACCCAGATGCTCCAGGCCCTTGCTCAGCTGCAGGAGCTCGTGTCCCTGCTGTGCTGAGGATCCAGAGCTGGACACAGCACTCCAGTACTTCCATAAATAAAAGACTAAAAGTCACACACAAAACATGAGAGAATTAACATTAAATCTATAGAAAAACTATGGATTTTAGGCAATAGAAAGATTGAATTTGCTAACAATTGGTATGGCAGAGCTGGAATGTCTCACATATTTTGGTTTGTTGTGAGCTCACTTGTTTTACTTACAGGTGCTTGCAGAAAGTTGTATCCAGGACCCTGCTGTTACCTGAGCCAGTGAAAACCCTTCCCATTGCACAGCTCTCAACAGAAGCTTGTACATATCCATGAGCAGGACTTGTACATATCCTTGTACATATCCACAAGTGGGACTTGTACATATCCTTGTACATATTTGTGAGCAGGACCTCTAAAGTCTGCAGTTTTCCATAGGTAATTTCAGTAGGTATTGCATGGGGTGGCAGTAGAGAAAGGGGACAAAGAGCTGTGAGAGAAACAACAGAGTGTTTTTCAGATCAGTTGTACTGATTCTGTGCCTCATTCAAGCAGTCTTTTTGACAGTGTGTAGAAAGAGCTGTGATGGCCATGGCAAGAGAGAAAGACATGGAAATCTCCAGTTCAGAGAAAGCTCAGTGTGTAATAGAAAGCAACTTGGCTGCATCTATCCCCAAGACAGAGATTTCACTCATCATTGTTACAGAATGAAAAATTTAAGAAAGCCCCAAGAGAAGAATTTTCTTATTTTATTCAAACGAAGCTTCCATCTGAAGGCACATATGCCACCATATGGGATACATTTCAGGCATTCATTAGGAGAAGAATAATTAGTCTAGCATCATACCAGGAAGAAAGGAAGAGGCCCAGAGGATAATTACTTTAGAAACAGAAATAAAAGACCTTGAAACTAAATTTGCTAGGGACAAGTCAATGAAAAGTGAAAAAAAAGGAACCTTATTTATGGGAATTTGAATTCTGTTATCAAGGCAAAGAGGAAAAGGGGCATGTGCACGACAGGATTATTTTTAGCTTGGGGAGAAGCTGGTACATTATTGTTTCAATGATTATGGAAAACATGTCGTCTCATATTTCAGCCATTCACCACAAGCAAGAAGCCTCTTCTGTAGTACAAAAGAGATTAAACACTTCCACATTATCCCGGGAAGAACTGCTCTGTGTGTCCTCTCTTTGCAGATACACCATTAATAGTGCTACTGGTCATGGGCTTTAAATGCAACTGTGACCCTTTAAAGGTTGTCAAAAAGGATTATTCCTTTGTAAAGCTTCCTATGAAACAGCCTGCAAGAAAGAGAAATATCTGTATTATGTAAATAAAGCACAGATTGAATAACAGGAGAATAAAGAAGGCTCAAAAGTATGTCAGACAGGGATTTTTCTGTGAGCAATTAAACACACTGAGATAGTGCTCTCTATACATCAACTTAATCCTAACCATGCATTGAGCCAACTTATCTGTACTTCACCTTCTGGAGGGGAACAGGTAGAGACATTATATTGAATAAAAGCCATGCATTGTATAGTGCACCACAGTCTGTCTCTCAAGCCTCAGGCCCTAAGTAACTAACCCTAATTAACTGTTGAGTTTGGAGTTTCTGTGCTACTCAAAAGGCCCATGGGAAGTGAACAGCGACAAGATTTGGCCCTTGAAAAGAAGCACCAGTGACTGGATTCCTCCTCTTCATGCCAGGAAACACCTGATATTCTGCAGCACTGAAATTGTACTGGGAAGTAAAGACTTGACTAAGTAAAATCCTTTGATTGGGACAGCGGTCAAAGGGACAGGTCTTTGATGTCTGGAGCTCTTTGCAGCAAAGAATAAAATGAGATCTCGCATTGCTGTGCGTGAGACAGATGGTTTGGGATATGACAGTGGTTCATTCATATTGGGAACACTTGTTACAATGCATTATCTTTCAAAGATACAGAGAAAGCTATCTAACATTTTGTGACTCACCTACAGTATAAACAAGATAATTACCTGGTTCACCTGCTAGAGCTGGGAGATCGATTATGGAAGCTAATTAGAGACCTGTTTTAAGCAGATATGTACTCATGAGTTTTTGTTATGGGTTCTTCTCCTCTTAACACACCACAGAGAAAATCATAGAACAACAGTGATTAGCCTTATTTCATTTTTATTGCTTCTCCCATTCAGAGTAAAACCACAGAAAGTCAAAAGTGTAGCTAATTTACTTTAGTAAGCTAGAAAATGTAAGTTAATTTCCTTGCTTTACTACTTAGAAAGCTCTGCCAGAGCATTAATGTCAAAGGAAAACAAAGAAAAAATACATATCCATATGGAATATGAATATAGCTCATGGTAGCTTGACAAACACTGGCAGAGAACACTATCATGCTTGCAAGGAGGTAACAGATGTTGGTAGTGATCTTTTGAGCTCTTGGTTACTAGTACATATCAGCACTGCAGCAAAGAGATGCACCAGGTTGGAATGCTTGGTTTTGGTTTGGTTTTGGTTTGGGTTGGGTTTTTTAATTTTATTTTTCTGGAATTGGAGAATGCTTCTGTCTCCTTTAAGTAGCAGTATTCTTTGTTCCAAAAGGAGAATATCCCTAGCACTGCCCACAAATTCCTGACTGTTCATATCTGAACACATCATACGTCTATGAGGTGCAGTCAATTCCCAGATCCATGTGTGCTGTCATACTCCAGCAGGAACTACTGCAGAATCTGTTGAGTTTGCAAATTTCACACAGCATCTCTACCCACATGTGGGATGAAAAACACAAATGACTTTGGGAAGGCAGAAAGACTTCAATAATTAGTGCTGAATTCCTGAGTGCCCTGCTGTCTAGTGCAAGCTGCAGCTCTGAGCACTCAGGCTTCCAGCCCACTGGAATGACAAACATCTGACAGGTCCACCAGGCTTGGGTGTGAACTGGCACTGCCACTTGGAAACTCCAAGGAGTGAAATGTGCCCTGAACCAGTACCTTGTTAGACACCTACAGCAGAGCTACAAAGAGACCTTGGCATTTTAGGCACATAATTGTAAACTAAGCCCTGCATTCATCAGGAAACTCTAAATCATTTAGATTTTCACCAAGCCCTTAACAGATTCTTTTTGAGAATGTTTGCCCAAATATTGCAGACATGAAGCAATGAGGCACAAAACTGTGTGAGCTGGGAAGCAGAGGTTGGGTATTTCATCTGTCACATGCACAACCAAGGGAGGCATCATTCAAAGACCTTGTCTGCCACAAACAGGTTGTACACAAAACATCAAGCTTCCCCTGCTTCCCCTGCTCCTCTCCCGAGTGCTGACTGAGCACCAAAGTGCACCTCTGTGGCTCCTGTCACAGCTGGTTCATTCAGTACTTTCCTGGTCACTGAATCAGTGCAAGGAACATGAGTGACTGGTTCTAATGAGCAGAGCACTAACTTCAGTAAGGGAAATGTTAGCTCACATTTGCTCCCTCCATTATTTTTAAATAATAACCTTTATAGCTTATGTAAAATCAATAATGGAAATATGTTATTATATTTTAACTAGCTTGAGGTGAAGTCTTGCTCCAAAACATGCTATACATGCTGTTTCATACAATCTGGCAGGTGAGCTGCCCTTAATCTCCCTCTAATCTTAATCTTAATCCTGGAAACTGTCTCCAAAACAATAAATACTCTAGGCTGGATGACAAGAGATCAGCCAGCCTGGCTCTTCTGGATCAGGCCGATCCATTGATGTTCAAGGTTTCTCCTGTGTCTCACTGTTCAGTGAAGCCCATGCAAGTGAGATACATCAGAAACATAAACTGCTAACAGGGTTAAACAAGAGCAAAGCCCCAGATATTCAGCACTGAAGGATATGGATTGTCTTTGCATGTGTCCTGAAGCAAAAATGGAGATGAAGAGGGTGCAATGGATGGAGACAGACTCTGTAGCTGTACAGTGACATCCCTGCTCTGCCCTCACTCAAAGAATTTCAGTGCCTACAGAATTCATCAGGAAGCAAGAAAAATCTTTACAGTCTCAAAGGTACTTAATTACTGGACTGCTCATCAATGATATTAATACTTCTGCAAAAGCTGGACAGTAACAGAACTAAATGTGTTGCTTAATTGTCTCAGTGATGGAGTCACATTTACAGCATTTTCTTTCTAAACCCATTTATTCCATGAAAACTTACACAACCTGGACACAAAACCACCTAATCCTGACTGAGTGCCCAACTCCATGGGTTTATCAGTGTTTAGCACTGATAATCTGAGGGCACTAGGGGAGATCCCTCTTGGGGCACAGAGCTGCACTTCTCCCTGCCTGACTCCTCAGTACACCCTAGGCTAGCACAGAAACCCCAGCCAACCTCCTGAGCAGGCCTTTCCTGGCCACTGTGGGTTCATTCATGATACCTGTCTTGGGAGATGAAAACTGTGCTCCACAGGCAAGCAACCAGACTTAGGGATGGGTAATGCTAAGAATATCTTTACGTGAACCTATATGAGTGTGGTGGGTTTAGTGTGCAAAGCTAAAACAATTCTTTATTGAAAATTACATCAAATATTTGACTAAATGATTTTATTTATGCTGCCAGAATGGTGCAATGTAAGAAACCACCCTGTTGTCACACAGATATACACGATATCTAATTCGAACAAGGTCACAGTTCACCTGCTGCACACAGTCCTTGATCTCTGTGGTGCTGTGCAGCCCTTCAGAGGGGCCTCAACAGCTGGGAAACAACATCTGAAAATCAACCAAAGCAAATGCAGGTGCTACTCCTGGGCAGGAACAAGCCCAGCACCAGCTCAGGCTGGGGGGATCTGCATGAGCAGCTCTGGGGGAAAGACCTGGGGGTGCTGGGGGACACGGAGCTGTCCCTGGGCCAGCAGAGTGTCCTGGGGGTGCTGGGGGACACGGAGCTGTCCCTGAGCCAGCAGAGTGTCCTGGGGGTGCTGGGGGACACGGAGCTGTCCCTGGGCCAGCAGAGTGTCCTGGGGCCAAGGAGGCCAAGGGTGCCCTGGGGCATGGGGAAGAGCCTTGGCAGCAGGTCAGGGGTGATCCTGCCCCTGTGCCCAGCCCTGGAGGCACCTCTGGGTGCTGTGTCCAGCTCTGGATCCTCAGCACAGCAGGGACAGGAGCTCCTGGAGCATCTGGGTGCCCAGGAAAGGCTGAGGGAGCTGGGGCTGCTCAGCCTGGAGAGGAGCCCCAGCTGAGAGGGACCTCAGCCCTGGCTGTCCCTGGCTGTCCCTGTCTGTCTGTCCCTGTGTGTCCCTGTCTGTCTGTCCCTGTCTGTCCCTGTCTGTCTGTCCCTGTGTGCAGGAGGGCAGGGCAGCCCCAGGCTCTGCTCCAGGCCCAGCGATGGCCCCAGAGCCCCGGGCAGGGCCTGAGCCCAGGAGCTGCCCCTGCCCAGGAGGCAGAACTGCTGCCCTGGGCAGTGCCAGCCCTGAGCAGATGGTGCAGAGAGGCTGTGGAGTCTCCTCCCTGGGGATATTGCAGAGCCACACGGACACACTGCTGTGCCCTGTGCTCTGGGATGGCCCTGCTGGAGCAGGGAGGTGCCACCAGAGGAGCTCCTGTGGGTCCTTCCAGCCTCAGCCAGCCTGGGATTGTGGAATTCCATCATCTCCTGTAGCCAAATTAGCACCTCCCATTTAAAGACTGAAAGTCCCCTGACACAGCCCACAAAATGAGAAGGACATCCACGTCATCTTAGGTTCTGAGAGGACAACACAGTGGGTAAATTGGGAAGTAAAGATCCTTTTCCCATTGAACACAGCAATGGTAAAAAATCTATCAGTAAATATAATATTGCACTTTAAAGCAGGCCTGACAGCAAGACCGAACTGTGCTTGTGTTTAATGGTCATTCATCTCTGCTGAGAGAAAGACTGACAGTTCTCTCTTTCCTTTTGACTTAGAGATCCAGAGCAAGTATTCACAAGAGCCAAAACCAGGTTATCAGTGTACCAATGCAAGATGCCAAGGTATTGGCATTTCTCTTACTGAAATCAAAGTAATAAAGAGAAAAAATGAAAAAGCCACCTAACAACACAGAGTTAAGGAATAGGGCAAGGAATATTATATTTCAGAGACCAGAGTTATATTAATGTGAAGGTTCTATGTAGTTGGTCTTTATCAATCAGACAAAGGCTGGATTGTCACCTTAACTTCTTAAATATACCATCCAATAATTAATTTATCTGATATGGGACAGCTATATTATCCCTGAATAAGGTGATTTGTATAGATCTAAAAGCAAATGCCTTGGCAAAAGACAGGGTTGATCATTATTTCAAAGCTCTTATTTTTCCTCTACTCTTAAGACTTGGGAAATTATTTATTTGACAATCTGAAAATAAAACTTGAGCTGTATTAGCATGTAGACTGCTCAATAAAAGGGAAAAAAGTGAGAGAGAGGATTAATAAATTACATGCTAGAAATGGGAAACAAGATTAGAGGTGACGTTTTGGCAATGTCTTCCTCACAATGAAGGAAAAAAATGAAACAAGATTAGTTGGAGAGGAAGGAGGGAGTCAATCAGTAGGAAAAATGAATTTAGAAAAAGTGAGAAAGCCTGTGAAAAATGGAGGAGTTGATTGGGATAAAGGGTGCAATAAAAATTCTCCATGGCAAGGAGGGACATCGCTGCTCTCCAAAGGTAAACCCTCAGTGAAACTGGGGGGAGAATGGGCTTGGGGATACTGGGCTGGTGGCAGAGAGCCCAAGGGAGGGGACAGCAGTGAAAACTGGGGCTGTTCCTGGTGCTGCCAAGGCAAGAGCAGCGAGTTCCCCAAGGCTGGGTCCATTTCCTCAGCTCTCCTGTGCTGCCAGGGTACAGGGTAACATAAACACGACCACAGCAGCCCATGTGCATTCACAGCCAGAGGCCAGGCTGGATTTTCAGTTTGTTTGCTTTCATGGCTCACCATTGATAGATTATGTCCTACAGCACATCTCCAATCTGCATATCAGGCTTCCTCCAGCACATTACTATGGCAACACCTTCTGGATCAGGGATATTGGACATCACTGGCTCTTTCTGCTTTCAGCAGCGAGCCAAAGGAGGGCTCCAGCCTCAGGCTGCTCTGCCAGCCAGTGGATTCTTCTCCTTCAGCATCCCCACCTCCACCACCAGGGCTTGGCTCCTTCAGCTTCCTCTCTCACTGTTCGGATCTTTTTTTTTTTTTTTCCCTTCCTCCCTCTCTTGTAGTGGCTGCTTGAAACCTGTCCTAGGGATGAGCACATAGGTAGTTTAAGAAGCTGCACTTCAACTGCTAGACCCAGATTATCATCTGAAACTGATAAGTTTGCATGCTAGATGTGCTGTGAACAAGCTTGAGATCAAGACCAAAATATTTCATAGCTATAAAAATAAACCTTTTTGGGACAAGTATGGCAAGAGGTACTATTTGGTCACTCTTCAGTGTCAGTTTTAGTCCCTGATTGTCTCAGGCCTCCAGTCAGTCATCCATGGGATCCTAAGGGAAAAAGAAAAAAACCAAGAAGAAAAAAATTAAGATCTAAAAAGCCCTTTGAGCTGACCCTATTCAAATTTACAGGAATCATTCCACTACAACCCTGGTCAGGCCTTCCACAAAGATCCGACATGGGCTCATTGAATGTGGGATCCTGCTGGAATTCATTTCTATGTGAGCAATCATCTGAAAAAAATTATTCCTCCTGACAAAAGCACATCTCAGTGCCTTTGCAGGTATCAGTAAAATGCCCATTATACTTTCTTGCATTCTTCTGCAAGACACAGAGCTTGGGAGATGAATTCTGTATGCAAGAGCAATTACCATCTCCTAAAATCCTCATGTTTCAACAGCAGTTCTTCCTTAGCAGCTAAGAAACAAGGCAGATGATTTCCCCTGTAATTTCAAAAGTAGGATTTAACAAGTAACAGGCTGCCATGCCTTACAAATGTTGACTTTTGGAATCATAATTCCTGTAACTTCAACTTCACTGAAGAGTTACATCAATTTGTCAATGAAATTGAGAGTAGTTAATGTATAGAAGGTAAATTTTTATGTCCTAAATCAGCTGGAATATTATACTGCTGAAATATTTCTTAACCTTGAGAATTTGAAATGAATGCATGGTTTGCTTATGGTCTTAATGGGGCATCATGTCACCTAAACCCAAAATGCACATAGATGTCCAGTATTTTCATTTATTGCCAGCCTATTAACATCATTTTACTTTTCAAGAGTATTTTATTTTGAAAGATAACTTTTTTCCTAAATTGTATCACTACCTACTGTTAATTAGGATGAGAGACAAATTCAAATTTGCCTTTATTTTCCTTTCTCAAGAAATGTTCTTTATTCCCTATTAGTTTCCCACAGAGATTTTTTTTTTTTTTTAATGAAGAGGCTTTGTTTTAGAGTTTGTAATCTCCTGGACAGACTTTATAATGATGAAATATAAGGGTCTTTCCGACAATAACCTGCTGTGTTTGGAAAGCTTCACATCAGGCAAGGGGTTAAGTAAATCTCCAGTTCCCTGGGGGTCAGTTTGCAGAACATGCAGGTACATACATTGTTTAATCGCTTAAAACTCTGCAAATGGAGCTTATCCTCTTGGCCTACTTGCTCTTTAAAGTGGTGGCAAAACCATTCTAAAACAGGAGCAACAGTTCAGCAGGGGAGATGTCAAGCAGCCCCTGATCAAATGCCAGAAATAAATAAATAAATACCCAGAAGTGTTTGTTGGATGATTGAATCAGAAACCCTCGTTTGGGTTTGGAGGGACCTTAAACCTCATCCCATTCCACCCCCTGCCATGGGCAGGGTCACCTCCTCCCCTTAGACCAGGTTGCTCCAAGCCCCACCCAACGTGGCCTTGGACACCTTCACTTCCACACCTCTGATCTGCCATCAAAACTCTGTTGCACACCTACAAATTCACCATTGTTCCCAAGAGAATAATTACTCAGTTTTTAGTCCATCTTGATGAACAACATTAAGGCAAGAATCAGCCCTGAAAGCTGACAAAACTTTTATTATAGAACACATAAGAAATACACTTCAGTCTCGACATCACCACTTGAAGGCTTTAAGTTATCAAAACAGAACCAGAGAATCAACATTCCCAATTTCAACCCTGCATGGCTGAACATTTAACCATGCACTGAGTGCACATGCATTAGCTGAGTGACTCTCACACTTGTATCAAGAAGTTTTGAAGACACTGGGCCAGTTTTTTTCTTTTACTGACCCTAAAAAGTCTTATTACTTACAGCGATCCAGCCGAAAATGCACCTGATATAGTGCTGCCTTCACACCCGGAATGAAGAGCCCAGTGCTGTGCTCTGCAGGTAACAGTGTTGTACAAACCAGATACTAAATTCCAAACCTGTGAGATGCAAGGGAGAAGCTTTCTTTTGGAAAGGTACATCAGGAAATGTTTAGCAGTTTGTGCATTGTGGAGATACAAATATAATACAGAATTAAAAGTAATGAAGGAAAAAATTGGCAGGAAGAACAAATGATTTGAAAAAGACATAGGACCAAACATGAAAGTTAATGACCACACTTTTCAGTCACTTTGATATAAATTCTGAAGAGGAAGGGATCACTAAAATATGGCATAGCAGTAGAAGTACAATTTGTACACAATGTAATAAAGAAGAAAAATTAAAAGAGAATCAATGAAATTTGGCAGAAAGCCAAATGTAATGAAACTACTGGTTAAAAAATGGCCCCATTATTTTCATTTTTTATCTTAAAAGTGGAAGATTTCTAACTGAGGATATTGAACTGGAGATTTAGAAAAGTCATATAAGTGTTGGATAAAAGAAAATTGGATAAAGAAATGAAGGAAGAAGGTGCAGAATAAAAATTGTTTCTTCTGAACATTAATGCTATGTCCTAGAGGGTAGTACATAGCAGGACATCCAGCAGCAAGCACTGTAATAAAATCTCTAAATGCAAAAAGCAATCAAAGCTTGAGCTAAAACACTCATAAACACAGGGGTACATAAGAGTAAATGAAGTTAAAAGACTGTAACAATGATGAAAGAAAAGGGAATAGGCTGGAATTGTATTTGAAATGGGGTGTAGAATATGTATAAGAAAATAAAAGAGGTTTACAAGGGCTTGGAGGAGTACTGTAGCAGAGAAAAGACATACAGAACACAAAATAAATTATTTTGCCAGGGGATAACACTAAAAGAAAATAAAATTGTATTAAAAATGCCAGAGAGATATCAAAGGGAATCAGTTTCATATAAAAGAGGATCAAGAAATAACAGTACCTGAAGATTGACACGGCTTTAGAGTGAGCAGAGAGCTGTCCCAGAATTCCATCTAAAATGGCACTGGGTCAGGTAAGACGCTCAGAGAGCCGCACAGGTGAAACTACTTGAGGAAATCATTATAAGGACCCCAACATCAATATTCTAGGAGAGAGTCTGGTGAAATTCACTCCTGTATGGAGGATCTTTGCAAGTTCCTGGCAGTATTTAAATTTCAAGTTTAGTAATTAGAGTTCTCCAACTCTCATAATAGAACTCGGGAGAAATGATGAATACTATGAACAGCCAGGAGTTAAAATTTACAGAGATGACACAATTTCTTAGGATGTACAAGATGACAGGACAATTTCTGGCTGTGTGATTACTCAAAGCTGAATGAAGGCACATCACACAACACAAAGTGAAATGACACGGGGCTGGAAAGAATTACTTAAGCATCTTCTACTCATTGCTAAGTTCTAAATGAACTTCTTGCAATGAAGAGCAACAAAAGAATCTCATTAATTTTGGACTCTTCAATGGAACTTTATTACAAAGAAGAGAGAACGATTCTACAATTTCTCTAAATGCTGCACATTGAGAGAGAGGAGCTGTAAAGACATGGTGCATGTGTGTGCATGTATTTGTGATTATTGCCAGTCTCCCTTGCAAAATTAGTTTGCAATGCGATTAATAATACATGGACAGATGCACTTTGTATCCAGCTGAATGCTATCAAGCATGGAAAAAGGGAAGTGGAGAAGGTAATGGAGTAAAACAAAAAATCTGGGCAGATAAAGCATCTCACTGATTTGTTATTCTTCATTCTCTGAACATTGCAAATAGCCTTTAGAATCCCTCAGGTGTGAGGAACTAAATCAGATGAGCCACAAAAAGCAGAGAGAACAGTAAGCCACAACCACTCCTAGAGCTGCACCAAACCTGTAATTACACAACAGACCTTCCAACCAAGGTTCCCAAACCTATTGGAAGGCAAAAGTAATTGGGAGCCAAAAAATCTGACACAGGGAGTACATTCAGGGTTCCAAAAACATGATTATCCAAAGGCAGCTTAGGTGCAAACTTCTGTGCCCTCCCAGCTCCTCAGCAGGGCCCTGGGAAGACACAGACAAGCTCCTTGTTAAAGCTGAGCACAGCCTTGCACACAGACAGCACTTCTAGGTGCTGACCATGAAATCTAAGAGGGGAGAGCAAACAGAGATACCATAATATTCAAATTGGGTTGTATTAAAAATGAAAAATGAATGGGGGAAAGCTCCATATGCTCGTTACAGCAATGGCTCCTTGGCTGGTGTCCCTGCTAGAAAAGCACTTGTCCCCTTCTATGGGGTGTGAGGGCACTGCCAGAGGAAACTCATGCCTCTGATATTTAATTTACTGCATGACAGAATGCTTTGGAAAACAAAATGAAGCCTTTGCTTCTCTAAATAATCTTCCCTCCCCCACTGCAGTCATTGTCTTTGTAATATTTTATGGCTTGTCATATAACACTCTGGGATATTGTCCTACAGAGGATGTGACTACACTGCTGAAATGAAATACCTGCGTGGTGTTCCTTGCCCACAGAACCACTGGAGCAGTGGAAGATGAGGCTTTGTGCATTTCTTAGTATTTTATTTTGATTTTTTTCTATTTTTGTAATAAAGAGAAAAAAAAATAGAAGCAAAGAAAAAAGCTTCACATAGATTTAGGACTTCAAGGAGAAGAATAGAGCTATTCCATCTATTTTATAAATGCAAGTATGCTTATAACATTGATCTCAACAGTGTAAATCAATAATACCCAGAGCTTCCCTGTCCCCCACATATTGTCTGCAAATTATAAATGGTGGTTACAAAAGTATAATCATGATGAAATATTTTCAGATCTCATATTCTACTCATGCTGTAATTCAAAAAAGGAGCAGATATCTTGGAAGTTAGAGTTTTGATGTTTTAATGAGTGCACTATGTTTTTTCTAGTGAAGCACAACCAATTAAATTGAGCATCCAATCTTTTGCTGAAGGAACAGTCTGCAGCTTCCAAATGACTACAATTCTCTCTTTTGCCATTATAGGAAAATATTTTTATCCTGTCACCAGGCTCAGTGCACTGAGAAGCATGAAGCAGCTGACAGATAACATAAGTAGTATTCAATATAATCAGATTGGGCTGTGCATCTAGCACAAGGAGCCATTGGGAGACACAAGGAAATACGAGATCATGTCTTGGAGTTCCATCTTTTACTGTGGGGTGAAAAACCAGTTTTTCTCACCTTTTCCAGAACTTCAGTACTGATCAAAATCAGCCTTTTGGAAATGTTTCCAGATTCTTAACTGTGTTTGCTGAAAACCTTGCCTACTAAATATTTTAGAAACCCAAAAGTCCCTAGAGAACTTCACTGCTAGAAAATCTGACACACTGGATGCCAGATAATGCAGACTTAGAGCTTAGATAAAAATCTTCAGCATCTAAATTTTGGACTGTATTGAATTTAGGACTGATTTATCTGGTCTCCTAAAGAAAGACTGGAAGATCAAGAATCCACACCACTCCAAGCTTGATCCACTTCTCCTATCCACCTCCCTCAGATTCTGGAGAGGAGAAAAGATGAGGGTCACATTTGTCCTTTTTGCTGTTTGGATCCATATCTGGATCCAGCAATGGGCCAGCAAAACTCCCAGATCATTAAAAATATGGAATTACAGAATGACTTGAGTTGAAAGGGATCTTAAAGATCATTTCATTCCATGGCAGGGACACCTCCCACTGTCCCAGGCTGCTCCCAGCCCCAGTGTCCAGCCTGGCCTTGGGCACTGCCAGGGATCCAGGGGCAGCCCCAGCTGCTCTGGGCACCCTGTGCCAGGGCCTGCCCACCCTCACAGGGAACAATTGCTTCCTAAGATCCTATCAAACCTTATTCTCTGTCAGTGGGAAGCCATTGCCTCTTGTCCTGTCACCCCAGGCCCATGGAAATTGTCTCTCTCCATCCTTTAGGCTCTCTTCAAGCCCTGCAATGCCACAATTTGGTCACCCTGGATCTTCTCCTGTGCAGGTGAGCAATGCCAGCTGTGCCAGCCTTTCCTGCCAGCAGAGCTGCTCCATCCCTCTGCTCCTCCTGGAGCCTCCTCTGGGCTCTGTGCAGCAGCTCCAGGTCCCTCCTGTGCTGGCCAGGCTGGGGCAGCTCTGCAGGTGGCTCTCAGCTGACTGGGGCAGAATATTGTGGGTAAGAACTGAAGCTGTTTTCAGGCAGAGATAGATACACTTTAGAAAGTGATAGGCAGATACTATAAAGATCAGTGTTAATAAAATATCTCAGTGAGAAGCATAATTAGTTGATGTGTTAATAGCAGACCCTGAGCAGTAAGTCTTTTGCCTGTTTGTTCATAGGCAACAATACTGAAAGTATTGGACACATTTCTCCACTGTTAAATGCTCAGGTTTAGTCTCTGCCATTTAAAATAAGAGTAGTTTGAAATCTTCCTTGTGCTGTAGAGAATGGAGGTATGGGAAGTTTATTACAGTGCTAATAAATAAGACAAGTAATTTTACCACTTGGTTGGCAGAGTTTGAACATTATCAAACAACTTTCTCACTGGCTGCTTTACAGTTAAGCCACATAGAAGCTTCAAGTTAAGAGGAATACTTTGATTTTTCCAGAAGGACAGCTAGGCAGTTATTTTCTGACTTTCTGAAACCACACAGAAGATGGAAAGTTTTGGAAGATGTTGAAGGCAGACATGAGCCTGAGGACAGACTCCATCAATAACTCAGGAAACAGATGTTACAGTGTTTGTTTGGGCTTTCCAAACTAGTCTGAATTTTTTTTTTTTACTTTAGTTTGAGAACTTCTTTTCCATGTTGATGTGTTTATTTTTGTTGAAAAGCTTCACATTTCTGCTAGGGAAAAAGAAAACCAACCACAAGATCACACCCAAAACACCTGTGTGTTTGCTTTGCTAAGCCCAGAGATGACACCAGCTTTATGCTGCTGGTCTTTGTGCATCTATTGCAATACTTGGGAGTTGCTGGTGCTTTTTAATGAAGCTGTCCTCCCAGTAAGCCCCTGGGAAGGGAAATGCTGTGATAGCCAGTTAACAGGCAGAGAGCTAAAGCACACAGGGACACAGCGCAGAGCAGAACAGGGACTTGAAATCTTTCAAATTACCTTTCATATTATGGGGCTTGAACTTCTGTCTGAGTCCTTCCCAGTCCTTTCTGTTCCTCTGACCCCCCTGTGCCCCCTTCCCACAGCCAGCTGCCCAGCACCAGGACCTCTACTCCATCATGTTCTCCATCTCATTTCCCTCTGGGCATGAGACCACTAAATCATTTAAATCATCTGGGACTTCTCAGAGAGTTAAATGGAAGAAGGCACATTCTGAGTGCAACCATTCCTGACACACCAGCCTGCCAGACACTCAGCCTCTTAGATGGGACACGGGAAGTGGGATGGGAAAAAAGCCCTGAAATTACAGAAATGGGTTTCAGAAGTGTCACAGAGATGGTTTTCCACGCTTTTTGGACTCTTCACAGAGCTAAACAAAGGATTCCTGGGAATATGGTGGATATTTTCAACCCTGTTTTCACTTGATTCACTATGGCAGCTGGAGAATTTTTTTCAGTGTAAAGGCACTTACTAATGTTCTAAACTTGGGTAAATATCTCTGAATATGGCAATATAATGATAGCATATGAGCAATATACTATTAAGTTATACACTACATATATTATATGACACTATAGAAATACATATACCAGCATAAAAGTAGAAGAGGATCTCAGCCCCTGAGGTTTTGGGTTCAGCTTGCACCTTATCTCTAAAGAAAATAATAGCTTCTTTTTTAAAGCATGACAAAGCACATGGTGGGGTTCTTGGTGTGTCCTGTGCAGGGACAGGAGCTGGACTTGGATGATCCTTGTGGGCCCCCTCCAACTTGGAATATTCTATGATTTAACTGTAAACTGACTCTGTAATTCTCCATCAAACAATGTTCTTGCTTCATAAGCCCTCTGAAAACTTCCCTTGTGTTTTATATGAAGAGCTAATAATTGGCCTTATTTAGTTTAGATGAAATAATAATTTCACAGCCACTTCTCATATAATAAGGTTGGCTACAGCCTGGTTTTTTTCTCTTCAGCTTGTGTATTTTTATTTGGAGTGAACATAAAAGAGCGTTTTCTTGCCTGCTGAGTGTTCATTAAAACCACTTCCAAATCTTTGCAGCCATTAGGGTCCTCACTATGTTCTGATCTTCCTGGCATATTGGTTTAACTGTAAATACAACCCTTTCTTCAAATGATAATAGTAAAGTTATTAACTAAAAGTTATGAAGAACAACTCTTCATCTAAAGACCCCAACTACTTGAAAAGGTTTAATAAAATAATCAATCAAAAACTAGAAGACCTCTGACAAAACAAGAGTAAGCAACTATCAAAATCCCATTCTTTCTCCCAGAAGTGCATTTCAAACTGGGCAATTTCCTATGTGGAAATTTCTTATTTGTTCCTCATGGTGGTATGCACCTGCTCCTTGAGCTGGGACAGCTCTGACAATGGCATTAATGATGAATAGAAACACCTTGTGGATGAATGGAGAACTCCAGAGCTCTAGTGTTTCCAAAGAGGCACAATTAGAAGCAGGCAACAAGATTACATAACTAAACAAGAATAGCATTTCCAAGTTTCCATTTGGAAGTTGTTTTCAAACTTTCAGTCCCTCTTCTACTAAAGCCTAAGAAATATTCCCTTTGTAAGATTATAATTTGATGTTCTTTTGGGTTGGGGGTCTGAGCAAAATTACTGGTGAGCTTTCCAGTACTCAGACTGCTCGAGGATGTCTTCCTCTGCAGAGGCAATGCACTGCTCACTGCAGCTGATGTTGCTGTGCTGCTCAAAGGATATGAACGTGGTAAAGTCACAGAAAAAATAAAAGAATATTATTGCTAACAATCAGACAAGCTGATAAAAGTTCTCTCTCCCTACCTCACCTCTGCTCCGATTGGGTACTGCTGATTTCTTCTCAGAGAAAGAGTTAAGAACAATTATGATAAAATTACGGAAGTCATAACTTGAATGTCAAGACAGAAATATTGCAGTGCAGACCACTGTAATAAATGTTAAACTGTTGTCAAGAAAGAGCTAGATAAATTATATAATCCATTCTCCACATCTTACTGAGCATACAGAGCTGTAACTATTCTTCTATTAGGTCTGCCTAGGCTGACAAATTGTATGCTAATGGATAAAATCTTAATCACAGAAATAAGGGCATGAAAATCATTCAGTTTAGCTAAGATGCTTCATAATTTTCAGTTACTTTTTCACTTGTCTTAATTCATATTGGTAGTTCAGTCACACACCTCATCATCCCCTGAAAACTCAACAACCTCAGCAACTCCTCTGTAAAATTTTCCTTTTAACTCCAGTTTACTGTTGATGCCTCTCTGAAGAATTTTGTGTTACTGTACATTAAGGCCATCCTATAAAAACACAATTTATTTTACTACATTATAAAAGAATGCCAGTTATCCTGCCACATCTGTGTTATCTGTGAGGCCCTGTGGGAAATAGTGGTGCAATAGCAGGGAATATGTTACAGTTTGTTTGGAAGCATTTTTACAGTCACCAGGTGAGCGAGTAATTGCTCACATGAAAATGGGGATCTCAGTGCCTTATCTCGAAGATGGGGATGACTCTGTGTGCACAGAGCACCAGCAACTGCTATTGAATTTCTGTGGCCAATCTAGCTGGATAACTAAGGGAAATATGTAATGGCAATGGAGGTTGCTATTAGAAGTAAGCAGGGGAGTTTTCACCAGGAAAGGACACTGTGAGCAGCTGAATCGAGTGGTTTAATTCCTTTATCAGATGTTGACCACGGCTCTGTACACGGGGGAGGCTGCAGTGATTTGAGCCCAGCCTTGCTCAGGCAGATTCTGCTGGAGCCTGGCTACACCAACTGCAGAGCTGGGACACCTCCAATTTAGCAGGATTCCTCAAAGTCATAACCTAAATTACCATAATCTTCTGACTGGGATTTAATGAGAGAGATTGAGCAAGCCAAGTATCCCTTAATGAGGGAAGGCAGGAGCACATGAAACCGAAGAGTTTTTCCTGTTGAAAGTAAGATCTCATTCCTGACTTGGGAAGAGGTGAGTAGTACATTACAGGAAAATACTTTTTAGACTTTGAGGAGCTTTCTCTACCCCCTGCTGATCTGCCTAGTGGGGTTTTGCTCTCTCAGTCTCACTCTCTGAACTGCACAGTCTCCAGCTAGGAATGGAGAAGGACTTACTCCTTTCTTACCTGCTAACATTACATGCACACAGACTATTAGTGCTTGGCTTCAAGAGGGAGTGTGCTCTGCCAAAACTTTTACTGTCTCAACTCGTGGGCATGGAGGATCACGTCTTTACTTGTAAGACTGCCTGAATTTTCATAGTGAAAATAATCTAATGTAAAGCTAAAATTTAAACAAACAAACAAAGTTTGTTTTGTGCTAAAGCATTTTGAAAAAAAACAAATTATAGTCTTTCTCCTCTGAAGAAAAATACTTTCAAAAATAAAAGTGAACAGCTCAGACATACCCTGAAAAAGAGGATCTGTTGGAAAATGTCAGTTATCTTTAGGTGGAATTAAAGGAGTTCACTCTGTCTCCCCCACATGCAATGACAACGCTCTAAAAAACAACTTACAACGTTATCTCCTGGCCACACATTAGTTTAAATGGCTCCTTTTTTGGTTGGTTGATTTTATTTCTTGTTTTAGGCAATTTTCAGGAAATCTTAAGCTTTCCTCCCATTTCCTAGTTCTAATTATTCTGCATACACTTGTGATATATCAACAGCTCCATTTCCACAGCCCTGTGTTTCTAACGATGTGTTGTTCACAACTGGTGATCACCCTAAGGTTTGTAATGCTATAAATAGAAGTTGAGAAGCAAGGCACATCCCTGTTGTAACGATGTGCTGAACAAACAAAAGGCATCCCTTTGTATTCAGGAAATGGACTATTATCTTGTCCTTCAATACTCAGATGCTTTCCCTTAGTAAAAAAATTTAATAGGTAATTTTACAGCTGAATAACATTTGACCTTGGAACTGCTCATTGAAATCAATGAGGCAAGCTGATTTTTATGCAGCATCTATGCACTAAAAAGGCACTTTAGGCAATTCCAAACATGAGACAGCATAGCAGGAAACACTGAGAGTTCCTTGAAACATGAAAGAGCTCGTATGCTCTACAAGGCTTGTAGATACTTCTTTGTACACATAAACAAGTGTTATGTGTTTTGTCATAGTGGGACTCATAAAAAACATCCACAATTGCTGCACGTACAATGAGATGTGATCCTAAGAGTTTTATCACAGCAGATTATTTCTAGCAGTTTGGGTGGTTTTTTTTTAATTGAAAAATCTCTCCAAGGACTATCAGCATGGTTTTGTTTTTTTTTTTTTTTTCCCAAGACAACCACTGCTGTTAAATGGACTTGTTTTCATAAGAGCTCAGCTGAAGCCTGCTATGAAAGACTCATATTATTGATATTAAATCTCAGCATTTTGAGCTTGGAAATCCAAACCCATACCACACTATCAATGTGGCAGCACATCTTTTAAATATCATGGGTTTCATTTGTAGGTTAATTCTTCTTTGTTGCTTGAAGCCACACTTCACCAAAAAGCAAATTCCTTGATCCAGGAATTGAATGTGTAGTAATTCTGATGATTTCCTATTCATGGAATAAATCCCCACATAAATCTGTTAGTGTATGTAACAGAGTCCTAATTCTGGACACCCTAATCTGCAGAACAACTCTGGTCTGAACTGAATTAATGGCTCATTAAGGTATAAAAGCCAATGTGAAAAGAAATTCAAACCTACATGTGAGTTTGAAATCAAAAAGGAAATCTGGGGTAAACCAAAGAACTGGTTCTACTCAACTGGTCACCCTCCTTGCCAGACACATTTAGTGTAACCATCTTCAGCAACATTTTCCCCCGAGAAAGCAAACCCACACTTGATCCCTGCCACCTGAGGTCTGCTAGGAGCCCACTAAAGATCACATTTCAGTTTTGAAACTCCAAGTTCTATAACATGGATCAATTAACCCCTGCAGGATACAAATTAAAAATTAATTTTTTGCTGATTATTATATACTTAATTCATTTTCAAGAACAATTCACTAGAGCATGTCAATTTCATTATTTTTTTTTTAAACTAGGATTTAATTTTGCATTTCTATCATATTCAAAAAAATAATTTTCAGTGTAACTCAGTGGGATATTCATATGTGCTCAGAAGCTAATGAGGTATGGGAAATAGATATGCTATCATAAAAGGAAAATTACTAAATGAGAAAAAAAGATTTTAAAAAGGATCTCTTAGAGTAAAAAGAAAATTTCATCACCAAATGGGACTGCTTCTTCACTATATCTCTGGTTTTTGTCATCCCAAGTGGCCTCTTCATTTATGTAACTATTTTGGAACAGGATATTCTCCTGCTTTTACTGATTGAAAGAATCCTGTTCATTAAACATCTTTGTAAAGAAGTGTTAAAAAAAAAGCCAAGGTAAAGAGTGGTACAAAGACCATTTCAAAAATAAAGCTGTGCTCATTCTCTTTTGTTAATTCTGGTCTGACTATAGCACATAAGTGGTTCTCTAGACCAGACACACAGTGAGGGGAGCTGCTCAGGAGCATTCCCTCGTTGCTGCTCAGTGAGCTGAGAATTCTCCTTCTCCTCCTGTGGCCCAAGTGCCCCTTTCTCCCTCAGACAGACTGGCTCTCAGTGCTTTCCCAGCTCCTCACCACATTCCAGTTTTAATGAAATCTCTGCTTGGCTTAGATTTGCCTGCTTGCACACTAAATTCTGGCATTTGCACGAAGATGGGATCATTTGTGAGGGCTGATCCAAAGGCTCAGATATTCCAGGTGAACACATGCCCTGGTGTTATGATGATACCTGATGAAAGTCTGGACTCAAATTTAAGGTCTGACTCTCCAACTAACTGGCAACAGTTGTTGGAAAAGTACTACTACATCCAAATTAAAAATTCTCTTTAATTAAGAGCTACATGTTCAGAGAAAGTTAGTGAAAGATGTCTCCAAGCAGAGTAAGAAAAATACATATTCATATTCTGATAAGGCAATCAAGATGTTGATGTTAATATTAGAGCAATAACTTTAATTGTATTTCAGCAAACGAATGGCAATTAGAAAACAAATTATCTCAGAGAAGCATGTCTGCTGCACAGCTTAGCCCCCAAGGCAAGCCAAAAGCTAAACCTTTTTCTTGAATTTTAATGCAGAAGATAAATAGACACACCTCTGGAATTATTCTAAACAGAAATACCATAAACGGCTTAAAGTTACTCTGAGACACAAAAGTAAAAAATTCCTTTCCTCTTGAAGCAGGGTCTTTGTTGCCACAAGAAACATTAGCATGCAAGAGTAAAATATTGCTCTGCTTTAAAGATGAGGAAATGTAACAGATGTTGGCCATGTTCACTAAAGAGCATTTGTGGTTTAACTGTCCTGGTTTGGCCTCCCCAGCACCCGAGTCCTCGCTGCCACACTCGCTTCCCCCACGCTGGGATGTGGGAGAGAGGCAGGAGTGTCAAAGTGAGAAAACTCGTGGGCTGGATAAAGACAGTTTAATAGTAAAGCAAAAGCCATGCACACAAGCACAGCAAAACAAGGAATTCATTCCCTGCTTCCCACGGGCAGGCAGGTGTTCAGCCATGCCCAGGAGAGCAGGGCCACATCCCATGGAACGGTTCCTCAGGAACACAAAACACATTCACTCCAAACATCACCCCCTTCCTTCCTTTTCCACCCCATTCTATATCCTGAGAATAATGTCACATGGTCTGGAGTGTCCCCTGGGTAGCTGGGGTCACCTGTCCTGGCTGTATCTCCTCTTGACTCCCTGTGCCCCCCCAGCCCCCTTGCTGGTGGGATGAGGAGCTGGAAGCTCCTTGGCTCTCTGTGAGCCCTGCCCAGCAACAGCCAACACATCCCTGTGCAACCAACATTCTGATCCCAGACCCAAACCAGAGCACTGGAACAGCTACCATGAGGAAAATTAACTTCAGCCCAGCCCAGCACAGAAGAGTAAATGATTTCCATTAGGGTAAGATTTAGAGCACAAATGCAGTAGGAATGGTTCAAGGTGAATTTCTGTACTACCTCTCAGTGCCGTGTTGTTGCACAGTGACAAACCACAGCTGCAAGTAAATACTTCCCCTGCTTGTATCTGATCTAAAAAAATAATGCTGGTAAGGTTCCTTGAATCCTGTCTCACCTGGAAAGGCCATGGCCAGCCAGAGTGTGACTCGCTGTGCCAAGAACTAGACTGGATTTTCACCAGTCAATGGAGAACTAAAATCTGGTGTAACATTTCCATATGCAAAGTTATCTCCTGTGAGAAAAATGCCTCCTTCCAACAAAAATATACTCATGTTTCAAGCCATCACTGTTTTTCCTTCTCCCCAGTCCATTCCCCTGGGACAATATGCCCCATCTGTCAGGATGAAAGTCTGTTCCTGCGATCCATTCACCTCACTGCTGTGGACTTTCTGGTCTGTGACTTGGCACTGACTGTATTTTGCTAAAACAGTGGTAGCACTGCTCAGGCATTACTCAGCTCTCTGTGATTTCAGTCATGCTATTTAGAAAATTTATTGAATCCTTGTATCAAGCCTGAATGGTTTTAATGATGCTGCAACTGAACCCACCCAGATTGCAACAGAACATTACAATTTTCAAACATCAAATTACACACAAATGGTGAAAAGATGGCCTGCAACTGAGATCTTGATCCTTAAAAATCTTCTTCCTCAGAAAGGAAATCAGGGACAAATTCTCATTGTACCTGCAATGCAACAGTCCATCTTGGTTCTACAAAGCAATTAAGTACCTCATTAACTTTAAGCACCTGCTTAATTCCCATGGCTTTGAAACCACTGGGAGTTAACTGCTTGCTCCTGAATTTGTGCAGGAAAAACATGCTTGTTAAAACTTTGGGGAAAAAAAAAAGAGGATTATGTCTGCTAAACTTCTTTCAGACTGGTTTAATAAACTTTATGGCACTTGAAATTCATCTTTGTCACACAAAGAATCAGACTGGGCCCCGAATGCATGATGATATTTAGGATGTGTTGTCACACAATGCATCAGACCTTATGTGGTCACAACAGTCTATTCAGAATTTGGAATTTTACTGATCCAGTCTCATCTGATGGCTACTGCGAAAGCAAGAAAGGTCTAGAGAAAAAAAGAGTAATAGGCATCTTCTTCATGGAGTCTTTCAGGAGACTGACCAAAATATTTTTAATGAACACAATGTTCTTTCTTTTTAGCTTGAGTTTTACTCTGAGGACTCCAAGATCTGCATGAAAAACATGAGGTTTATTGTCAAGAACGTCAAGCTGGTGGTGGCCAGGTGTTTTACAACACTTTAAACACAGTCATATAGGATATGTGAGCCCCAAAGTATCTGTGTTCTCATTGAAGGTACAGCTGATGAAATACAGATTGAGGCTAAAGGTGTGGCAGAGACTCTTCCAAAGTGCACCAGGTAAATTGTGTGCTGTATTTTGCAGAAAATTAAACATCCAGTGCCAGATCTCCAGGAAATATGTCCAGAGGAATAGCTAAGGAACAGCTCACTAAACTACCTACAACCACCTTTACGCTAACAAATATATCAAAGGGTTTCATTCGACATTGTGAGCTTCATTGGATGCACCAATGCATATACATATATCTCAATAAATAAAAGATGTCCTCTGGACTGCTGAACAATCCAGAGAACATATCTGAAAGTTTTCTGCCCTCTATTCTGAAATAAACATTTCTTATTGCCTTGGTTATCTAAACACATCTTTTTTTGCACAACATATTGATCATAGTGCTTTTCTCATAGAAGCTATTAATGTTCCCAGGTGATTAGAGGGCTTCTTAGGAACTTTTCTTCTGAACAGTGAGGTAAAAGCCCAAATCTCAGACACTGCCCCATTCAGCTGGTGGTATCAGTGATGCAGCACATGGCAGATAACCTGTTAGCTTCACAGTAGTCATTTAAGTCAAAGTGTCTCAACCACAGCACTAAGTCCTTTTCTGCTAGCCAGGAATTCAACTTTGGGAATAAAACATTGGAAATTTGTCTTATTGTTAATTTTTGGTCACCAAAAGTGTGATATTTTTATGTCACGGACCATTTGCAAAAATTGGGAGTTTTTAACTGTTTTTGTTTAGATTTCCAAATGTAAATTAACTTTTCCAGTAACCTTTTCAAGCAGTACACTCTCTTAAAATGTATTGTGAACACCACTTCTCAAATATGTCTGCATTGCCTTAACAACAAAAGACAGTGAAAAGCTGCTGAGGAGAATCCAAAGGGCCATTGGATTAAAATTCATGAAGGGCAGTTCTCCCTTCAGTGTCAGAAGTAATTGCATACACACTGAACATTAGAGCAGTTCCAGAAGTTGCAAACACATTATAAGCAGAAATTCAAACGTGTTGCAATCCTTCTCATCTCCTAATGTCTTTCTGCATCTTATCCACTGATTTCTAGCCTTAAAACTGTGATTGAAGTGGTCACGTGATTTAGGTAACAGTCTAAATCAGAAAAACTTTATTATTTCCAGTGTTGGCGATGCTTTAAGAAATATGTCTGATAAAAACAGTGCTCCTACTGATGTCATGTGGGTATGGATCAAATGGGAAAAGATCCTGTAGTGACTCCTAAGCTACAAGCTGAATATGAAAATGTATCAAACACACACATAATTCACATTTTTCTATCTATCGTCATATTTTTTTTGTCTATCTAAAGCAAAAAACCTTTACTGAGCACACCAGCTTCTATTTAGACTCTTGGCACAAAAGCTTCTTAGATTTACACTACAGTGTGTTAAAATTCACAGGGAAGCTTCAGGGTAGAGCACACTCCACCTTTTCCTTATTTAAAAAAAATGTTTTGAAAACAAATCCATCACATTTAGCATTTGTACATGGTACTCAGCTGACAGGCTTAAATGTTACTGAGTGACAGAACTGGTACAAACCCGACTGCAGCCCTGCCTATTGCAGCAATTTGAAAGTCAAGGGGACCCTTTCTAGTCTGGGAGGAAATAAAAAAAAAAAAAAAAAAAAGAGAAGCCAATTTCTTTTGCTGGGGTTTTAAAACAAGGGTAACAGCACAGGCCAAACACCATGGGTCTACATTTAATATAAGGATTCTATATGATACAACTGACCCATACAATCTGTGTGCAGCTACACATGCACTCGATTAAAGTATAACTCAGAAACCCTACTCACACAGAAATATAAATGCAGGTTTTGCAACTGCCAGGTAGAAGCCATTCTAAATCTTCTGAAAAGGAAAGGTGGCAACTGATGCTGGTTTCACACTGGTATTTCACAGTGGAAGAGAAGGAACCTCTAGACTACCTACTTGAATTAGATACTTTTCTTAACTTTAATTAAATTAAATAATTTTTTTTTTACAAAAAGAACAAAAGTGAAGGAGAAAGATAAATGAGGAAGTGGAATTCAACACAATTTTATTGCACATATTATTGTGTCCTTTGCCCTCATAATATCCAACTGTAAAATACTCTCTAAAAGCAAAAATGAATTATTTTATTCAAAGTTTATTAATTAATCATATCTTTTTTGCAGACTGATTATTTAATTTTAGTCATCAATGGGAATGTTGAGCTCCTTAATATCAGACTGAAGCCATGTAAGAAAAGAGCATTAATTAGTTTCATTCCAAAAGGCAGGTGGAAAAAAGGCAATTAAATGATCTAACACAGGCAGGTGTAGGCCCTGATCTCATGTGAAAAATCATTATTGTCTTTCTTTTGCATGACTTAGTTAAAATCTGGCTGTTCTCAAAGTTACTCTGTGGTGTACAGGAAAGAAGGTTAACAAATAAATACAAGTGGAGGTTTCACTCCAGCTCCCAGTGTTCAGGTGCCAGCAGCACAAGGATGTGTCAGAGCTGCCATGCTTTGACACCCACCTTGACAGGTTTATCCCACAGCAAAGATTTAATGGGAATGGAAATGGAATGCAGCCCTTAACCCTATGGGCACTCTTCCAGAATGATGGCACAATTCTCATTTGCAATAACAGCTTGTACTGTTGTTCTGTGGAGAAGCCAGATGATCTTACCTGCCTTTCTTGTTATTTTCTTCCCATTTATTACATGGGAATTCCGCAAAGTTTTCAGTGGCAAAGGCCCCTTGGTTCCCTGGAAAGGCTGGGATGAGAATGAGAGGTGTCTGTGGGGGTGGATGCCTGAGAGGACAGAGACCACAGAATCACAGAAGACGCTGAGTTGGAAGGGACCCACCAAGATGACCCAGTCCAGCTCCTGTCCCTGCCCAGACCCCCCAGCAATCCCCCCTGTCCATCCCTGGTGTCCAAACACTCCTGGAGCTCTGGCAGCCTCGGGGCCGTGCCCATTCCCTGGGGAGCCTGGGCAGTGCCAGCATCCTCTGGGGAAGCAGAACCTTCCCCTGATGTCCAACCTAACCCTGCCCTGACACGACTCCAGGCCATTCCCTCAGGTCCTGTCCCCATCCCAGAGAGGAGAGATGAGTGTCTGGCCCCCTCTCACCCTCCTGAGGAAGCTGTAGCTGCCATGGGTCTCAGCCCCCTCCAGCTGAACACACCAAGGGCCCTCAGCTGCTCCCATGTGCCTGCCCCTTGAGGCCCTTCAGCATCCCCACAGCCTCCTTTGCATACTCTGCAATAGTTTAATATCTTCTTTAGATTGTGGTGACCAAAATACTCAAGATGAAGCCACCCCAGCCCAGAGCAGAGCAGGACAATCCCCTCCCAGGCCTGGCCAGCGATGTCCCCAGGACAGGGATGTGTCCCTGCTGGCTCCAGGGCACTGCTGACTCCTGTGCTGGCGTGCACATGTACGTGTGCATAACAAGTGAAATAAAAGACAACTGTGACAGGATGCAGCACAGATTAATGTTTGAGTGTGCAGAAAACTGCCAAAAAAAGTTAAATGTACAAGAGAAAAAATTATATGCCCCAGGGCACAGGGACTCGAGAAGGGCTTCCTCTGACGCTGTCCCTTTGATACATGTTAGCAAAAACAAAAAGAGACATGCAATGACACAGACACATTACTAATGGATCCAGTATTGTATTTTAAAATAGTCATGCAAAAACATCTGTAAATGTGTCTGAAGCAGTTGAGGAGAGTCCTTGTGTCATACACAAATCCGGTGTTATTTTACTCAGCATTGCATCTACATTGACAAAAC
Source organism: Vidua macroura (assembly GCF_024509145.1). Classification (NCBI taxonomy): domain Eukaryota; kingdom Metazoa; phylum Chordata; class Aves; order Passeriformes; family Viduidae; genus Vidua; species Vidua macroura. The sequence continues at coordinate 5,447,226 of NC_071581.1, forward strand.
TGGCCAATTAGTTATCACAAGAAAGAAGTGGTTAGCACCTTCTCAGGTCACTTAAAAGTGAACAGTAACTCTGATGTACTATAATTAAGGAATATAACACCACCAAAGGTTGAGATGTTGAGGTCAAAACACCGAGTCTTTTTAAAAGTAATGGAGTTTTACAACTCAGAAAATTCAGTTGTTCTAACAGGACAAATTTTAATTACTGTTACCTCACAGAATGTTCTTGCATTATACTCTCTGCATAAGTGTCTCAGCAGCCAGAAGCAGAAATATTTTACACATTTCAAACTTCAGTAAAGAATATGAAGATCAAAGAACAGGAAAAGCTGTTCCCTGGACAGCAAAGGAGCAAGCCAAGTCCTGCAATGCCGTTCCCATGCTCTGCCCATGGACAGCAGCCACGCAGACAGGTGTTGATGGTGATTTATTCTAGAGTGACACCCCTCTTCTGCCAGGCACGAGATGTGTGACTGCATCTGTTCACCCCACTAAGGCAGTGTGCGGGCATAGGACAGAAGAAAGGGCTGCCATAAAATGAAATGTTAATTAGTGCACAGGGTCCCATTTGAGCCATCAGCAAGTCTGTATTTCACAAGGATCAGCCTATCACAGGTCACTGAAGAGGATGAAGGTGTGCACTTGGTGTTAATGAAGGAAAAAACACATTAGAGATTAGCACCTAGGTCTGACCTATATCTCTGGATCCTTAAACAGCTGATGGCAACAAACATCCACTATCCATGTCCACACATATTTATTCTCACACCTTCACACACACAGACACAGATACACCTGCTCATTATTGTGTCTGTCAGTGTACAAACACCTCCTGCCTCCAAACCCTTCCTTTTTTTATGAAACACCTGGAAAACAAAATTCATATATTAAACTTTCTGCATTAGTTAAGTGCAAAGATCAAAGGAATATGAACCTAAACGGTGATCTTGGAATGAATATTTTCCTATAGTACCATTCATGGGAAGTATCAAACTGATTCATAGGAGAATAATAAAATAATGCAATGCTTGTCGAATTCACTCAGAGGTCTGAGATACACAAAACTAAGTTATGAATATATTCCTCATTTTGCAACTTAGGAGTTGACTTTACATTGTACCTTTGCCTTAATTTAGTTTTTAAGGTCTTCAAGGCACCCAAAACAGCTGCCAGTTGGAATACTTTAGTAAAGAAAAATAACAATTTGCATATTCACACTTTTATATGGTCAAATGTGTTTTCCAAGAATACATCTTCATATACTATACTATTATGGATAATCATATTTAATGTGTAAATATAAATAAGCTTCCTGGCTTCCCTGACTAGTTTGGTTAGTTCTGTTCTCTTCTAATTACTGGCCCCTGTGGGCCTTGCTGAAGGTGAAAAGAAACCCCCTCCTCCCATAAAAAAAAAAATCAACACAAAAGACTGTTTTCTAAAATAAGACAATGAAACAAGTTTATATTGATTAATATCAACTTTTTTTAATACTTTGGCTACAGAGCAGTTCTGCTCTTTTCCTAGTTTTTGGAATCTATCCATGTAACCCTTTTACTCTTCAAATAATGCAGCTCCACCAGATACAAGATTGAGTTATTCTTGACCATATATTTTGAGGATCTAAAAAGATATTCTGTAAAACTATGCATTTGCCTTGCTGTGCATACAGTACAAGTAAAACACCTTATTTTAAGTTCTCCTGATGTATACCTAGAAGTTATAAAGTGAAATTGGTCATTTTTGTGTTTCATGGGTAGACAAAAATCACAAATCTACGTTTTGAAGGCAATTTCCTGGCTAAGGCAATGCACTGCTACTGGCAAAAGGTAACGAGTTTGACCACCCACTGAATTCACAACAGGGAATCTGATGAACATGGCTCCAAGACACAATAAATTAGTAATAACCTCCATTATTATACCCCCAAAGTAAAGGTTTGCCAGAAGGGAATATGCAGTAAATGTAGCACTCTAAGCTTGTTCTCATAAATCGATATTTTAATGGCAGCTTCTGTACATTTTGTCTTCATTGCATGAACTGCCAGCTATCTACAAACTCTTTGCTTCAGTATTTCATGGCATTTATGCAAATATTTGATGTTAATAGCATCATATTTTTATTGGTTTGCTTTGTATAGTTTTGCTGAGTTGCATTGAGGAGTCATTAAAAATGAATAGCCAAAATAAAAATATTTCATATTGGAAACCATACTTAAAAATTAATGGTGTATTAGCAAAAGACTGTTTCCCACAATTTCACAAACACAGCAAAAACTTCATCAGAGAACGGTTAATCAGCTGAAGACAGCATTTATCTGTGCCCTTCCTACATTTGGTAACAATCCCTATAGTTTAAGCTATAGAGGGTTGCCCACAGAGCCCAGACAGTGCCAAGGTGGCTTAAAACTCTCCTGTCCTCTTGTGTGTGCTGCCAGCTGGAGGCCCAGCCTGTCCTTCCCTTCCACTCACAGTGCTCAGGAGAATAGAAATCCTTGTGCTTTGGACAAATTACAGTTTTGGTTTGCCTGTGGATAACAGATACTCCACTAAAAAAGATATTTGGGATATCCAACAGAAGAGTATTGGCTCTTGTTTCAAGAGAGCTAAAGAAAAACCCCACAGATGGCACAAACTGGATTCACATGAGGCACAGAGCCATGGAATTCCACACTGCATCTCATCTGTGGATGGGCTGCAAGTCTATCAGTCTCCTACAACCAGAACCCACTGTGGAACCCATTCCTAACTGATACAGCTTATCCAGGGGATTCACTGTGTGCTTTAACTGGAGTATGTGAGGGGAAAAAGCAAAACCATAATGTACTTCTAAGGGTGCAAACAGTTATTCAACACACTGGAAAATAAAGAGTGAAATAATAAAGGGCAATGATTATCTCATTGCTGATTTTACATTTTTAATTGCTCACAGGTATTTGTAAGTCAGCACATAGGGACAGAGAGAGGAAGGGAGAGGAAAAAAAAAACAAGGACAAATAACCATGAGAAGAAATGGGTATACAAATATGGCAAAAGCAACTGAAGCTGACAGTCCCAGAGTCAGATTCCATACTTAGAGCAGGAAAGTTTTGTTCTGCACGCCCTGCCACCATGAAAACCATGCCTGTGGTTTTCATGCTCCGAAATCATATTGATATCAGCAAAGGAATTGGCAGCTGAGACTCTTCTCATGGGTAGGTTTGGATTAGGCAAATTATGCAGCCCCTTATATTCACAAGGGATCAGCTTCAAATCAACCCACTCTATGATTCTCAGAGTTCAATATATGATTAAGAAAGTTCAGCTATCCCATTTGGAAACAGTCCAATTTACATTGCCCAGACTTGCACAGAGTCTCCAACATTTGCAGTCTCAAACCTTTCACTGAGGTGGACTCTGCATCTGCAAGTCAGAAAGCCAGTGATTGATTACTGAAACTCTCTCCTGAACGTCAAACAAAAGTGTGTGCCCTGTTGGTATTGATTTAGAGCTGATGATCTCATTAGAAAGCCCTAATTCTCAACATTGCTTTGGTTTACACAATCTTTAATTTATTTTTAAAAAGCTGATTGGCCCACTATTTCAGCCTCATGACTGTCCTCTCATCTTACAAGACAACTCCTTTAGTCTTTGAGCATTTAAAAGGTCATTAATCCAAATGCTAATGCAATCAATACTATATTAAATAAATTATAAAAACTAAATTAATATTAGGTAACTTGATGCACTGTGTCATGAGGTTTTAAAATGTGCTTGTTGTCAGCGCATTTAAAATGATAAATTAAAACAGTGCACCTTTCAAAAAACTATCCTGAGGAAGCTTTTAAAATTATTTTCTCCACAATTTAAACAATGAAACAGTAAGGAAAAAAAAAATATACTATTTACTTTTTAGTTGAGTTAGCTTTTAAACTGATGCTATTTAAAAAAAAAAAAAACACAAACAATTTGTAGTTAAAATTGAATTTTAAACACAAGTGGAAAACTTTAAGTTGAATGAATTTGGCCTTACAAACAGAACACTTCTGTCTCATGTGCTGTGGGTAGAGGGTGATGCCCTGTTAGCTGCAGCTGGAGGAGATCAGACTTGGCACATGCCTCTATTTCATACCCCAAAACCCCATAGATTTGATACCAATACATATTATTTTCTATTCTGAGAACATAAAGCTCCTCTCAGTTGCCTTATCTAAGCTGGCTCAGGTAGCCTGCATATTCATGTGGAATCCTAGTGTTTCCATGCTCATAAACAGCCAGTGGTTCTGTTGTTTGTGCATTTGTAAACAAAGCTGGTCCCAAATCTGAGCAGCCAGTGTGCACCACTGTAATAACTTACATCTCACAGAGATGGTGGCACAAAACCAGCATTTGCTGAAAGTTTTAGAAAGAGCATTCACATTTTGAAATGCATTTATTTAACAGGCTTTCAAGGAAAAAAGCTAGTTGAGAAATCCATGTACATCCACCCTCCAGCATCTACCCACCTTGCACCCTGTGGATTTTAAACCTGAGGCATGAGGCAAATTTATTCAATTTTTTTTTTTTTTAATCTTAGGTAATAAAACCTGAGCTGTTGAAGCTACACTCTTAAAACTTTCTCCATTTTATCATCACTGGAAAATCCTGTATATCTTCAGTGCTTGTTTTTGCAGCCTCTGTGCTATTTACCCTCCCTCTCGGATTTTCTGGCTGCATCCATGTCATTGTCTGGGTGGCTCCTTTCTGCACCTTTGTCTTGAATGCTAAAACAATCGATGTGGACTGTCAGTTCAGGGTGATTCCTTTCAAATGCCTCCAGTAGCTGATACTGGTCATTTAAAGTCTTTCTATTGAGCAGTTGTTAAAAAAAAAATGGTTTTTTTGCAACTATATCTATCTTATTATCACTGATATTCATTTTCCAGGCATTGGCTGGACCAGCTTTTTAGGGTTTATGTGTTCACCTTCCAGGCCCTTCATCAGCCTGGCTTTTTCCTGGTCTGCTGAGAAATTTATGCACAGAAACTGCCAGCTGAAGGGTTCCACCAAAGCATTTAGGAGGAAAAAAAATCCAAAATCCAAAAAACAAAAGGCTCACAAATCTTTACCACAAAAAAAAAACAAAAACAAAAACAAAAACAAAACAAAACAAAACAAAACAAACAAAACCAAAACAAAACAAAAAACCCAAAAAATTATATCCACAAAATGAAGACTTGTGCTTTAGCTCCTATAAAAAGGAACAGTGTGCAGGTTTCGGCATTTGGCACTTCATCTACTTCATCTATTGACTTCACATCAAACATCTATACACCAAAATACAGCTGTGAACATTTTATTTGGGAGAAACTATCAAGGAAAGAGGACTGTGTCTGATAAAGGGGAAAATTCCCCATAGAAAATGATGTTGCACACATTATTGCTATGTAATGATGGCAATCTCAAAAAATCACAGCCAGCAATACAACTGAAGTGAGTGATCCCTGTTCAGGCAGAAAAAACCAAAATACAGATTGATGAGAAAATCTCTTGTTAGAGAAAAATAGTATTTCCTTGCAGAATCTGCACCTTATGTACTATATCAATTTCCTTACAGTGGCTCTTTCCCTTGTAATCATTTGTAAAATTTTAACAGGCCAGAATCATGGGAAAAAAGGTCTGTGGAATGAGTGGGAAAATATGTGCCAAGGTTAATTTTGGTTTATAAACTAATAGAAAACAGCCTAGTGTAAGCTGTTGTTCTAGATTTGAGATTAGAGACAGTTTGGCTGAAGAAAGAATATTTTAGTGGAGCAGAGCTGAACTGCAGTGGATCAGCTTCTGGCTGGCTGGCAGCTGATACGAAGAGTGTGGCCAGGATGGGTGAAGGAGAGTATTTATGGCTCAGCAATGGTTGCTTGCTCTGCTCATCCCAGAATCACTAAAGCTGGAAAAGATCTCCAAGACCATCCACTCCCCTCTTTGACTGGAACCCACCACTTCCACTAAACCATATCACAAAGTGCTACATCCATTCGTTTTTTGACCACCTCCAGGGATGGGCACTCCAAACCTCCCTGGGCAGCCCCTGCCAAGGCCTGAGCACCCTTTCCATGCAGAAATTCCTGCTGCTGTCCACCCTGAGCCTGCCCTGGCCCAGCCTGAGGCCGTTCCCTCTCCTCCTGTCCCTGTTCCCTGGGAGCAGAGCCCGACCCCCCCGGCTGTCCCCTCCTGGCAGGAGTTGTGCAGAGCCACAAGGGCCCCCCTGAGCCTCCTTTTCTCCAGGCTGAGCCCCTTCCCAGCTGCCTCAGCCCCTCCTGGGGCTCCAGCCCCTTCCCCAGCCCGGTTCCCTTCCCTGGCCACGCTCCGGCCCCTCCAGGGCTCTCGTGGCCATGACGGGCCCAGAGCTGGCCACAGCCCTCGAGGTGCCTCAGCAGGGCCAGCACAGGGGACGGGCCCTGCCCTGGGCCTGCTGCCACCCAGGGCTGGCACAGCCCAGGTGCCCCTGGGCTCTGGCACAGCTGGGTTTGTGTCCAGCCCCTGGCACAGCACCCCCAGGGCCTTTCCCAGCAGCAGCTTTCAGCCCCTCTGCCCCAGCCCAGCTCCATGGGCTTGGGGGGACCCCAGGGCAGGACCTGGCGCTTGGCCCTGTTGTCCCTCAGCCCATGGATCCAGCCTGTCCAGAACCAGATGATTTCCCAGATGTGCTGTTTTGAGGAGTAGGAGTAGGATTAGGAACTTTCTTAATTTAGGAAAGAATGAGAGCAAAGCAATAAGTGAAGAGAGCCGTGCTCTGTGCACAGATTGAGAAGTGGCTGCTGTCAGTGCACTGAGCAGTAACAAGGCTCCGAGGAAAGCCAGGCTCCTGCTCACTGCCAGGCTCAGCATGCACAGCTCCCAGCATGAACTGATGGAATGGTTCCTGCTCCTGCTCACAGGCAATATTCCCACAGCACCAACCCTTCCTGCTGGGAGTTTTCTCACCAAACTGATAAATTATGATAAACAGGGGGCTTTAGAGATAATTTTCCTTAATGGAAAACTCCAATAAAAAGCTAATCATACTTGGATATAAAAACATTTTATTTCACTTCATTTTGCTTTCTTTTTTCCCACTGAATTTTTATGTTCCCAAGTGTCTTGTTTCAAATATCTTGGGTATTTTGCAACGTTACCCACAAGGGGTGATATAATGAGTACAGGGAGAATGTAACTAAGTGATGTGTAACAAAGTAGAGCTCATTTGTAGGTTGAATCATAAAAAGAAATTTTTAGAGGAATATTGCACTGAGCAGAGACGATTGGAAATAGCAATGCAGAGCTGAGTGGTAATGGTTAGAATATTAAGAAATTACAAGGTGCAAAGATCTCAATTCAGAAGAGATTAATTTCAGAACATTCAAGTACTGCCAGTCCTACCCAAGCCAAGCTTTGGGGTAAACAGCAAATGCAAATCACCATGGAAACATCTTCAGGTCACCCTGGAGCAAATGCTGGGGCTGAGCTCCCACCTGATGCAGTGTGTGCTGTGTGTGATGCCAGCACTCAGCTGGGCCAGGCTGCAGAGCAGGGGAAGGTTCTGCTTCCCCCAGAGGGTGCTGGCACTGCCCAGGCTCCCCAGGGAATGGGCACAGCCCCAAGGCTGCCAGAGCTCCAGGAGTGTTTGGACAGCGCTGCCAGGGATGCTCAGGGGGGACTGCTGGGGGTCTGCAGGGACAGGAGTCAGACTCAATCCTTGTTCATCCCATCCAACTCAGGATGTTCTGTGATTCAAAGGATGCTCAAGGTTCCAAGGGGTGCTATTTGGTTTGCTTCAGGAACAAAATATTCATTTTGCTTTACTAAGAAGGCACCATCTCATATCATATTTTTGTGCAGAGTAATGTCAAATTACCAAGAAAATGATTTCTGAAAATTTTGATAATTATTTAAAAACTTGGTCACTACACAGTTTTGAGTTTCTCCTAATTTCTGGAAGCTGGGAGTCAGGAGGGCTTCAAACAGGTAATGTATTCACAGCATTTCTTCAGCAGAAGCACCCAAAGTGGGGGAAGCAGGTTCCCAATCTGAAGTGCCAGTGCAGGGTAGTCTTTCACCCTGCACCTCTTGCTGCACAGAATGCCAGTTTCTCTGGAACAACAGAGCACTTACTTGCAGGGATTCAGGAGTAAATTTGCCAACAGTAGTCAAGACTACTATGAGTGAGAGCATCCTCATGTTGCAAGATTCATGTGCTTCTTACTACAGACATAAATCACTTACATGTCAAAAATTAAGATTACTTTGATAAGAATAAAATTATTATTCTTTTTCCGTCTACATTAAAGCTACCACAAGCTAACAGTGGATGTATTTTGATTTTTCTGCAAGGATGTTGTTGGTAAAGGATGAAACCCCTTCCTCAGAGTGGTTCCAACACAGGGCTTTTCCTGGCTAATCAGCACCAGACCAACAGAACAGTTGAAAGAATATTTTCAATTTGCTTTTTCATAAAAATCTACTGACATCTGAAAAGGTAAAAAGGCCTTAACAATATCTAAGAGACCATGAACATCAAAGAAGCGTACACAAAGCTTTGTTCTATGTCTTTAAAAGGTGCCTGTTGTTCACCTGGTACTGAGTCAGCTGCCCTGTCTCACAAACAGGAGGATCAGAGCAAAAGGAACGTGTAAGAATGAGATCTGTCCTCATGCACAACATGAGGAACTGCTGCTTATCAGGGACAAAATATGAATCTATGAGACAAAAATGTTCCAGCCAACTTATTTTGATTTCTGATTTCAACCACGTAAAAAATTGTAGAAATATCACAAACCACATTAATTTTAATTTTTAATATTAGTTTTTAAAATAATGGTTTAGCAAATAAATTTGCTAAATCTTTTAGAATTCCAAGTATAACTTATTCATGCAATATTCATGCAATTCTTGTGTATAAAAAGAGGCCAATGAGCTAGGATAACTGAAACTGGAGAAATAATAACAGATGTCAGAATAGATCAATATGGGCATTGCCTGGGTAGTAGATTTTAAGAATGTCTCGTAGTACTGGTTTGCAAGTTGGCTTGATAAAGACTTTTTTTTTTTTTTTTTTTCCCTAGTGTTATTGCATTATTATTATAAGGCAAACACTATTTCAATGAAACAGAAAGAACCTCAGATTCCTCCTTGGTCTCCTTTGGGTGTTCTCCAGGGAATGCATCTCCCACTTAGCCAATGTCAGGAACACATTGTTCTCTCTGGTTACAGTAGCCCCACAAATGTTGGAGGGCTCATTTGCATCCTTTGCATCTCCACACAAACACAACAACTACAGAGAACACAGCTCTAAGTGATTCTTAACCCTGTTCATCAAATGCCAGTTTAACATCAAAGTTTCACGCTCTGTTAATATCCTAACTGACAAATGTAAGAGACAGCCTTTGCTATGAGTTTCTCTTAAAAGCAATGTGAGGCAGGATTAACTTTGTCATTCTGAAGAAGAAAGGGAATGTGATTTCTAACATGCTCTTGGTGAGCTGGGGAGGAAAGCAAGCACACAGCACATTACAATGACTTGAACGACTTGACAGCTGTTAGCTAAACAATACAACATTAATTTTCAACATTTTTGCACATGGCTGGGTGAGAGATCCCTTAATCCCAGTTCCTATTCTACTTCTGCCTCATTGTTGCTGTCTCCTTTTGTATCACCTATTATAATCAGTTTCTGCTGTGTACTCCCTTTCACCTTATTATTGTCGCGAAAGTAAGGTACGAGGTTAATTCAGACTCACTTCCCCGGGGTACATTAAGATGGATTTAAGTACTTTATTGAGACAGTCTGACTTCAAAAGCTGCTTTATCAGTTCCTAGCAGAGAGAGAGACCCATCCATGACAGCAGTAAACTAACCATAAATTTTCATATTCTATATGCTGTGACTTTCAAAAGGAGAACTATTGATTTTGTCATTTACGAATGGATTTAGTCAAATTAGTCTTTTCATTGTGCACAATAAGACAGCTTTGTTATTAGGAATTAGAGGATAAAACTGTGTGGAACAAATGAAACTGCCATTTTTGGGATCCTCAGCACAAATTCAATAAGCTTTAGTTATGCCACCCTGATCATTTTGTTCACGACCAGCTACTCTCCATACTTTGATTGTCTTCAAAGGAAAGGAAAAGTGGCCTCTGCCTTCAAGAGGCACTTTCAGAAGACTTAACCTTTCAAAGAGCTCTCATGTCTTTTCCTTTGAAAGAGCTAATAACTTGTTTGCTAAAACGGCAGGAGTATTTACAGGCACACTTGAAATCAGACAAAGATTACACAGGGAAATAAACAGAGACACTGTCACTGTCAACAATAAATTAAGTTGGAGCTAAAAACATAAAATGTTTAGAGTGGAGCAGACATCACTCAGCATTATACTCAGCATTACTCGAGCCTCTGAACTTTTCCACACACAATGAGCACTGATGGGCCCTGGTTACCTTTCCTGAAGAGCCACTCCAGATGGTTATTTCAGGATCTGGGCTGCATTGCTGGAAATAGCAAGGCTGACACTCGTGTCCTGATTTTCCTTCCCTTTGTGTGGTGCCTGGCAGGAATACACCAGCTCACAAGTGGATAGAGAGCAGAGTGTCAGATAGAAAGCCACTGGGGAGGAGGAGCTGTGTGCCAGCCTTGGGTAGCCTGAGTGATTTGGTGTTTGTGCAGCCAAATGCATGCATGAGTGGCTCTGCATAGAAATAGCAGGATGAAAAAATTAAAACATCTCAACAGCCCAGCATTTGATACTTCTTAATTATTTATTTGAAAGGTTTATGCATCTAAGCTTGACTTTTCCATTTGGTAATGCAGAAAGGCCAAGACTTTTAACTTCCTGCACCGCTGCAACATTATTTTCTAACCAGTCCTGTGTCCAGGTTTTTTTAATATATTTTGCATGCTACAAGAGAAATTACAAGGCCCATGCTACATCTGCACTCTGCACAGGGTACCTGTGTATTCAGATATTTGCTTGGAAATATGGAGTGGTAACGTTTTGAAAACCTCAGTACTATTACTGAATTTATTGTGGTCCTAAAGATTTATGTCTTTGTCCAGAGATGCCGGACAAAAAGTGAAAAGTGAATTCTAAATATAAACTATTTCAGTCTCTAATTCCCTTCAGTTTCAGAAAGGAATGGTGCATATCTGCATACCAGAGCTGGGTTAGCTCTGGTTTTTGGGTGCATGGATGTTCCACAGCAGCATTTACTCAGGTCTGACTGCTGCTGTGCAGTTCAGTGCTGGTTCCATGGCTTGTGCAAGCTTCTACAGCCCAGGCAGGGCAGAGCCAGCGTGGAGCCAGACAGGTCCCCCAGTTCAGATCTCATAAAACCAACAACTCCTTTGGCCTAACATGGCAAACTTCCCTCATAATTCAGTGAGGAGAACAAGCCTGCTTGGGAGAATACACACTGGATACTTCATGGCCAAGTAAGCAATACCTTGACTATAAAATTTATGATCTGTTGAACACAGCAGATTATTTATTATTAATATCTTTATATTTCTCATATGAACCATGTTAAAATGAATGGAGTTTAGCCATTCTTATCAAAGGATAATGTGATTAACTTACTTAAATATCTCAAATAAATGGATAGTGATGTTCCGTGGAATAAAAGGACATGGAGTTAGGATCCTGAGTGAAATCACTGGGAAGATTATTGTTAATTATCACAGGAATGGAATAAGGCCCTCTATCTCAGCTTAGGTCTGAAGATGAGCAATCTTTTGTGATAAATGAACAGATTACTTTCCTGAAGACAATATCAAACTCAATATCAAATTAAAGAAAAAGAAAACCCACTGATGCACAGTCATGTTTATGCAATAGAGTGCAGGCTTAATTATAACGATATCCTTGGGCACCGAGTCTGAAGCAGATGCAAAAAATTGAATACATTGATGTGCTTCACTAAATAGGAATAAAAGGGAAGAGAGCAGCTGAGGTACCAAGTCAAGGTGAGAAACCCTCAGTGGCCTCAGCTTTAAGTATAGCACAATATGAATGTTTATTGGGCTCTGTGCTATTTTCATGTATGAATTGTTTAACAGGAGCAGAGTAAAACCCATCCTTTGTCTTCCAATGTCACACACCATTAGTCAGAACAGGTGTTTTAAAATAGGGCCTTAATGACTTTAGAGACACAAAGTAATTATACATAATAATAACAACAATAACAACCATCACTAGCCTGAAGTTTGTGTAACTTAAGTAGAAATATGTAAAGACATGACTTTAGCTGTTCATCAGAGCAATACTTCATTGTAACGCTTGTGGAACGAGAGCAACTTCTTCACTTGCTGCTGCAGCTTTCAGTTCTACCATGTTATTTATATCAGGTTATCCACGTAAGAAGGATGAGTATATGCTCTCCAGCCCTGCCGGAGGTTAGGACGTACTAGAACACACACTTGAGACCATTTTCAGGAAGATATTTTGTCAGTCTCCTAACAGAAATTGTTACTGGAGGACACCATTTCTTTTGCTGCTGAAAAAAATGTAGCTTTTTAGCTAGACAACACAAATCTCTGACAGTCTGGGACTTATTTTGCAAATGCTTCAGACAAGAGGATTTTTATCATAAACTTTAATGTGCTTAAGAACGGAGTCCTAAATAATTCTGCAATTTTACAGATGATAAACTGTGTAAGCTCAACTGATATGTTATTCAAAAGTGACCCTGCCAAAGAAAAAATAAATAGATTATAAAATCTCTAGCATCATTATTTGGAATATTGAAGGCATTTGTATAACAGGTTTGTTTATGCAGCAGTAATTTTGCTCTCCATTTTCCCTTGCTATTAACTAATAATAGCAAAATGTTCTCACAGAGAAAAAGATCCAGCTGCAAACAAATGTTATACCCTTGGAGGCTTCTGGTTTCCCCTATGGAAAGCAATGCACTGGATAATGTGATGTAGCTGTAATAAAAGATCCCCCATAATAGTGCTGCCTATGAGTTTATTTAGAAAGAAAAGACTCAAACATTCTGAGAAATGTGCGTGTGTGTTTAAAACGGCACCCTGAAAACTGATGATTTGCTGAACCTAAAAATCCATGAAGAATTATGCTACCAAATGACAGATTTGAGGTATAGAATGTTACCCACAGTATTATTTTAAGAGTGGAGTCTAAATTCTGGTTTCATTGTATTGCTAACTTAAGTCTTTGTAGGACTCTATTTACAACCTGACATCTGAAAACTGATACAGTGAAAATGAAATCCTTTCTTCAACTTTTATGGTAATTTCAACATTTTTCTTATGTGCTGTCCTTCCCCTAAAATAACTCACTCACTGACAAAAGGCTATTTGAATAATCTTTCAATATACAAGTTTCTGCTGAATGGAAGCTAAAGAATAAAGGAGGGAGCTGAATACCCAAGTGCAGTGTGAGGCATTAGGATGCAGGGAGAGGATGTGATTCCCTGCACAGGTTTTCACTGTTAGAAAGGAACCCTCATCAGGAGAAATCGACCCTGAGCCTGGAATGCTGTACCTTGAGTATGAGGCAATTATCATCAAAGGTCTCTCAAGATATTTGGCCTTATTCTTGTTAGGACAAAAAGAAACAAAAGCAGTTATTGCATCTTAATCAAGGGTAAACACTGGTAGGCGTCTGTTATCTACAAGGAGAGATGTGTGTCTGAATATGACTAGATCTAATCTGAAATGAGTGCTGAGATTAGCCAAAATTCTCCAGACATTATCTCTGTGTAGGACTGTTTCTATAATCTTGTTCTAAGGCTAAGATCAATGAAGCCTTAAAGAAGGATTTACTGATGCTGATAGGATTTTCTCTTTTGGATAGATTGTTAGGTGAAAAAAAGCCATATTAATAGGAATACATTCAAAAGTTTCTGGATGGTGCACTCACACTGCATGAAATATTTCTACTGTAAAACAATTCTTTATTAAAGTACAAAACACTCTTTCATACTGGCAGTACTACTTCTGGTACTCACAAAATGTGAATTTTTCTGAGCATAAGATCCCAAGTCTAAATTGCAAAGGAAGGAGATTTGGGCAAAGGTTAAAGCTAATGAATATACTGAAACCTGTCTCAGCTAGATGGATTTCATCTTAAGGTAATATCTCTTCATATGCTTTCAAACACCCCAACGTGTTGGTGACACTTTTATCTCTGGAAGGATTATTTTCCTTAGCAGCAAGAGGCTTCTAGACAATCACTGTCCATACACTACAACCCTCTGCTGAAACACCCTCAGCTCAGACATGTGAGAGAATAAACACTTTCTTCTCCATGTTTTTTAATCCCAAATAATCCAGGAATAAACCAGAATCTGCAGATAATCTATCAGTCATTGTTGCCATAAAATAAAATCCCAATATCCCTACGTTTCCTGGAATAGCAGTACTCTCACATGACAACATCTGAACTACTGTGCACTACTTTTATTCCAAATTTTAGTAATACTAAATAATTATTATACATTAATACTACACATAATTGCTGCTGTCTAAATAATCTGTCCACCAGATTTTCAAATTAGATGTATTTCTTTCCCTAGGTAGCAACTAGAATGAGAGAGTTCTCTTTCTAGGAATTGTTGGACAGTGTCCCAGTGCAGGGGAGAAGGAGAGTGGGTTCCAGGACAGACAGACAGACAGCAACAGCTGAAATGGAAAAAAGAGATAGAGCTGTGGATGGGAAAGACAGAGGGAGCAGGTGAGAGAGGAACAAAGACCTGGCAGAGGAGGATAAGGGGGAAGGTTGGAGAAAACTGGAAATAGATTAAGAGACCTATTATGAGTACACTAGACTGTGGTTCACTAAAAAGAAGAAAAAAAAAAGTAGAGAAAAGCATCTTGGGCATCTCCTGCAATAACTAAAAAGCTTTTTTTAGTGAGCAGATTGCCCAATTCAACATCTGGGGTGCAGTGATACCACCAGGTACAGGAGAAGGAAAATTCAGGAGTTCCCAAGACACTGTAATGCTCAGATTGAACACTTCTAGACTGCACTGAGAGTGCAGGACTGCAGGGAACCAAAAACTCCATGGCTGCAAACTCAGGTAAGAGATGCTGTACACAGAAAGGTAATTCAGAGCTAATCAGTACAAATTGCCTGAAAGAAATCTGGTAGGCTGTACTAGGGATAAATCCACAAGTCAAAAAGCATTCCCAGGTTTTTTATCCACATCCCAGGGCACTTACCTCTCACCAGCCATGATGGGCATTTGAAAAATCCCAGAGAAGATGAGAGCCACATCCTCAGTTCAACTGAGCTGTTTCACATCTGAGACATCTCAGAGAGTGATTCAACTCAGGAAATATTACTAGAAAGAGATTTGAAAAGAAAATATATTTTAGTGTCCCACAGAGCACTGAGATTTCAAAATCCTCCCCTGAAACAGCAATTTTAGGAAACAAAGATCAGGAAACTACTAAAAAAGGAAGACAGAAAAAAGGGTGAAGCTCTTGAAAAGTGAAAATTGAAAAGTGTCCACTTGTAGTCTGCTTATCAAGTGTTGGTCTGGAACGTGAAAGAGCTGCTCTGACTTTCTCACAACAATTCAAATCTGGAAAATGCTTTTCCAATCCAGAACAATTTCTTTCAAAGTTTTGTTTTTGAGAAGGCAATATTCCTGTTTAAATGAAAAAAAAAAAAAAAGGGTTAAAATTTCTGATATAGAACATCTCTGCACATAGAATATAATCCAAAAAATGGTCACTCATGGTAAATGTACAGAATTAAATGGTTAACACTCCCTATCTCCTAAAAAGTAGTCTTCAATGATTTAAAAATTGAGGATCCTAACTGTATGAAAAAGATAAAATTCCCTGTTTGGGAAGGGCTGGACTCAGCAATTCATAGAGTGACAGTGTGGGTGTACCAGCAGTCACATCAACATGTGCAAAACATTTTAAACACTGCTTGTTAAATTTTGAGCATATAAATATTTTGGAAGAATTGCTTTCATATTTGTTTAGTAATTCAAATTGAAGAAAAACCATATTATGGGTAACATAACTGGGTAAGCATGCTGTTGATTTTCTTTCTTGTGTCTTTTGTATATACTCTAATAATGTTGATGTCCTACCCTTCAACACACGAGAACTTGACTGAGGTTTAATTGTAGGACTGAAATGGCTCAGGCAGAAATAAGTAATATTTTAATGTTCCTTTCCAGGTAAATGTTATGTGTGTACATAGCAGAAACAATTTCCTGTCTCCCCCTGGTAAACAATGTATTTAAAGAGGAGTCCTATAAATGTGTATTCTGTGTGGATTGTCTTTGAGGGAACACTTTCTAGCTAAAAACCTATTTATAAATGCTTTAAATGCCACATTAAAATCCATACAGTCAATGACCAAAGTGTAGTGGTTCTTTCTGGAGTGGTTCCAGCTCTTGTGCACATACATATTTAAGGTGTATAAGCTGTATACTACTTAGATTAAACAGGCATGCACACCAATAAACCCTGACTTTGGGAAAGAAAAGAAACATTCCCTGTCTGAAATGCATCAGAGTCTTTGCCCAAAATGATTACTTTCCTTCCACTTTGATTTAAAAGCACTCCACATCTTGTAGGAAATACTCAGAACCCATCAGATCCACAGGATACAGAAAGACTTTAAGGAGTCCAATGGAGAGGTTGTTTAAAATACCTTTATTTAAGGACCAGAACCTGAACACCTGCACAGCTCTATTGGCAGATAAAAACCCTGGGCAAGGGGGGGGGTTGACAGTATTAAAAGGAGAGAGTGGGAGCTGTTAAATACACACAGTCCCTCAGATTTCACCTAATGCCCATTTCCAGTTCACTTTGCTGTGACACACACAAAAACATGAGGGGGAAGTGACCCTCCCACAATTACCTGTGCTTTTAGCAAACAGTGGGGGGTCTGGTCCCTCACATTTACACAATTGTACATGCATGACCCTAATTCTTCCTGGGTTTAAAATGGGAAATATATCCCCCACTCTGGACTAGGATCTGACACTTCTTTCCTACCCAGAACGACTCACTCAAGTTGTCTCACTCACAAATCCCACAGAAAATGGAGTTTCTACTGTGAAATTCTTTTTAACCTTCACTATAGAAGCACACATGACACCTCTGAAATATTTTTTTATCCTAATTGCATGATCCAAAGCTGCTCTTTGAACTGTTTGTTTGCTTTTTACTGGCTGTGCTGAAGAAGAGGATGATTCTGATTTCACCAGTCATATTCAGTGCTGGTCCCATGCAGCTCCAGAGTGTGACCATCCCCAATATAAGCAATTATTGTACACACTCCCCTTGCCTCCTGACCTGCTGCTCCTGCTGTTTAGACTGATACTCACAGACAGTAGATCACAACCATCCAGTTCAAAAGATCCAAAAAAGTATATTTTTTACGGTTTTCTAAGAAAAAAAAATGAGGCTTTAATGCTGTATTGAGACAAAACTTGTAATAAGTTTATTTAAAAAAAAAAAAAAAAAGAAAGAAAAGAAAAAAACCCTGACTTTCATTAAGGTTTGTCTAATAATATGAAAACCAAATAAAAAATCCCCAAGCCAAAATCTGCCACATCTGCCTGGCTCTAAACATCCCCAAGCCTTTGGAGCTGAGCCATGTATGTCAGGAGGATGAAGTAAAATGTCTGTCTACAGTCTTGACTTTATGTAAAGAAAAATTTCCTTAGCTCCATTCCCAATTTAATCTCCCAGGACTTCTGTGCCTTCTCCAAGGCAGCAGGAACCTGACTTCAAAAGGTGCCTTGAAGCAGGAATTCTGAATTAAAGGAACACAAGTCCTATTTATGTATCCAGGTCTAGAGAATAGCATCTAAGTGTGGCTTTAGTCTCTACTCAATCTCTAAATAGACCCATTTGATATTCTTCCAATTCTGATTCAATCAAAGGCTGAGAGATGTTTGGGAATTGCTGCTCTCAATGGTTGTCAAGAGGATTTTCAAGTAATCTTAATTCTATTAAATGACAATGCCCTGTTTACTTTAATGGGCCAAATGTTGGTCAGATGCACATAAAATACCTGGGTAAAGATTAGAAAAACAGGTCATCAGCTTTCAAGCCTTTTGGGGGTAGAGAAAGAGGGGTACTCCTCAGTGCCTCTAAATCTGCATGGAAACAATTGCACTTGAGGCAGCTGTGTTCTAGGGGGGAATTTTCAAGCTGCAAATAAGCTCAAATGTTTGCCTTTGTGTTTGAGTGAAGTGGTTGGTCCTGAAAGCAATTTGACACATTTTATTCAGTTATCAGCTGCTGCTAGCATAAACAGTTTTGAAAATCTCCACTCAAACCCATCTGTGATCATCTGGGCTGGATGAAACAGAACGGTATGTGGCTGTTTGGGAGAACAATGAGCAATGAGCACTCGCTGGAGTTCAGACTCTCACATTGTTCAGATGAATCAGGGAAAACATTGGGTGTACTGTGATTTCTGACAGATCAGCTGGAGTGAAAGCACATTCTTCTGCTCAGCCCTATTAGCAGAGTGCTGTTCTTTTTCCACACTGTACCAGACCTACTGTTTTCTTTTTTATTTTTCTGTGCCCATTGTGCATTTTTGAGTTTTACAGTTCACATAAGGGGTCAGATCCTGAGAGATGATGAGCAATTGCTATGCACACTGCCTTAAATAGGTGTTCCAGAAAACCTGCCTCTGTTTAAAATTCAGTTGTCTTTACATATTGTTTACATCAGCCTCATTGCTGGGTTTCTGAGACAAAGGGAAGGCAATTGCCTTGGATAACACATTATTTCCTACTATGTACATAAATAGGAAAACATTCTGTGTCCTTTATACTGCAAAACAATTTTTCTATGTTCAGTTAATATATTTTTACCTGCTAAATTTCAGATAACTAGCACAGGAAACAGAATTGAGGAGGCTGATTCTTTTTCAGATGGGTGAAAACCTGTGAATTTCATTCTAAAAAATTACTAACTGAAGTAAAAGCCAGAGCCAAAAGCCAGGACCCACAGTTACTGCTGGGTTTGGAAGAACTATGAGATTCTAGAATTGCCTGCGAAGTATTCATGAGGGGTTCCAAATGCACAAAATGCTCAACTCCAACCTCCTTGACATTTCACATCCTTCAATCAGATTTGATGTTTGGGTCTACACAAGCTGACTCTGGAGTTGGTGCTTTTATTGTGATGAGTAATCAGTGATATAAACAGCCAAAGAGAGCAGCAAGAAAACTCCATGGGAAGAGTGGGCTCTACAAAGGATGTGCACTAGCAGCTCTTGTTGGGAAGTCAGCTTTCCTGATGAAACAGCCTCATTTCTCAATAATTTCCCATTCTTGTTTACTGTGGGGGAAGAACTGAGGGAGGACCTTCTCTCTCCTCCATGTTCTGCCCAGAAATTCTCTATTATTTGCAGGCAGGCTGTGTTTGGGTGTTTAGCATGGATCATCCCTCAGCTGTGTGTGCCCACCTGATGAACTCTCAGCATCATTTGTGTGGGATCTCTGTGCTCTACAGCTGTCATTAAAGTATTTTGCATGATACCTGCTCTTAGAGATATATTATCACATGCTCTTATCTTGAGTCATATTAAATATATCCTTAGAAGTTGTGGGTTTGTCAAGAGGCTTCCTGAGGCCTTAATCCCAGCTTGGGAAAGGAACCGACTCTTTTAGAGAAAACTCTTCAGTGGTGCATATGGAAAAGAATGATAAATAGTGCCACCAGCTATTTGTGAGACTTGCAATAGTGTTTCTTCAAGTGATAGAACAATATTCTCTAAGAACATTACAAGTGATAGCAACTGCCATAAATTAAAATGAGTATTAAATTCAGTGACAGCAACATTTTGAAAGTGTTTTCAACTTAATAGCAAGGAAAATTCAGCGTTAGATTCTTGAACTGGATGAGAAATAGTTATTACTCCACTACCCACACTGTGACACACTGAAGAGAGGTTTCAGGTGAAATTTTCATTTTTAATACATTTCATACGATTCAAAGAATAACATCATTTTTCGTTAGCTCAGTTGCACAAGTTCATGCTATAAGCATTCAAAATATGTTTTAATGTCAAGCTTTAATTGCTGTCACAAAAATTATGTTGAAATCATCCATAGAACATGATTCTGTAGAGTTCTCTGAGAGCTCCTTACTTGATGGATAAAATAGGTTGAAAAGGGGGGAACTAATAATTTTCTACTGCTACAGATGAACTGTGTTATATAACCAGTTATATAACTTAATTCTGCACAGCCCTTGTGCACAAAGCATCCACCTGCAGTAACCACCTCCTGCACTGAAGAGTGGCTGAGCACTTTTCTTCTGCACATGGTCATGGAATGGGGATGGGCTGGAAGGGACATTAAACCCATCCAGTGCCACCCCTGCCATGGCAGGGACACCTCCCACTGTCCCAGGCTGCTCCAGCCCCAGTGTCCAGCCTGGCCTTGGGCACTGCCAGGGATCCAGGGGCAGCCCCAGCTGCTCTGGGCACCCTGTGCCAGGGCCTGCCCACCCTGCCAGGGAACAATTCCTAATTCCCAAGATCCCATCCAGCCCTGCCCTCTGGCACTGGGATCCATTCCCTGGGTCCTGTCCCTCCAGTGTCTGATGAAAAATCCCTCTCTGGCTTCCTTGCAGACCCTGGAAGGGGCTGTGGGGTTTCCACACAACTTCTCCTGTCCAGGCTGAGCAGCCCCAGCTCTCCCAGCCTGGCTCCACAGGGGAGGGGCTCCAGTGCCCTCAGAAACTCCGTGGGTTCCCCACAGCACCATGACAATGACCACCATTGCATTTCATTCAATGCATGGAAAAATACCAAACAACTCACCCTGCCAAAACCCAGCCAGCCAAGCAACCACCTCAGGCACCTGCACAGCTGATAAAGGAATAGTGCCTGCCTGCACACCCATCTTCTCTGCTCTCACTTCCTTCCTCTCTGCTTCTACATCATTTGAGAAATCTTTTAAAGCTGGCACATCTTATTTATTCAGTCACCACATAATCCCTTGAGGGGCATAAAATAAACTGAATTTGTGCTCTTTCAGAGGTGCACATCTATTATTTCCACAGTTATCAGCATTCCACTCAATGGGAAGGTGCCACTCTTGCAGCAATGCTGTGCAAGCATGATGGGATTTGGCTCTGAGAATGGTTTAACCTATGAAGTTGCATTGACTCATCCCTGTTTGGGGCTTCTTGTGAGCTTTCCAAATATACAACACAAATATCTCCCTCAATCTTGGGGGGCCCAGCCCTGCCCAGCTGAAGAGATCCACCAGCTGGAATGCACTGCAGGCCTTCAGCTGCACAGAGCTGCAGAGGCAGCTGTGCCTGCATTTGGCTCTCCCCTGGGACTGGGAATGCTGCAAACTTCACAGAGATTTCCCATCAGCTCAGCTGCCCACTGTGTCAACTGGTGCTGTGCAAACTGGCACAGCACAGCTTTGTTTGGATGAACGGTTAGCATTTAAAACACATTCCAGACAAGGTCCTTGGCAAACTGCAAGCAAAGACTGTGCTTTGATTTTTTCCCTTTAGTAACCACATATCCCAGCTCTTGTTTTCCTCCTGCAGCTCCAGTTTTGCAGGCAGGCAGCACTGTAGTCATTCAGCTCCAATTTTTCCCAGCTCCCCAAACTCATTAGCCTTCTACACACAGCCTGACTTAAGTCAAGAACTTTGTATTTATTAGTGGAAAGCAGTAAAACTTCTGTGTAGAAGCTTGGACACAGAGCACTACAGCCAGCACATTTCCTCACAAAAATTCGTCATCTTACACCAATGTCCACATCTCTGTGTGATGAAACAGGTAATAAGATGTGCAAAACTCTGCTGCCTGTAATCCTGTGGGGATGTATCTGTTTTGATCAAAATGCAGATACAAAGCAATACAAACAAATAAGCACAAGAAGAATATAGGAAGGTACAGCTGTGTTTTGCATTGAGTGTCAGGGGTTAGGTTAGGAGTACAATACCAATAGAATGTTACTGCTGGTGATGGACATGGGCTCTGCTTTGTACAGCTTTTTTTAATCTCTCTTCAGAGACTTCACTGGAGAGGTTTTGATCTGGGGCTCCTGGCTGCACAAAGAGTGCAGCCACCCAAGGTCATGCAGCAAGTCAGTAGTTTAATTAGGATTTGATCTCAGAATTTTTCCAGTTCTTGGCTACTTGCTCTAACAAGCAGCTGCTACAGCCTTGTAAAGATATTTATTTAGATGGTTTGTGGCCAAGAATGAAACCTATTCCAGGCAGCTGTGGTCACCACTCATTCTGTTATTCCAAAATCTAGATAAATCACCACAGAATGAAGCGCTTGGATAGCAGTTTCATAAGAAGGGATTTGGGAGTTACAGTGGCTTGCAAGCTGGACACGAATCATCACTTAGGTGTTGCACAAAAGGAGACTCCAAACTGGGATTATAAGCAAAACTCTGACCTGAAGGACACAGAAAGAAATCTCTGAGCTCAGCTCAGCTCAGCATTCACAAGACCTCAGTTAATTTAAGTCCACTTTTGGGAGACACCTGGAGAGACACAAATGAATTTGAGAGAACCCAGAAGTGAGGAAAAAAAAAAAAATGATCAGGGACTGAGAAACACAGCTGACAGTAAAAAAAAAAAAAAACAACATTGAATGGAGAATTCAATCTGCTCACCAAGCTGTGGTGAGTAGGGCAACAAGCTGAGGGATTACACTGCAACAAATAAGGTATTGCTTAGAGAGCAGAGAGAACCTGCAGAAAGGGGAACAGCAGAGGGTGAAATGGTTCATTTGTGAGCCACCCTGTCACAAGGAGCACAGCAGACACTGAAAGAGCACAGCTGAACTGGATTTTGTGGTTCTTTCCAGCACTGCAGGGTGCTGGAATGTACTGGTATGATGAAATCTTAACCACCATTTATGCATTTCAAACATTGAACTATACTTAGTGCGACATCTCAGTGGCCACTGGTGTCCTCAAAGTACTGGAAAATCAGTGTTCATCTCTCTCCCACCCACACTTGGCACTATGTTACCAAAGTATCCATGCAGAGGTGTTCTCTGATAGACAACTCACTTCCTGTGCCACACCTTTTGTCACACTCCAGGCACAGAAAATTGTTTTGCCTTTGTTTAAGCCCAGGGAAGTTTTTCTCAGCCCATTTCTTCACCTTGGTCAAACAGACCAACTATTCCACATGGTGTGGTGTAATCCACCAGCTTGCTGAGGGTTTTGTCTGAACAAACAGGTCACCACTGACTGCTTAGATGACAGCAGCCCTCTGTTAGGATGGACTCCTGAGGAAGATAACTCCTGACTCCTGACCACCAGCCGGGCTCTGAACCAGCTCCTGTAGTTAGATGCTGTAAGATCCATATTTCCTTAAGGTACCAGCATGTGAGAGAGCTCAGGAGAACCTCATGGAATTAATTACTTGTGCTCCCAGGCATTTCCCCAGTCCCCATTCCCCACATACAAAAAACCCTCTGTGGGGTCCCACCAGGGATCCCACAACCCTCTTGGTCGCTGTGAGGAGACCAAGCTGTAGCTTTAGTGACATGAACAGTTTGGGAGTGGGAAGAAAATATATACACTATTTCATTCAGAAGCACCAAATCAGATGTCCACAAACAAGAGGAATTAGGCTTCAAGTGATATCCTGCAAAGGTGTTGACACACACTATGCCTTGACAGCCCAGCTGGTAAATGTGGATGTCATTCAATGCTCCGAATTTCCCAATGAATGGCATGCCAAACTCTCACTAGAATAAGAAATTGTACACCAAATGCCAATCATTCATTATTTTCTAACTCTCTAAAGAGTATTTTTCATTCAGTTTGGCATTTAGAAAGGAAAAATCTCGCCATGCTTCCATGAATGAAAATTCTGTACCTTCATATCAAGGCAAGGCTGACACCATGTGTGCAGCCAGGCTTCTCTGAGGGATGGCCATGTGCAGGATATGGAAATGGCAATGCTGTGAAGGAAAACAAAAGCCTCATTAATGTGCTATTGAATTTAACAAAGAAATGAAAATGAAACCTAGACTATGTTCTTATTTTTCCCTGTTCATTTTTATTTTCTAGATTATCAGCCTAGGAGGGAGAAGGAAAAAAAGCAAGCGCAGAAATACCTCCAAATGGCATAATCAATAACTCAAAGTGACTGGAATGAATAATGCAGTATCTTGCCTAGATTTTACATCTGTTATAAGCTGCTTAAGTAATGTATTCTGAAGTATAGAAGGACAATCACAATGTCTGTGTGCATGTTAGTGAGGGGATGTTACAAAATAGAAAGAACACATAAGAGTTGGAGGGGAAATTTAGCTCCTAAAAATAGTAGGGTCTCCAATTTTCTTAGTTTGAGGGACATTGTTTAAAGTAATTGAAGTGACTTTTGATATCAATTTATTTGACTCCTTCAGTTCTTGTTGACCTGCTGCAACAACAAAGAATCTTCCTTCCACCCACAATAAAGTTTGACCACCCAAGCAATTACTCAAATTGACCAAAATTTGAGCTTATGTGAAATATTTTCAAGAAAATAAATATTTCTATAAAAATATTTTATATATTTTCAACAATTGTACTTATTTCAATGTTATGTTTTAAATCAGGCTTTAATTAAAACTGTAGTTCAGTTATCAATATTAATATTAGTAAGAACTTGGAGTAGAACAAACATTGTGTTTGACCTATTTTTTGTCCTTTTTAAAACTATGAACAACAGCCAGTTGTACTCTGCAGAGGAACATCAGTCACCCAAAGCCTTTTGTGAAGTGAATTCTAGCTTACACGTTTGTGTCATGTTTTGTGCTTTCCGCTCCTGGAAGCAGCAAAATTTAAAATAATTCCAAGTATGCAACGCAGATGGGAACAGAGAAAAGCAAACATGCAGCCCAGGTGAGGGGAAGGGCAGAGCCAGGGGAAGGGGGCGTCCTGATGTTTGTTCCCTGGGATTTCAGCCTCTCCCAAAAGGCAGAGCCGAGCTCCTCCCTGAGCCAGGCATTGTCCTGGAAG
The DNA here is from genome assembly GCF_024509145.1 of Vidua macroura. Lineage (NCBI taxonomy): Eukaryota > Metazoa > Chordata > Aves > Passeriformes > Viduidae > Vidua > Vidua macroura. The sequence continues at coordinate 5,472,177 of NC_071581.1, forward strand.
GTGTGCTAAGGACATCTGCTGCCCCAGGCAGGAGCACTCAGCACAACGTGTGCCTTGAGAAATGTCAGCAGATAAGGCATGAATGAAGGTGTGTGTGACCTTCCTTGTGCAAGGCCTTGGAGCAGTCAAAAACAGAGAAAAGGCATTTATTTTCCCCTCTGTTGTGTGTTAAACTCTTGCTTCTTGTGGGGGCATGATGAAGAGCCGTCAGTTCTGCCACAGACCTTCTAAAAGAAGAATAACTTAAAGTATTATGGATATGATTCAGTACACTAATATACTATTTTCACCCAAATCAGTGGTTATCTCAGCATAATAGAATACCAAAGTCATCTCCACCCTGTTCTGTATTATTATACAAATAATCCAAGTCAGTGTCTGTTCAGACACAAGGACTCATCACGTCCTGAATTTTAACAGCAGCCATTTGACTATTTTCATTTTCACCATGCCCAAGAACCCACAGAACTCTAAGAATATTTCCAAGGCAGAATATGAAGGGAAAAAAAAAAAAAAAAAAAAAAAAAAAGAAGCAGGGGATTCTTTGGGCTCAAATGGATTTTAGAAAATACACCTTTTTCTCATGGAGAAAGGAAAATAATCCAACAATTTGTTTTTGCCCTACATGCAACATTCTCCTCCTAAAATAATGTATTGGAGTGATTTAAGCTTGCATGAAGCTTAAAAAAAAAAAAAAAAAAAAAAAAACCAAAAACAACAGAAAGAAAGAAAAGACAAAGGAAACAAAAAGAAAGAAAAGAAAAAAAAAAGAGAAAAAGAAGACTAAGATTCTCAGTATTTCCAGGGAAGTTACTTATCCAATTACACATATAATCATGCATGGCTAAAGCACACAGGTGCACAGGGAACCCCCAGCTATCTCTGCTGCCAGGAGAAAATGGTATTCCTAAGGAAAATCTTTCAGTTCTTCCTAAATCTCCATGAACACCAAAGCCAACAGTGAGAACCAAACAATCAGAAAGCTCACCTGGAGCTGGTCCTGCCTCTGCACCACCAGGATGTGCTGACACCTGCAGGATGGGTCATTCCCTGGGAGCCAGAATTCCCTGGGAAACTGGAGCTGAGATTCTTCCAGGAGTGAGGATTTGCCAAATTTTCCATATTCCTGATGAGTTCTGCAGCAGCTCAGCTCCTGGACACAGGAAAGGGATTATTCTGCCACGTCTCCATCCAGGACCCTGAGTGCTGACAACCATTTTCCCTTTTCTTTGAAATTATTAACAAATGTGACCAAATCTGTGAGCAGGCAACCAACATAGTCCATTCTTTTCAAATACAGGATCTGGGGTGATTAAAAGAAACAGAAATAAATAAACAGCAAGCTTAGTTCTCAGTTTTGTGACCTATTTTTGTACCACTCATTTAAGACATAACCCCCTGTACCAACAAATCCAATTTTCCCTCATCAGCTAACCCAGAGAACAAAGCAGATGGATTCACAGTCATGCACAAGAACTTGTCATTACAGAACATAAGATGCCCTTCACAGAATTAACTTGTGAAAATGCAGCAATGAGCTGTTCCTGGAGAGCTTTCTGGGAGCTCCCTCTCATCCACCCCATTGCCCAGAGCCTGAGGAAAGTCCCATAACTCACATGTGTCCATGCTCCATCATTATGGGATCAGCCTCACCCACAAACATTAATTCTGAGATTTATGGGTTGCAGGGCCAGAAAGAACTGTTGGGGCAGTCACACTGACCTTCCTCACCACGCAGACCAATCATTTTTGCATCAAGTCTGTCAGTTCTGCTGAGCTGTAAAATCTCTCTCAGAACATTGTTTAGCCTTCATTAAAAGATTACAGCTGATAGAAATTCTAATCTGTCAGAAATTATTTAAAACAGTCCTTCTGTTTCCACTCTGAATTGGCTTCCACTCACTGTAACTCCTTAGACTTTTCACAAACTAAAGAGCAATCAGAAAATTCTTAGACATCAAGACAAGATAATTCTCCTTTTGAAAAAAGTTAAACAGTTTGGCCTTTTCTTGCTGTGATCTATTTTATCAGTTTTCTGTACAGGCTTCTCCTTCAAATGTTTGCTGAGCTTTTACGATTTTTTTATTTCTTCTTTCCAATTTTATTTCTTTTTTAATATTTGCCAATATTCAAAAATCCTTGTCTCCCCAGATCCACATACAGTGGAAATAAAATTGCTTTACTCCATAAATATTCACTATAAAATTAGTGTAAGACACAATATTTGCTCTTGTGAGGAAAAGATCTGTTATGTCCAATTTTCAAATACAAAAATATAGACATAAAAGTGCTCTGAGTAACATCATAAAGGAAGCATGTGGCAGAATAGGGACTTAAACACCTACCCAGCTCCAGCATAGCCATAAAGACAAGATTATCCTACTCCTTAATTAAGCACAGAACAATTTCCAGCACTTTGAAAAGCAGATTAATGCAAGTTCTTAAGCCTGTTTGTGTCTTCTAATATTAATTATGATCAGCAGTTATGTTATTTATGACTTTTAACATACTGTGTGTTGTGTATACCAATTTCCCCTATTAAAAAAAAAAAATGCTGCTCAGTTTCTGAGATTTTCTGTACAAAAAAAAAAAATGTCGAAGAAAGAATTGTGCTTTAAATTCTTTTCTGCTCTTCAGAGAAACACAAACCCACACTTGCCCTGGCAAGTGGCACTGCTCTACTGGCACCAAGCAGTGCTTCTTTCTGGCACTCCAGGTTCAGAGTCTGTCACCTCCACACTGAGGTGGCACAGGATTTCTCCAATGCTCTGGCATCCTCCTGGCTCCAGCACCCCAAAGGCTGCGAGTTCTTTGCTGTTAGTGGCTGCTACAGCTATTTAAAAAATGTCAGAGGACTTACAGTCTGATGTGATGGATAACAGAAACCAGCTAAAGAGATGATCCTGCATATATCATATTATTCTTTATTTTATTATTTCATTTTGCATTAAATATGATCCTTTTTTTTTCTTTTTTTTTTTTTTTTTTTTTAGCAATTTGCTCTTTGCCAGAAATAGGTATGTTCAGTGCCCTGTGCTAAAGCAGAGGAATCGTGTTTCCTGTGACAATGAGCACTTATAAAACACAACTGCTCGTGATCAGAAAGACTTCCATGGTGCTGCTGAGGCACTGGAAATAGTAGAGCAGAGCAATTTTGTTCTCATTGTTCTAGGGTCACACTATTCTCTCAAAAAAAAGGGAGATGCATCGTGGCAGAAATGATAGATGGATCATCTGCCCCCCTCTCCCCTGACCTTCTGCAGACTTCTCCACCTTTTCAATTTCTCATCCCTCTGTGCAAATTATCTCCAGCAATGCAAGGCTTGCTTCTGTTACACCCTGATAATGAGCATTTTAAAAGTAGCTTTTCTTAGGAAAAGTTACTCACACTCATGCTTTCCAATAATTCTCATACTTAAGACTGATTTTTTACTTATTTTCAAAGGTTTATCTACAATGTGTTGAAGTGATTTTAATTATTCTATTTTATCATCCAGTATGCCCATACAGTGCATTAATCCTTCTTATACTGCCACAAAGGCAAAGAAAAACTATCATAGTGATTTTGGATTTATTCCAAATTTACTGGCTAAGACTTCAGCTTGAACAGGAGTGCACTTTTATTACTTTTTTTTTTTTTTTGAGATAGAAAAGGAATTGCTTCTGTGGTAGCTCAGGCAGTTTCCTTATGTACAAGTTAAAAATTGCTGTATCATGTGTGCCACTGTAGGACCTGCTAAGTCCCAGGTGAAAGACAATGCAGGGGGTTAAACCTCATGGCTTTTACTCAGCCATGATTTTAGGGACAAAAATTATCTGGACACTGAGAAAATTAAATCATCATAAGAAACAGGCTGTCCAGAGACAGAATAAACATTTTGTATTAAGATTTAGTTTTTAAAATATTGCTATTGGGGGTATCTTGCAGGGATTTTAAGGCTTAAATGTAGGCAGATGGATAAAGAGAGAGCCATGTTTGGGGACAGAAGGAAACTGAATGGACAAAAGGCACAGCAAGCCGGATTCCATGGGGGGAGAGGGAGCAGGTCAGCCACGACTTCCTTCACAAACCCAGGTTCTTTCTAGTTGATTTCCCATTATTAGCTCCTTCAAAAAACCCAAATCCCTTTCTTGGAGTTCAACTTTTCATTAAAGTTTTTTTTTGTTTTGATTTTTAATGCTATCACTAAATGTTTTTATGTCTAGTCAGCACAGGAAGTTTTCCTCCCACTTTCTGTTCAGTATTTAGACATAGCTAAGCTGCCTAACAAATTTTAAATGACTGTGCTGGAGAAAAGATGAAATTATATTATTCCCATTTTCGATCTTGTAAGGAGGAAATGAGTAACAAAAAATCAGAGAATATAGGGAAAGTGTCTGAATTCCTCATTATGCGCCTCTTTCTGTACACTGATGGTGTTTTAAATTTACTTTACAAGACATACTTCTAAATTATAGAAGCAGACTTCCATCCTTAAAAGGAAATGCTAAAATTAAACATTTTCTTAGTGGGATAATTAAATTCAAATAAAGACTGAAAAGGTGTTTTTTTTTTTTTAATTGCAAGAATATTTTTTAATAATCTTTAAAAAGAATAACTAAGTCTGCAAGAACTAAAAAAGGTTTCTTATCCAAATGCAGGGCTTTAAAAATGGAATAAAAACAGAGGTACCATAGGGCAAATCTCATTTTCTGACTTATATTTACCCTGAAAAACATCAAAATACAATTAAAAAAAAAAAAAAAAGCCTAAAAACTCTGGCATTTTAATGAATAATTTGTACCTGCTAGTGGAGGAAACTTCATTGTCTGCTATTGATTGTTCCATTCATTCTGGTCAGGAGAAAAACAAAGCAAACAAAACAAAACACAATATTCAATCTTGTTTGTATTTCTGTTCTCCCTCATGGAAGTAGATCTGGTTTGCAAGAAAACACCCTTGTCCCTGCAGTGTCCTTCAAAACCTGGGTTAAACTTCCCCAGGTTTGTGCAGCTCTGTTCATGGTGAAATGGCCCAGCAGGCAGCAAAGGAAACTCAAGAAACATTTTTAAGTCAGTAAAATATTGAACATGATAAATACATAAGAAATATGGCTAATCTAAGCCATGAAATATTTGATTTCATCCACAAAAATTATCACAATGAGTAGGAATTGAACTATTTTATGGGTGTTTCAATGTATTAAAATTAATCTTAGAGAAGATGTTGCAATATGTCAAAACAGAAGGGGCAGGGATGCATTAATTTATTAATGCACACAACAATGAAAGGGATACTGGTGCTGAATTTTCATATTATATTTTGCATCTCAACATATATTTACACTATTCCACTGCTCAACTATGTAAATCAGACTTTCAATTAATACCTACCCTCCATTAGCTTTGCTATTGCCAGTTTAGTGCTGAATAAGATGTACACTTATATGCAAATGAAATTTCTTTCTTAAAATTTTCCTTAAAATAACTTTGCTTTGGGATAATTGTAGGGGATGAGACAGAGAGATCCCTGTTTGTTTTTCCCATTCTTTGCAGAGCATGGCAAACATCCTGAAAGTAAAGTTTTGTTACTGTTATGATTTGAGAGGTTATTTCATATCAAGCTAAACATTTTTACCGGGCTCATCTGGGTTCATTTTTACTGTTCATCAAAGATTTCCCCCTCTGAAGGTCACAGAAACAGTTTTCTTATCCAATTCTTGATAGAAAGGTAAATTATTCTATGGCACACACGATTTTTTTTGCCATTCCTCAGCCATCCTCTCCATGGTGAATTCTCAGTGCAGTGCTGCCAGTGCAGGACACTGAGAGGTGCAGCTGAGCACTGCTGAAGTCCCTCCCCAAAGAGGAAATGCTGAGCTCTTGGGAGGTGAGAAAGAGCAGAAGGAGAACTCAGAAGGAAGAGTTCTGCCCTGTGAGAGCAGCAATGCATCAGGAAATCCCTCACTGAGCCTTTCCTGTGTGAGGAATCACCACAGCTCCATCTTATTGCCCAGGGTTTAAGAGAAATGTAAGTGTGGGTCCCAGGACACACAGCTGAGGGTTTAAACTGGGATTTCTCCATCACACCTGCCACAACAATTTGCAGCAGTTTGAGACCAGTTCTGAAACCAGAGACTGACACAGACATTTGCCTTTCAGTTAATTAATTTCTATTCTTTCCCATCCTGCATCTTTCTTCTCCATGTACATAGAAAATGAAAGTGGTTTCCTCATGAAAACTTGAGTCTGGCTCTGCAGTGAGACAAATCTGAGACTTTTTCAGGAGTGTTTGGGTGTGTGAGTGTCCCTGTACATACACGTGTGTGTGTATCTAAAATCAGCAGATCATTCCAGATTCGGTGAAGGGGTAGCAGTCACACAGAAATATGAAAGCCTGATTTTACTCATACCTAATTCTGAGAAAACTCTTGAACTTTAATCTGCTACAGCCCACTTAATTGACATCATCATTAATCCCTGCTGGTCCCCCTACCTTAACTGGAAATTCTCTCCTTTACTTTTCAGCAAAACTTTTGTCAAGACTATCAAATTCAAATTTTTTAAAGGAGAGCTTATCAATCACCATGGTTTTGATGAGAAAATATTCTTGATCAGACCTAGTCACATTTTTTTTTCCTCTGCCATCTGCCTGTATCCATCTGTTGTAAGTTTTAAGATTAAAAGTGATTTAGGATGGGGAGTGTCTTATTAATTTTTGTTTGTTAAACACCTAGCACAGGAGGGTCATGGTCCAAGCCAGAAAGAGGCTGCCATTTCTTCTCAATTCAAATAAATAAATGCAATAATCAACACCAACAAGATCCCTGGCAGGGAAGTTCAGAAGGAAGGCAATGGAGCAGAATTTCCTATAGTCTCTTCCCTATAAACTGAATATTCTAGTCCTGGTCATGAAGTGAAATCCTGACAATGGATTTGGATCTAGTTTGGTCCTGGGTCTGAATGCAAAGTACTTCAAAGTACTTATTTGCTGTGGTTTTTTTTTTTTGGTTTTTTTTTGGGTTTTTTTGGGGGTTTTTTTGTTTGTTTGTTTGTTTGTTTGTTTTTGTTTTTTTCCTAAATGTTAACAACATTTTCATTTTGGGCAAAAGGTTTCACAGAGATGTCCATGCCTCTGGTCTCATCCTTCACTCAGACAACCCTTCTGGGGGGTTGGCAGTAAATCTGTGTTTGCTTTGTCCCTTTCCTCAAGAAGCTTCATCTTTCCTATTCCTCAGAGCAGCTGAGCACAGGATAATTCCTTTGCAGGAGGTGCACTGCTGGCTTTAAGCAGCGTGCAGGGGGTGTGGGGTGTTCACTCTGCACTGCACTGACCCTGCACGCTCCCCACTCCAAGGGAGGATATTGCTTTGGTGACTCTGCTGGAACATTCAGCAATCCTGACTAATTCCAGCTCCACACTCCTTTATTAAGTGTTTTGTTTTGCTCGACCTCACATCATGGGATCATCTTGTCTACCTCTGACTTTTTCATTACCTTCCATTACCTCTCATTTCAGCTTTCCCTGCATTGCTCTGTCATCTTCAGAGACTTGCACTCATAACACTCAGAATAATTAAGTGATCTGCATAGCAGTAATCCTGGTGCCCTCTGCAAAAATGCCCTGCCACCAGCTTTTAACTAAGAATGACAGGAATCCAGCCCTGAAGGTAGCTAAGTGAGCAGCTCCAGTTCTGAAAGTCTCTCCTGGAGTCTCAAAAGGTTTAAGCCAGGATAGATGTCAGTATTTTCAGGGAATGTACTCCAAGTGCCTGCCAGAAGATGGCTATTTGGGGTTGCAATCCTACAAAAAGATGGAAGGGAATTATTGCCTCATGTTTTCTTCATCTTTCCTACCTCTGTCTTGGCATATAAGTCAAGATTTCATGTTATACTCTCATTTGTTTTTCCTACTGTTGTTCTCAGTCTCTTCTCAGAAGAATCACACATCACTGATATTTAGTGTTTCAGAAGGAAAGGAAACTGAGGCAGAGAAGTTGTCATTCTGGCTGCAGACAGGAGCCATTACTACTTAGCCTTTCTACTGACAGCTTCTTTAGGTGCACCTCAAAGAGAGCTTATTCAGTCAGCCCCCAGACCCAGGGCAGGCAGCACCTCTCTCACCAGGTCAGGGCTAAGGAAAGGACCAGCTGAGCCTGCCTCCTGTTTGGCAGATGAAGTCCCCTGGGCCTGGGGCCTGGCAGCACAGCAGGACACAGCTCCCACACCTCTTGGTGCACCTGAGGACTCTGACACCTGACGTGCACTGACGGAAAAGTGCTTCATTACCCATATTTTGGAAAAGGTAATTAAACTCAAATACAAAAAAAAAACAAAAAAAAAAAAAAACACCAAAACCACAAAAACATGAAGGAAACAAATGACTTTTTACAGTTGCTGTAGGGTAGAACTGAAATCCTTCACACTTCCTAATAGTTACATTCAAGACTCTTTCTTGGGGATTATTTTATTTTTTAACCTTTCTGTCCTTCACAAGAGGCACTATCAATTTCACTGCAGTGTTCTGGGCTTTACATACACTGCAGTGCAACTCAGCCTTTCCCCACCATCCCCTTCCCCCCAGCAATCCCTGAGCACACCAGGCACTGTTGTGCCTTCGTCTGTTTAACACACACGCAGTTCAGACCACGGCAGCTCGTGCCACGCTCTTCTGATGCCATCCCCAATCAAGGAGCCCATCATTCACACGTTTACTTGCAGCTTCTTCATTTGTCACTGAAGTATTTTCCACAGCCCTGCACTTTAGTTCAGCTGCTCAGAGTGAAACCTGTGACCATCCTGAAAATTTTAGTCAAAGCAGGAAACCTTGAATCTCAGGTAGGCACAATTAATGTGATTTCCTACAGAGTCAGAGAATCACAGAACTGTCAGGGTTGGAAGGGACCTTTGGAGATCCTCCAGTCCAACCCCCCTGCCAGGGCAGGGTCACCTGGAGCAGGTGACCCTGGGACATGCCCAGGTGGCTTTGGAATGTCTCCAGAGAGGGAGAGTCCGTGCCCTCCCTGGGCACCTGCTCCAGTGCTCTGCCACCCTCCAAGTTCTTCCCCATGTTGATGTGGAGCTCGTTGTGGTTTTGTTTATGTCCATTACTCCCTGTCCTGTCCCTGGGCACCCCTGGAAAGAGTCTGGCACCACCCTCTGCCAGCCCTTGGAGATATTGGTGAGGATTAATGACATCCCTCTCAGGCTTTTCTCCTCCAGACTGACCAGGCCCAGCTCCCACAGCTTCTCCTCATCAGAGAGATGCTCCAGACCCCAAATCATCCTTGTGGCCTCTGCTGGACCCTCCTCAGCAGCTCCTTGTCTTTCTTGAGCTGAGGATCCAGAGTTGGACACAGCACTCCAGAGGTGCCTCCCAGGGCTGAGCAGAGGGGCAGGATCCCTCCCTGACCTGCTGGCCACACTTCCTGAGGCACTCCAGCTCTTTTCTTGATCTCTGTTGTTCTCTTATCCTCTAAAAAAGCCTGATTCCCATCACCAGAGCTGTTTTCCCTTCCCCTTGTTTGCCTGTGCATTTCAAACATCTAATCCCAACTTTTTTTGTGTCTTTGAACCTGCTCCTATTTATTTTATGAACTTTACTTCTTCACTAAAGCACTTCAGGCTTCTGAGCTCTACAGATGGTCCTCTCTGGGAGCTTTGCTGCTCTGCTTGTTATTTTTAGATTTTCAGGCCCTTGAGTTTTAAGCTTGGCTTAAAATATGGTCCATTTTACCATTGTTTGGACTCTAATAAGACTATGCTGATACAAACAAGCAAATCCAAACTGAAAAGCAAGAAAGCTGGCTAAATTCCTTAATCCAAATAATAGAAGTATTTTATCTACCCCTTCCCAGGGCAATGAACATTTTGGTCATGAGAGCTTGTGTTTAGCTGCAGAAGAATCTCCAGGGACCATAATGTTGTGTGTGTTAAATAAAGCCATTAAGCAGGGCAGAAAGGTCACTGTGCTACTCAGTGACAAGCTCTTGCTGCACCAAGAGCTGTTCCTCCAGGCTTGCTTTAGAGTATGTGACCTGTCTTCTCCATGCCCTAACATAATGCTTAAAAAAGAACTCAGATTTTTTTTTTTTTTTTGAGTTTCTGAAGAGATTTCAAGGATGTGCTCAGCCCTTACTTGCAGACTTTTTTGTCATGCTACTGAGAATTTCACTTTTAAAGACAAAGTGCTAAAACTTTCACAAAATATCATGATTCCAGTAGCTGTTATTTTGAGAAGGATAAACAAACAGAAATCAAAGTTGCAAGAATCCTAATAACACTCCAGGAGACAGCAACAATGCCAACCCATGGAAATCATTCAAAGACAGCAGTATAGGATTTATCTCAAAGTCAACAGAAACTCATCAGAGTCCATAAAAACAAGTAAACAGCTATATTAACACTGAACAGTCACACTTCCAACAGGAAATTGAATCCTGTAATCAATGAGCACTTAAGAATTGCCATAATAGTTTAATGTGAATTTTATTAAGAGTTTGATTCCAGAAATTAAGGCTAGGAAGGGCATCTGATACAAATGGTTCTTGAAAGGAATAATGACCAGATGGTTCCATTGTATGGCTTAAGAAAAAAAGAAAGTCCTTACACATCTGTAAATAACTCTAAACCAAGCTGTGTTTTATTTTTTTTTCACAGCTGGAATACCAGTTTTTATTACAGCTCAACTGGCATTGCAAATTAAAATCCATCTCTGTTTGTTAAACTGCTACTTAAAATGGCTTCCAGCAACTGTTACAGTTGGATATTATGTTGTCATTTATGCATTAAGTGGGAATGGTTCAATAGCATGAATATTTAAAAACAAGTACATGGAAAGTATTTTAATTGGGTTGCCATTGCTAACTGCTGAGTTTTGTTCCCAAGGTTTGGTCAAAGCTCACTTAATTTTTCATTACATAAGAAGCAGCATCCAGTGAATTAATGGAATGAGGATCCTTTGTAGGTGAATCTCAGGGTGTCTGATCATAGCAGAACAGCTTTGCACTTTTAATGGACAGCAATTAAAGTGCTCAGCAGACTTCTGCCATGCTGGTTGATCTGTTCTGAACAATTTGTTTGGTGAACTCTCCCTTAGAGATGCTAAAGAGGGAAAAACCTCCACGCCATCCTGAGAAGACATACAATAAAATGAATGTAAGCACATTGGAGCTTCTGGCAGAGAGTTTCAAAGGGTCACAAGGAAGCTGTGAATGAAAAGCTCTATTTTCACTGCCCATTACATCTATAAAGCACCAACACTCATGGGAAGCTGAGGTGAACATTGCAAAATGGACAGTTGTATGAGATTCTAGGTCTAATTTAATTTAAAATAATTACCTGAGGATACAACAGGCACTTGTCACAGATAAACAGATTATTCATAAAGAAATTAGGCAGTTCTGAAAAATCATAGTAGATCTTCACCATCAGGTTTGTTAACAGCTCTTAATGACTGACAGCAACTTCTTCAGATGTTGCTTCAAGTTTTTTGTCTTTAACCTATGAACCACATCCTGCAAGTGACAAAAGAGTCAGTCCCACCTGTTACTCATAGGCAGCCAGGCCCAAGATATTCTGGTTAAGTTTAGTCATGAATGTGCCCCAGAGCATCTCACTTCACAGAAATGCCCATGAAATCCATGCACTGAAATTAACACTTCTAGGATAGCTGAGCACACTTTGTTAGGGACTTACCTGAAGACCTATCAATTACTCAACACTTAAGAAAAAAAATCACATTTATTTACAAACCAAATAAGTTTTCATAAATGTCAAATGATTCCTAAATATCATTAAAGTTCAAAAGGGCCTAAAATACTGCCCATAATACCTTTGAAAATCTGTCCACTCATCTATGTACCTGTGACATTAGAGTTGGATTTTGATGACCCTTGTGGATCCCTGCCAGTTCAGGATATTCTGTGATTCTATGGCATCCTTAGCAGAATTTTTTTGTTTTCAAGACACTTACCCTTTTATTGGAAACCTTCATTGGAGGAGAGCTGCTCCTCATGGTGAGCACTGACTGCAGGCCGGGAGACTTCTCAGCCTTCCCAGCTTTCTTTTGATGTGAGGTGTTCCTGGCAACCTCTGCAGAGTGGGAATTCCCTCCCTTGCATCAGACACAGTGAGGGAGAAAACAGTAAAAGCAGGAATATGATGTTCAGGAAGTCTGGGGGAAAAGAGCTGCTGAGATCTAATATCAAATCAGCACTCATATGTATGGGGAGATGAATCAAACATATCTTGAATGCTGTTCATCAAGCCCATTATTTTAGGAGAGCAGTAGGACAAGGCAGAGAAGTGACACTTCTGCTTCACCAAACCTGGCACAAGGAGAAGCTGAATCCATTTCTCTATTTCATATCTGCTCTGCCATACAGGATAACTTTAAGCAGCAGTGTCTTATGTTATTATGTTTTACTGCTTAAATGGGCAATTTCCCAACTTAGTGAGGCCTTGGGAAACTCCTCAAACACAAACCTAACCAGGGAAGAACTTGCCTCTCTCTGGCTCGCACTTGCTGAATGCTCTGCTCTCCAGCTGACCTTCAGGAAACAGCCCCGCTGGAAGTGTGCCTCACTCCAGGTCTGTGACTCAGAATTTAATTACATTACAGAAGGGTATGATCTGAGAAGCTGATGCTGTTTTTATTCCAACCGCTGAGCTCCTTGCCAGCTCAGTTATCAGCCCTCATTGGGCTGAACGGTCCCTTGGGCTCTGTGGTGGCAGTGTTAACAGAGCTGGTGCTGCTGTTTTTCCTGTGGCTGCTCCTCTGCAAGGAGCCCTGACAGGGCAGGGGAAAGGGAGATGGATGCCAGTCATGCAAATCAGCCAGGAAGGGCTTAACCTGGAAACTGCTTTACAAATTCTGAAAGGTTGCTGAGACAAAACTGCCCGGTTTATACCTAAACCCCAAAGTGATCCTACACTTTTCACACACTGTTAAGCTGGAGAGGGGCTTTGACAAGGGCTGGAGGGACAGGACCCAGGGAATGGCTCCCAGTGCCAGAGGGCAGGGCTGGATGGGATCTTGGCAATTAGGAATTGTTCCCTGTGAGGGTGGGCAGGCCCTGGCACAGGGTGCCCAGAGCAGCTGGGGCTGCCCCTGGATCCCTGGCAGTGCCCAAGGCCAGGCTGGACACTGGGGCTGGAGCAGCCTGGGACAGTGGGAGGTGTCCCTGCCATGGCTGGGGTGGCACTGGGTGGGATTTAAGGCCCATTCAATCCAAACTACTCTGTGATTCCATAATTCTGATTACACTGATCACAGAAAATATCCAGAATTGTTAATGCCAACATTTCTGGCTACTGTAGGAAATAACACTCAGAAAGAGACCTGCATGCACTGGAAATTCTTTTGTTTGAAGATTTATTTTTGAATCTCATAAAACTGGTTTACTAGAAACTTAATCAAGAAAAATCTGGTTTCCCTATTAGACAAGGGCACTGCTACAGAAAGTTTAATATTCCTTCCCCAGAAAGGAAGGGTGAAAATATAAAGTTACTTCTAAAATGTACCAATATTTATTCAGCTGCATTTGTGACACAGGTCACAGGAACAGTATTTCCCTGTTATGCCCTAAACCAAAATTAAGTTTTATATTATTCCAGTCCTTCCCAAGAGCATGGAGCAGGCTATTTCATTGCTGTTTTATAAATACTGCTTTAACCTGACAATTTCTTAAACAAGTTATTTTTCCTAATAGGGAAAGGGTTCCTGCCAACACAAAATGGGGGGATATAAAACCAAAAAATGGAGCAAGGCCTGTTGTGGCTGTGTTCCCTGGCAGATGTGCTGGACAGAGGGTGCAGAGCTGAGCTGCACGTTGTGCTGTCATCCTCAGACCAGGGTCCATCTGGTCACACGTCCAACACAACCAACACAGTGCTCCAGGGAGAACATTTTAATAAACAGCTACAAGTTAATTTTCACCAAGCTGATACTGACACTCTCTTAACACACAGCAAGTTTCATCTCCACAGTATTAATTGTTACAAATACATAACAGATAAACAGCTCAATCCCAGGCCTTGAGATCCCTCTCCACTCATGTACCTACACACTTTAAAAGGCTGGGACCTTAAAATTCAGCCTTTCAAATGAATGGCATTTCTTTAGCCATTAAAATGAATGGTACTTATAAATTCAGAAAGGACAAAGCCCAGACATGATGCAGTAACATCTGATTGACAGGTCACAGGATTCCTTCAAAGCAACCCCTTTAAAATTTGGATTTTAAAGATCCTTTGAAAAAGATTTTGGATTTTAAAGATCCTTTTTTAGATTAAAAAAAAAACCAAACCTCAACCAACCAAGCAAAACCCCAAAATTAAATTGACATAGAATGCCATAAACTATTGGCAAATTGCCTCAATTTTTATTTGCCTTCTCTGAAAAACAAAAATCACTTCATTTCTCAAGTAAACTTCCCAAGTCAACATACAGCCTTTGAACATCATTATATCTTTTGTCTCCTAGGCCAGGAAGTCAACTGCCCCCTTCTAGATAATTATTGACTCTGAATAGGTCCCTCCATACATTGATTTAATGAAATAAAAAATCACACCACAGAGAAGAACAAGAGACTCCAATAATGTGCAGTGCCAGAAATAATAGAGGGCAAAAAATTTGCAAATATTTGTCTGCTAAGTGAGAATGAAATAAAATTCAGACATCTAAATGATGAAACCCTAACAATTTACTTTCACTGATGCCCAGGTTGTGCCTCTGTGTATTTCTAGAACTAAACAATTTGATCCCTGGCTAACTCAAAAAGCCAGATCCCAACACAAAAGCGAGGTAGCCACTGCCAGTGGGCCTTGCTTTGGAAGGGTTCACAAATCATTCTTTACCAAAAAACCCCTGGATAAATCCACAGAGAAGGCAGTGACAGCTGCCATTCTTTTAATGGCAGGGCTGAGAAAGGAGGGGGGACTGTGCTCCTGGCTCCCCTCTCTGGGTCTGAACACGCTCCTGAAGAGCAGCACCCTTTGTCTGCCCAAAACCACATTTCCACCTTCCAGAAAATAGAAATACCACGAGCAAACTTAAATCTTGCCAGCAAGGAAAACAACATAAATCCTGCTTCACCCTGCTGGTTTCCCAGTGATCCAGCAGCTCTCCACTTAGGGCTTGGATGCTGTGAAAATCCTGGAGAAGCCACTCACCTGCACACTGAGGGAAATAAGCAGCAAGATTAGAACAAAAGATTCTAGTTGAAAGTCGAGTGTTATGAAGGAGGTTATGCCTTATTTTGCATTTCAGTGTTGTCTGACAGCCCCCACATTATTTATCTGGCAGCACTGCTTATCCTGGTCACTCCCTGGTCATTCCTTCCCCAGGTGCATTCAGCACCCTGCTGGGAGCACACATTGCACTGATTTTCCAGCTTGATCTCCCAGGTTTTCAGAACACCTTTCTTCTGAGTTGGAAATCTCTCCTACTGAAAGCATATTGAAATGCTTGTGGTCAGAAGTGAAAAACAAAGTGTTTTCACCCACTCTGCCAAGTGTCCTGGCTTGTTTTGGAAGCACACCCATCTTCATCACTCATCTTTTTCAGCACATCCAAACTTTTTCATTACGGATTTTATGCATTTCCAAACTGATATGGTGTAAAAAAAAAAAAAAAAAAAAAAAAGTGAAGTAGAAGCCAGAATCTGTACCTTCAAGGCTCCAGGAAGATTCGACTTTGTAGCAATTCCCCAGCTGTAATTGCCTTACCAGACAGTTTAAATCCATTTAGAAAGTTCCATGTTAACTCTGTAGCCTCAAGAGCCTTGTCTCCAGAAATAGCTGCTGTTTGAACTGCAGCTGTGAGAGGATATTTTAAATCAAGTCTGTGACTGCTTTTTTACCTGGGGAGGCTGTGTATTGAGATGGGCACTTCAGGGACAGGACAGGGGTGCACACAGCTCCAGCCAAGCCAGCTGGTGCCATGGCTCAGCTGGAAGGCCAGGGGAGCTGCCCAGAGCCACCCCAAAGGTGACACAGGAGCCACACACCAATCCTGTGTACACTGCAGTTTAACCCCCACCACTGCAACCAAAGGAGTGGACCTGCAGTTATTTTTCCCTGTATAACTAAACCACACATGCAATATTTTTAGCTGTCTTTTGATTTGAAACTGTGGGTAATTAAATCCTAGTACAGGTCTAATACTTCAGTGTGCTCCCTCTAATCATAATTATCACATTTACAGAGAGCTACAGGCACCAGGCTGTTACAACAAGAGATGTTTTTTGTCTAGATAATTTTTGTCTAGATAATTTTTGTCAAGATAATTGTTTACAAATAAGATTGGAAGCTACAGTTGGTGAACAAGTTCATGGCCTATTTTGAAGTCAGTAGGAGAAGGAACAGCCTGGTGCTGTGAATGTGGAAAAAGGGAGGTTCAGATCCCACACAGCTGGCTTTTATCGTCACACTCCCAGAGCTCCACTCTTACACCCCCACTTGGCATCCTTGACTCCAGTGGTTTCATTATTTTGGTGAGGA
The DNA here is from genome assembly GCF_024509145.1 of Vidua macroura. Taxonomy (NCBI): domain Eukaryota; kingdom Metazoa; phylum Chordata; class Aves; order Passeriformes; family Viduidae; genus Vidua; species Vidua macroura. The sequence goes on from NC_071581.1 coordinate 5,488,659, forward strand.
GAATGTAAAGGGCATCCTCCATTCCAGAACACTCAGAGCAAATCAAAATAATTTTAAAATAAATGTCTGTGTGTGTGCAAATACATTCAAGCTGTAGAGCTCAGTTCAGTTCCTTGAATGTTTTTAGCTGGTGATAGACTTGAGAATTCCTGTTCCACTGTCAAGCTCTTGCACATGCACACCCCCCCAGTGGTTCTGTATGGAGAACTGCAGCTTGGAGGGACATTTACTGCAGCACAGCCGTTCCACTTGGAGAGATCCAGGTTTAAATGCAGCATGAACTCCACCCAGGACAGAGGGACTGGGGCTCAGGGTCAGCCCAGCACTGAGGTGAGCTAATATCATAACTCCATTATGATTGATCCATGGCAAGCTTTCAATTTTTCTCCTAAAAGCTGGGCCAGGCTGGGCTCCTGCACAATGGAATTCAGTCAAATCACTCTTGCACAACGCTTGCCCACAGCCCGTCCAACCCTCAACAGTGCTTCCACTGATTGCAAACACTGTAATCAATGGCCAAAACAAATTAAAGAGAGGGATAAAGAGTCATCTGCCACCACTTGTATGTTCTTTATCTTCCAAAGGCTTCTAGGAATTAATTTGTTGGAAGTTTTATTGTTATCAAGTGAACACTTTATTTTGTGGGACACTATGGGTAAAAGCTGTAATGCAAACAAACAATGGCTGTTATGCCACAAATCTGCCTCCAAATCTGACTCATGCACTGAGGGTTTAGGATCTCTCTAAAGTAACATATTTGTTTACTTGTAAGGGGAAAAGGTCCTTCTGTAAGTACTACATACATTTAAAATTTGGACACAGTAAAAATGGCACTTGGCAAAGTACCATTAGAAATGCTGTGATCTGTGGCTTCATAATTAAGGGAGAATCATTTAAACATTTATTGATGAAGGAATATAGAAATGTTAGAAACCACCAGTGTGTGCTTCACTCTCAAGGGTGACATAAAGTGCAATGAGCTGAAGTACAGCAGTAAGGATGCTCTCCACAGACCCCTGCATCCACCAGGCAGTGAAGGGATCACACACTGAACTGGTTTGTTTCTTTTTCCTTCTGATTCACTCCTTTGAGTGTTCTCCACAGCCTCTCTCCAGAGCTCTCAACAGCCACTGGGTATTCCAAATCATGGAATGTCCTGAGTTGGAAGGGACCCACAAAGGTCACCAAAATCCAGTTCCTGGGTTAGTGTCACTTCCGAGGCTCCTGCCAGCACTGCTGAGGGCAGCCACACCTTCTGCTCATGGCCAAAATCCTGTGTGGCACACAGGTATGCCTGTGGGCATAAACACCACTAAATAAATAGAACAACACATAAATCTGATGGGATATGCTTAGATAGATAAATATCACAGCCATGTGTTCACCTGGAAAAAACAGAGAGATGACTCTGACAGGGTGCTGCTACATCAAACAATCTAAAGTTGGGGAAAAAAGGAGAGTAAAAAACCCCTCTCTCTCAGGATGTGACAATGAGGAAGGAATGCTGATTAGCTGGTACAATCACACCTGCTTTTAACACTCTCTTCCCTTTTAGAGGAAATTATTAACTCCACAGGGCAAGGCAGAACATCCAGAATGAGGCATGGAATTGAGCAGCGTGGATCTTGCAGTACCTGTAAGCAGGCTTGCATTGTTTAAGTAATTATGATTTGGATGGATATTGCATAAATAATACTGAATTTTCATCTTTGATCACAGCTGCCACTTCCATAATGCCATTTCCACAAGGATGAGGAGCAAACTCTGACAGGAAAGTGTTGACTCTCCTAGGTAATAATACACTGCTGATTGTGATAACTCCTGTGCTCTATAAAAAAAGCAACTCATGTATCAAGGACAACTTAAAAAAAAAAAAACAAAAAACAAACAAACAAACAAACAAACAAACAAAACAAACAAAAAAAAACCCAAACCCAAAAGCCAGTGGTTGTGTAAAGAAAATGTACAGGCATGAGGATAATTGTCCACAGAGCATTACAGCCAAACCAGCAATTTTGCTTGGTACTTCAGCACCCTACCTGAAGCTTTTTAAGGACAACTAAAATCTGTCTAAAATAAAGAAATGCCAAAAGCCTTTTTTGCGTCTGGAAAAAATGTATCAATGCATTTGGCATTAATGTCTACACAATTTAAGACAAATCACCAATAACATCCTTTGAAAAGTGGATTACAACCACAAAAGTGCTCAGGCATTCTGCTCCTGACTTCTGTTTTGATAGGAACAAAATAAAGCTCAGTCTTTGCTCCAAGTACACTCTGAGTGCATATTGAAACAGGTTCTATTTCAAAAGGACTGTGATATTGCAACTTCAATCCTTGAAATTTATTCACTAATTCACGTACCCCATAATTAGCGCTCAATGAGAGCAATCTCTTTTCAGACCTAGCACAGAATTAATAACAAGGACTTAATGCATAAATTTTCCTACGAAAATAATAGATTTAGTCCTTTTTCCATTACAGATTGTGGCAAAACTCCAATAATGATGAGCAAACTCCTAATAATATTTAACTGTCAGATGATTACTATGTTGCAATTCCATTAGTAATTAAAACTAAATGGCACTTAGGTAATGTATTATCTTCTACCTTTCCTAATACCTGCCCTTTCCAACTAAGGGTCAAATTTATGTCAGGGTATCTGAAAAATTCTTGATAGGGTGAAAGAAGTTGTTTTCTGTCTATTTATCCCTATAAAATGTCAGCCAAAGCCCTTAAGCACAATGCATCATCTGGGTGAGAACCAGAATAACCTCCAGCCTCAAGAAAATTGATTTAGTGAAAATGGAAGTTCCTGATACTCTCCTTTCCCTGCATCTGCTCTTACAGCTGAACTCCTGAGCAGCAGGAGTGGGTGGCATCCTGCTGCCCTGGCCCTGGCAAGCACAGCTTGGGTAGAGCCACTCCTGCTTCCCTTCTGTCCCTCGGGCTCAGCTCATGGCCCTGGGCTCTGTTTGGGGAACAGCCCAAACCAAGGATCTGGATCACCCAGGAAAATCCCCAGGCAGAGCAGGGGATGTGCGTTTCAGCTGGTTATGGCACACCTGACACCGATTTTTAACTCTGTTACTCTTCTGATTGAAACTCCTCTGCAGGGAGGCGCTTGGAGCGGGGTGGGGGAAACGTCAATGTGCAAAGAGAGGTTCTGCTGTAGCTCAAAGATAATTACAGAATTTTTTAACAAACCCCACTGCAGGCCTTTCTGGGGATGAGACCAGTTTCTGGTTCCTAATATTTCACAGGTTTTTGGTTTTTTTTTGCTTTCTGGTTTTTTTTTTTTTTCCCCTGAAAATCGGCTTTACTTTTTCTTACATCAATAGATATTCCTCAATCTCAGTGCTGCCCAATTAAAGTAATAAAATGCAGTATCAGGTTTCTGACAGCAGTAACACAGTGTTAGGTGACAAACACAATTTTAGCAGATGGTCTGCACTTGGTTACTACTCCCTCTCTAGTCCAGCCACTGCCAGTAATTTGTTGCTGCACTATTCTCAGTTTAGCAGAAGCAACACAAGTGAAGTGTCTTATGAAATATGATGCTGTTGTTAATGCTAAAACCTTGGGTTTTTTTTGGTTTTGTGGTTTTTTTGTGGTTTTTTTTTTTTTGGTTTTTTTGTTGGTTTTTTTTTGTTGTTGTTGTTTTTTTTTGTTTTTTTGTTTTTTTTTTTTTTTGTGAAAAGCCTTGTAGGAAAATAGATAGTTTGCACGTTGATTTTTTGACAATTTAATTTCAAGACACTTTAGAAGAAAGACGGGAACCCCAGAAAAATTCTGACCTCGCACACCCCTTGTGTAAGATCTTCTGTTCTGATGGTGCAACATTTTCCCATAAGGAAATTACAGATTTTGGCTATCAGTGCGTCGCTGCCAGTTTAGCTGTGCAGTGACGCACTCAATGAGTTTGGATATTAAAAGTGTAAATCAATGTGAATAATCATCACAAGGATTTGAGAGCACAACTTGGCAATAGGGTTTTAAACCCCTTAAAAATATGTAAAGCCTTTAAAAAATATTTATTACAGACTTCTGAACAAAGCAAGCTCCTCTGCAATATATGCCAGGAATGCACATTCTGATGGAGAGCTTTGGATCTGTATAATGGAAAAATATAAATTACATCTACACACAAACAAAAAAATAATTTTGACATTCAAAATCCTTTCTGGTGGAGAGTAGAACTGAATCAGTGGTATTTTGATCAGAGAAGACTGGCCCTACCAGGTTGAACATAATGTTTGGTTGTACTTCCTCAGGTGACAACAGGAGCCCATTTAGCCAGACAAGGCTGGAGGCTGATCCTTAACCAAAGGAGTTTCTAAAATGTGCTCAGGAAAGTCCAAGATTGAATTGTAGATGTTATTGGCTCAGCAGACCTTCAGCTAGCACAGATCTGCAGAGCTCCACAGATCAGGAAACAGGTCCATGGCTGAACTAAATTGATTTTAGTTTCATTTTAAACCTTTACCAGTTAAAGACACTTACAAAAGTGGAGGGTTCTGGCTTACTTTTTTAAAAAGTATTTTTTACATTATGCTTTTGTGCATTTGTGTCTAGGCTTTCCTTCTACTTTTTTCTCCCAGGAAATCAAGGAGAACTACATATAAGCCCAGTGTTGTCTCATTCCTTTCATTTTTTCATTCATTCATTCTCAAATTTATTTAACATCCTGAAATTTGACATGGGACAAAGTATTACAAGAAAATGGAAAAACCCAACACCACATATGGAACCTGAAGGGGAACAGAACTTTGATAATTTCTTTGGTTACTTCCAAATAAATGAGCAAAAGATAAACACACAGTCCTGTAGAGACGGGTCTACATTGTACCTGACAAAAGGCTTTCTTTGGTGATTTGTTATTGTTCCATTTAAAATATTTTAGAAGTTTGACTGCAAGAAGAAGCAATTCCACTTGTGCCAGAAGTGGTCTCCTCCCACTCAGCCTCTGCTGTTATTACTGAGCTCCTGGTAGTTTATAAATTATGAATTGTGTTTAAGAATTTGCAGACGTGTATTTTCTTTGTAAAGAGGGAGCAAGAGCTTATTATTTGTCCTTTGATGTATGCCCATACAGCAAAATGAAATCACTGCCTTTATAATATCCTGTACATTCCAAGCACTTGACCCAAATGTATTGAAACAAGCAGTATTATTTGTGTGTGTGAAAAATAATATCTCCCCACACCTCACACCTCTTCTCTTTTCTTGAGGTCCTTTATAGCTCAAAATAGCCAAGCTTATCTCACTGCCAGCATCCTGAGCTCATCTCAGTGTTCAGGGAGATAAGATTAGAGGCCTTGATCCTCCTGCTGTTAGAACAAGACCTCAATCTCTCACTGTCTCTATTTAATCAGGGTCCTATTTTAGCTGCCACAAAGCTGTCAACAAAAGAAAATAAACTATACCCCATCAAGGGGTTAAATTGGATTTCACAATGTGCAAATGCTTGTCTGAACAAAATTCCACCTGCACCCTCCATCAGGCAAATTAGTTCTGACTTTTAATTTATTTCTCTAGGAAATGGAAAGGTATGGCATACCCAAAGTCAATAGGGAATAAAGAACGAGGTGTAATCAGCCTGCTCACTAATTCAGAGCCCTCTTCTCTGTCAGCTTTAATAGATTTCACACCACACAATTTATAGAATGTAAGATGTATCTTTTCTGGTCTATGCTTTATTTTGGACTTGTCTATTTAATGGTCCTAACAAGTGACAAGGGATGTTTGTTTGATGGAACAGTGCCTGTAGGACACACACACTGCTCGGGCAGATTTCGGACACTCTGTTTTGCTGCTCCAGACTCTAACAGGACTGGTTTTCATCTGGGACAATCTGCAGCACCACAGTTCTGTTATGTTTTCTGTCAGGAGGCAATTTGACCAGTAATTTGTTCAGTTCTACCATGTAGATATTAAAAAAAAAAAAAAAATTAATCACCTGTACCTTAAAGAATATTTTTATTTCTTTGTTTCAAATAATTAGTTAGTATCATGCTACTAAAAAAAAGGTTTCCTCTTCTTGGATACTGATTATCCTGTAGATTTCAAATAACCATTTCTTATTCTTTCAAAATATTCCTCCAGGTTTTCCCTCTCCTTAATATATTGATTTTTTTAATTCCACCAGGAATTAAGAAAAACCTGCTCTAAGGGGTAACTCTCCTGGAAGGAGCAGAATGGATTGAGGTGAAATATCTCTAAGATAACAAAAGGAGGCTTAGGATAATGCTCATCTACCAAAAAACCTCACTGGCAGAGCTGGTCTTGTGGCCCTTTTCAGTTTTTTGTTGGCCCTATAGCAAAGCAGAATTTGACCTGCAACAGGGGCATTATTAAAACCTAATCACAATCATAAAGCCCAAAATAAAACCAAAACTCCCATCTGAAGAAATCCCTTCAGACTCATTAATTTTCTGAACAGCACTGGGCATCCACACCACCCGAGGTGCTCACACAAGGGTAAAGGTCATTTTCTCTGTGCCAAAGGGTGGAACACCTCCTGCATCTTCCCCTTCTTCTGCAGTGCCATGCTAGGGAATGTGCTCTTGCCTCCAGTGTGTTTATTGCTGTCTAGTAGGACATCTGCTGCCTTGCTGCTAACATCTGTCTACCTATGATCATGCAGTGTTAGGCATAATTTTGCCCTTAATAGCTTTCCTCAGGTTTTCTCTCTTTACCTCTGATAGCCGGAATGTTGTGATCTGAAGAATAAAGCTGCTTTATTTTTGGTCTAATTAAGACACTGGAATCCTCGTAATTGCAAAAGTAATAGGTGTGCATTCTGGATAAAAATGCTTTTTGTTTTGCTTCAGGGTCCTTTTTCCACTGTGCAACAAGAATTAATCATGATGGTATTAAAGGTCTTGGGAACACACCATAAAATCAGGGAAAGGAAAAGCAAATTCTCTGAAGGAAGGAAACCAGTGGTGGGATTAAAAGGTAGATTATACCCTGCTAACAAATTCCCATGGAAGTTATTCTATTTATCCTCTTATAACAGCACAGCCCATGTTTTCCAACAGAATGGTTATCTGGAAATCAAATGCAAGTGCCTGAAGTAAATAAGGACAAACAAACTCCGTGTAGGGAGGACAAGAAGGATAAAGCAGACAGGCAGAGATGTAAATACACAATGCAAAGGCAGGTCCCACACAGCTCCCAGCCTTGCTGGGGGACCCTTCTGCACAAGAACCCTTCCCTTCAGCAGTTTAGAGACCCAGACTGGGGTCAGAGCTGCCTTTCACCTCTCTCAGGACAAAAATGCGATTTTTCAGCCAAAAAGAAGAGCATTACTGGTACATGGGGAGCAACAGCATGGAGAAAACAAATGTGGGGCTTTGCTATTGGTATTCACCTGCTAAAACTTTTGGGACATTCTATTGTGCAGGGCTGAACCTCAAACAGTTTTCCAGTTACTCACCAGGAGCTGGACACTGGGATAGGGAACACAAACCATATTCAGAGCTCAGCTGAGGATTCCTGAACCCACAGAAATGTTCTGAATCAGCTTCTATTTGAAGATATCCATGGAGGAGATGATCTCAGCTATCTCACTATGGTTTATTTTGGATAGCTGAGAAATGTGAAGTGTTTGGCCACGAGCCAATTCACATCAAGCTCCTAAGCTTTTGTAATAAAAATAAAATAAAAAAAAAAAAATTGGAGAAATAGCCTTTGGCCATAGTGTTCTATTTTACCTGAAAAAATAGAAGCAGTTGTTTGAAATGTATCTAATTTAGATTAGGGTGCATATTTACAATATACACCCAGCTACATTTCGTTTATAAATATTTCTTTTAAAATGAAAAATTTAGAGATCCATTAAAAGCATGTTTGATGTTGGAAATAGTGGGTTTGATTTTTCAAAGGACCATGTTTCATTAAAAAATTGTAAATGTTTTCCCAACTCCAATCCTATCCCAAACACCCCACACTACTGATCTACTGCTGATTTCAGGTAATGTTGGAAATATCTTGTGTAGAGTAAGAATTACTGGGATTTTATGGTATGGAAACATAATAGGGAAAAATTATTATTTGCATCCCCAAATGCAAGTGTTGGAGTTCTCAGACTCTGAGATTCACTAATCACTGCATCCCAGGCATTTTTCCAGTCTGCTGCAAAGCTCAGGTACCCTCCCAGGCTCAGCAGAGAAGCAATCTGACAGGTACTGCCTAGATAAATATGAGTTATCATCACCAGCACCACAACATATTATTAAAAGCTCCATAAGCAGTCATGTATTTTGGAGAGGCACCAACTTCAGACAAGGAATTCATACAGCAAATATAAATTAGCAGATTGTCTTTTGCTTTATAAATTAAAAGTATTTTGGAAAACAAAAAAATTTATTCCACCTTAGTGGATTGGCTGAGAGGTAAGCCTCTGAAAAGATGAGGCTTTAGTTTTGTTTGTGTTAAATATCCAAACACATTCACCAGGAGCCCAAAGGATTCACCAGACTATCGGGGTACTGCCAATTCACTCCAAAGCAGGATTGGAGCAATGTTATTAAAAGTGGTAGGACTTCCCACCCACGCTGCAGAAAGCTCCACTGCAAGAGAAGAAAAACACAATTTGCCTGCATACAAAGCTGACCCAGAAAGCTAAATCTTTTCCCCAGGAAAAACAGATAAACTTGTGTTTGAGTTCCTGTAGAGGCAGTGCAATCAGCTGTTACCTAACAGAGTGTGATGCTGGATCACTGAGTTTTCCCTGGAATTTAACATCTCTGCATGCAGTTCTTTCAATAAGTAACCCAGCCCAGGTGGTAGAATAAAGAAGTCTGATGCAAAAAAAATCAAACAAACAAACAAACAAAAGCAAGCCTTTGATCTCAGTAATAACTAGAAAGTCAATCAAATGTCCCCAATGCTTTGTCTCACACATCAAGGCTTGAAATGCAGAGTTTGAAGCCAAGGACTGGTCAGTGAGTGGAGCCAGCTGCAAATGCCTGGCACTCCTGACAATGCCTCTGCTTCCAGGACACTGGAAAACAGCCTAAAATGGGTCTAGACTGTGGTGCTCTGCTAATTATGAGCACAGCAGTCACAGAGCATCTGCCCAACCCCTGTCAGAAAAGGACCGTTGGATAAAGGGAACCACACACCGTTAGCTCTTCACTCCCCAACTGTCCAGAAGTGTGTAGGAACAATACATTTCATTTCCCAAAAGTTTCAGTGAGTGTCAGGGGGAAAAAATTAGCCATTTTATTACTCCAGATGAAAAGGACTCTGAGATCAGACTCTACTCTCACCCCTCACCTCAAGGTAGGTCTCAATTTAAGTGAAATTTCCCAGTTTTACACCCCATGATAACACAGCCCTAGGTATTTAAGGGATTTGGAAATCAGAAATGTAACAAGCAAACCACAATCCTGTAGCTGTAAACAGGGACTAAATCCTCAGCCCCACTGCATGTGCATTTAATTCAACAGGATTTTTAGAGCTTGGTTATCCATACTCCCACACAGGCATTCCATCACTCCTTCCAGAATATTTGTTCTGCTCCCCTGAGTCTGGAATCAGCACCACCTCCAAGAGGTGTCTCCTGTGCACAGCAGCGACTCTCCAGCACCACTTCTAAAGGGAACAAAACTCTCCTTTCCCTGCTCTGGCAGAACACATCTCCCCCAGACTAAAGTCCTTGCATTGTCACAGGCAATACTGAGATTAATTCAGTATCTCCTTGCCTGCCATCCCTTTCAAAGGGTTTCCTGGCTGTTTAGCACAGTAACTTTTAGCAGATTGACACCCCCCATGTTTAATCTCTGTGCTGCTGTTCATTCAATGGACTGGTGTAATTTCTTCCCAATTCTAAAGGGCAGCACAAAGAAAAGTAATTTTCCCTGGTAATAAGATATACACACACAGAAGCCAAGAAGGGAAGGCACAAATAAAGCCAGATTATCTTGCAAAGTCTGTGGCTGCTCCTTAATGCTAATTTAAGTTCCCATCAATAGGCAGCTCCTACAACATGACACTTCAATACTGATTCACAGCAAATGTAGAAGTGGTAAGCTGAATCATCCAAATGAAATCCTCACTATCAGGCAGAGCAAATACAAGAACCCAAGCTCTTTCTCTTTACCACAGGCTTTGCTTTTTATCTGACACATGCAGTACAGTTCTGACAAGGACACACAATGCACAGGGCCCACCTACCCACACTGGCTGCTCCTCTGGCCTGGAGCTGTGAAAACAGCAAAGAATTAGGGTTTGGTTCTGCAGGCAATAGTCAGGGATTGCACTTTTTGGTGGGGTTTCTGCATTTTTTGTGTGCTTCCAGAAGTTTCCATCCCATTTGCTCACTTCTCTGACTCTGGTCTGAGCCCTCTTGGTTGGGCAAGGCCACACAAGGAGCTGATGGAGACCTTGTGACAGAGAATCATGGAATCAGTAAGGCTGGAAAAGACCTCCAAGGTCATTGAGTCCAACCTTCAAACAGGTACCACCATGCCCACTAAACCCCTCCACTCAGTGCCATTTCCACCTGGTTTTGGACACTTCAAGGGATGGTGACTCCACCACCTCCCTGGGGAGCCCCTTCCAGTGCTCAGCCACTCTGAATGAAGGAATTTTTCCTTATAGCCAAGCTGAGCCTCCCCTGGCACAGCCTGGGGCCATTCCCTCTGGTCCTGTCCCTTGTTCCCTGGGAGCAGAGCCTGATCCCCACCTCAGCACAACCCCCTGTGGGAGTGACACCTTTGGAATAGAAACTCCTCTCACCTTATTGCCAAGCTACTGCACACATTTATTTTTGCCTTTATTTTTGCACTGGCTGTTCCAGAGAGTGAAGCTCCCAGAAGGAAGGCAGGGGTTATCAACTTTGCCTTGCCCAAACAAAATTCTCAGCTGTGTTTATCCAAAGAAATGAACAGCCCTGTTCTGGCTGGTTGAGACAAGTGAGGACACACTGCAGTTGGAAGAATATTACCCAGGTCTTCTAAGTCTACAAACATCTTACACCATGCCAGGTATTTTTATTTATTTATTTATTTGATCATAGGAAAGGATGGAATAATGATATTCTTAGATAAAAGGAACTAATCCCACATAAAGCACAGATCTTTGTTTAGGTCCAGGCATTTGAAAGTGCTTGAGACCCAGAGAAATCAAAGGCAGACTTAGCGGATTCTGAGGAGTGTAAAGTCCCCAGCAGTGCTTGTTGTGACATGGCCAGTGTTTGAAAAGCTCACAGCACACAAGGTTCTTGTGAACTCTTTTGAGAACCCAGATCTAAGTGTGGCATTAGGAGCTGCTGTGTGCTTAGCATACTTAAATATCAGCCCTCCATTGTGGGCTCTTCTGAGCCCTTGTCCAAATCTGGCCTGCACTTTAGGCATCCAGCTTCACACATTGTTTCAGTCCTTGGAGGATTCAAGAGGTTTATAATGAATTTTTAAAATTGTGAAACTTCAATGAAAAGTGCCTTTTAACAGCTATATAAAGTAGGTTATCTCAGGCAACACATTTGTTATTGTTGCTACAGGAGGTATATGCCAACTATAAATACCATTTATTAGCAGTGAATGATAAAGCCTCAGTGTAACTGAAGGCTTAATAGCAGAATGAATTAACTCCTGCTCAGACTGCTGCAACTTTAATTCTAACTTGAGGCATTGTGGGGAAAAAAACTCCAGCTCCTCAAGCATTTCACCAGTAAAGAGTGAAATGTAAACAACCAGCAAAAATAAAAATAGCTACTGGTCATTGGTGTTTAGCAGTGAGGAGCTGCTCTAGCACTTTATAGAGATGTGATTGGTTCTGAAAATGTGAAGACTTGATGGTAGTATTTCACTTTTATTCACTGCCTTACCTCCACATTTGGATTAGCTCAGCCAACACCACTTCCCTCTTTTTGAAGCTCCACAAGCAGAAGGAAGTGATGCACTTTAAATATCTTTCTGTACCACAAGAGAAGAAAAAACCTTTTATAAGAGTACAAATATTAGGGAGGGGAAGGGGTAGGGCCAGTGCTGACAGTGGCAAGGAAAAGCTAAAAAAAAATTTAAAAAAAAACTTAAAATAAACTAAAAAAAAAAAAAAAAAAAAAAAAAAAAAAAAAAAAAAATCTTTCCTATTTACTGCAGTTGCTGAAAGCCACCACACCCCTTTCTCCTGGAAGCCAAGAGGACACACAGACAGGTAGTAAGGTGACAGATGGAAGCAGAATAGGCCTTTAGAAACCCAAATCTAAACATTACAATTCAAACCAGTCTCTGGGGCGTACCAGGGAGGACCAGGATTAGGAAATACCTAAGGATGAGACCCTCAGCTAAAAGTCACAAAAGATGTGGACCTACTGTCAAGGTGAAGATATCATTACATAAATTATATTTGAAAATTAAACATCAACAAATTAATCTTTTGCGTGTCGCTGTCACATTAATGAGTTGTCTTATGACTAAATTTGGATCTTCCAAACAAATCCTGAGGTTATCAAGGACTCCAAACTTTGTTACATATTAACTTGGCAAAAATACTAAATGTTGCCCATTTTTCTTACAGTTACCTGCAAACCCCTAAAAGCCACAGTCAGTTCTCATCCATTTTCACCAGCAAACTCATTTCCCTTCACAAGGGATCTCTCTGTGTCCCTTAAAAGTGTGAGTGCAACAAAGACTCAACAGTTGGAAAGAATTTTGGCTGAAGTTACAGGAGTGAAACAACAGAAGGTATTTTGAATCAAGCAACACTTCAGTATTTTGCAGTGCAGAGGGTTCTATATAAAGTTACTCTGTTCACACTCTGCTGGTGACTCGTTAGGAATTGTGAGAAATAGAGAAGGAGACCAGCAGGATAACAACAGACTGCACAAGGGCATGCAGTGCCAGATCAGGGGGAATGGCTTTGATGCCTTGAAAGGCTACCTAGAACAGAGGTTAGGCAGAGTTAAAGTAATAAAGTAGGGATTTATTAAAAGGCCTTTAAGGGATACACCTTGGAGAGTGCAAGAGCCTGGCTGGGGCTGCACCCAAGATGGACAACAGATCACACATTTTCACACTTTTATAAGTGTTGCTCCATTTCCATTTTGGGGTTAATTGTCCAGTTACAGCTTCAGGTTATGAAGCCCCATCCTCCCAGTTTGCTCTCCTCAATTTGCTTTTTTTTTACACTTTTTGGGCCCAAAGCTGCAGCGATGTCCTTGGCTCTCAGGCCGGAAAAGGATTGTTCTGTGTGACTGAGCTGTGGGGAGAACTTGCCAACACTTTATCTGGAGTTCAGAGTCACACACTAAGGCAGTACAGACTCTGGAAAATATGAAAGCTAAAACTTAAGGCATCAGCTTCAAACTGACATGGGGCAGGGCTGGATGGGATCTTGGGAATTAGGAATTGTTCCCTGGCAGGGTGGGCAGGCCCTGGCACAGGTGCCCAGAGCAGCTGTGGCTGCCCCTGGATCCCTGGCAGTGCCCAAGGCCAGGCTGGACACTGGGGCTGGAGCAGCCTGGGACAGTGGGAGGTGTCCCTGCACAGGGGTGGAAGAAGATGATCCTTAAGATCCCTTCCAGCCCAAACCCTTCTGGGATTCTATGGAAACCCACACTCAATCCTGTTTGTCTCTCTCCCAAGTAACTTCAGAGTTCAGCAGTTGCTCTTTGTGTCCTCATCTAATCACTAAAATATTTGGGAAGACTGGCTGAAATTGTTCCCATTTCTCCCCACAGAAGGCCCTGCTGCAGCAGAAATGCCACCTTCCAAAGCTGAGGGTGCCCCAGCCTCCCTGCTCTGCTCGTAGCATCCTCAGAGGCAAAGATTAACCACGTTTGTAAATCAGATCCCTTGCCTTCACCATGGTTCTGATTTATGGCTTTGTAATCTTCATAGCCCAAATTGCAGGGAAGGAAAAATGGATATTGGAAGAAGTCACAGCAGATGTGTTCACTTCTAAAAAAGAATGCACAACATGTGCTGCAAAATAAAAGCACCATTTGGCAACATAAAATATCTTGGCATCTGTGTGAATTTGTAACCGCAGTAAAATATTGATATGGCTGATAAAGCTGAAGTTCCAGTTCCTTCTGCCTTTGCATGTCCATGCCTTTAGAGGAAGTTTCCTTTCCACACTCTGGGATTGTCTTTGTATATTCTAGGGTTTTTCAATGGCCTGATATATTTTGCCTGGTGGGATGGTGGAAAAAAAAGAAATTCTAGTAATTGATCCTGACTTTTTTGTGGCCTCATTCCATTGGGAAAATATTTTTTCTTTTTTTCTTTTTTTTTTTTTCTGCCTAAACCTAGTAATAAGAATGTTTAATCTTAAAAATAGCATGAAATTAGTGGATTATTTTCTCTTCATTAAGAGTTCACATACCTCTTTTTAATTGCACTGAGAATTCTCATTCAGATTGTAAATGGTCAGAAATCTCCTTTGCACAGAGAGGTTTCCTTTGGGAGTGAGATAAAAACATACCAAAAAGGGATGATATATTTATGTGCCCAATCTGCCTCTGTGGTTTAGGCCATTATTTACAGGATCCATTTGTGAAGCTCACATCTGTTCCCGTCCCCTCCCAGGTTTGGGGCTCATCACTCACACTTTGCCAGCAGTTCAAATTAACAGGCTGTTAACAGGAGCTCTGGAGCTGGCTACAAGCATCCATGAATCTCAGAATTTTGTTCATTCTTAGAGAGGAACTTTCTGTTCTGAGATAACTTAAGCATGAAAACAAGTTCCTTCAGAAAATATGAATCAGAGTATTTGACCTCTGATGTACCCAGCTGGAACAGGGCAAGCACATAAAAATGAAGATGAATGAGCACAAATGTGTTAATATTTCTTCTATTAAAGAAAACTGTCATTTTCCCCCTCCACAAGGTCTTAATCTCCATTTCAAAATCAGCTTTATCACTTCTGGATCTGTGACAAACCAATTTTGCCTCCTCCACACAACCAATCCCTGTGCACCATTAAAATAACACCACACCCAGGGTTTGAGAGAGCCCAAGATATTATGAATATTGAGAGTACTTCAAATGCAATTTGCTCCTCATAAAAAACATCCCTGTCTGTTCTGAGTGCTGATATAATATGTGGAGGCTGCAGGCTTGTTCCTTTAATCCAGAGCAATTAGTTTCTATCAAGTTACACTCCCACTCTGCAGAACTTTTATAAAAGGGGTAGTGGTGTGTGTTTGAAGAAATTTTAGCTCCTTTAATCGAAATGAAAACAGCCATGAGACTCTCATGGGTCTGTATCAGGCTGTAAAAAAGTCTACTGCAATCATTTTTGATGTCTCTGAAATATCTACTCTGTGCAAAATGATTTTTTTTTATTATTCAAGGTATATGCTTACATTCCTCTTAGGCCTGTGAAATTCCTAGGCATCACTCTTTCCATCACTGAAACTACAGAATTTTGGAATTTTGGAAGTATGGAAGTTTGAGGAAGACTGGCAATAAATAAAAAAAAAATATCATACAAGTTTACAGGTGGTAACAAATCAGAAGTTAAAGAGGAGCTGACAGTCAGTGAGGAGTAAAAGAATTTCACTTGTAACAGCAACTTAATTCCTGCAATTACATTGCTCCATTCACCATGTCCTGCCTAACTCTGAGATGACTGGAGTGAGATTGCTTGTTGCTTTTTCCAAATGCCAGTTCTATGACTCTGAGCTAGCACATGGGTGTTAATTAACCCAGGCCCCAGGAGATGTCCAGCAGCTGCCCAGGTGGTTATTCTGGGACACCAGAGACCTCCAGGTATGAACAACACTCCTCTAGTGCAGCACCACCTGCTGCAGAGGGGAGAAACATTTGCTATAGATCAGAGCCAGGGTGGAAAAAGCCCAAATTCAAGAAAAGAAAACAAATTTTATTAGACAAGCTTGCTTTCTGCCCAGGAGACATTTTTTGTGGTATGCACAACTTGGCCACAGGAAAAACCTTCTCATGAAATATTCAAAGTATTTCATTTAAGAATCAATCAATCTTCATGTTCAGAATTCATGCCTTTTTTGATATAAGGCTTGGATGCCTTCCTCAGATAACTGGCTAACAGCAAGTGAGCTCCTGACACCTTCTCTCTTGTTTTTAATAAAAACTAAGTCAATAATAAATCTATCTGGCCATAAGCATTACATTACAAACATGAGCCCTACAGCAAATTATTGAATTTGTTCTGTTAAAGGAGTTTTCCAGCTAAAACATTTTTGGGATCCATTATTATGACTGAGATTTTGTTCAGATACCATCAGTTGTAGAGAAAAAATCAGTTGTTTGTCCCTGAATGTACAGCTGGCTACAAAAAATTTAAGTCTGGACAGAATGTATTTTTATTCACAAAGAAAAGGAACCGTTATATTATGGTTATAATTTCAAATACACAGTTTCCTTCCCATTCCCTTTTCTTGGAAGAGAGCTTTCTTCATTAAGTAGTGGGTTAATGGGATCTTTTACTCCATATAAAACTTAAAATGCTATTTTTTGTCTTCCTAGAGGACAGGTAACTGCCAGCTATCACAGAGCAGGAATAATACAGACAATCAGCATTTCTGTAAAACCAAAACTAAAGAGGGAAAGGGGCACATCAATGTGCCAAAAGCAGTAAAGGTGTATCTGCTCCACAGGACACTGTGCAAGGCAGCACAGCTCTCTGCTGTGCAGTGCAGGCCCATGAGATTGGTTTGATCCTCCCTCCCCTCACAGTCTGTGTATCTGATGATCAGAAACAGCACAAGTTTCTCAAATTGTTGGCTGGGCAAATGTCTCCTCCTCTGGTTAAAGAGTGGACTCACGCTGATCCCCCCCCTGCCTTGGCTCCTGCCTGGTGGCAGTGGAGCATCAAAGGCTGGACAGGTGGAGATGATGCCCAGAGGCAAAATAAATTCGCGGAATCACAGAATGACTGGGCTGGGAGAGACCTTCAAGATCTTCGAGTCCAACCCAGCCCCAACACCTCAGCTAAACCCTGGCACCCAGTGCCACATCCAGGCTTTTTTTAAACACCTCCAGGGATGGTGACTCCACCACCTCCCCAGGCAGCCGTTCCAGAATTTTATCACCCTTTCTGTGAAAAACTTTTTTCTGATATCCAACCTATATGTCCCTTGACACAGCTTGAGACTGTGTCCTCTGGTTCTGTCAGTGCTGCCTGGAGAAAGAGGCCAGCCCCACCTGGCCACAGCCACCTTTCAGGGAGGTATAGAGAGTGATAAGGTCACCTCTGAGTCTCTTTTTTCCAAACTAAAGCTCTCACCAAGCTCTCCAAGCCTTTGCTGAGGGGTGTGTAGCTCTGTTTTTGTTTCCCTCCTGAATTTCAGGCTGTGGCTGAACAAAAGAGCAGCTGCTGAATCTGATAATGTTGTTCAGCCTCGGCGTTGCTGAGCAAACCAGAGCTGTGCTGAGTGGCTTCACTTCATCAGGTGCAGATTTGCATGGCTGGGGCTGGGTTTCACCACATGGGCCTGCAGATCCTGGAGGTCTCTGTTGTGAGATACATGCATTTGTTGAAATACCCACATACTTTACAACAAAGAGTTAGTGACTAAACCCAGCAGAAAGCAGTGGGATCTACTGGCTAGAGCAGGGGTTATGAAATCAGGATGTGTAGGTTTGTATTCCAGCCCTGAGGATGAGAGCTTTGTTACTTCATATTTGACAATACAAAATAAATGAGAATTTACTATCAAACTGCAGTGTAAAGGTTCTGCTGTTCCACCTGCCTTAGGTCTTCCTCCTGACCAGGTCTTACTAGGAATAGCACCATCCCAAGGTACTAGTTCCATGTTAATTATATTTAAATATGTTACATGACACTTAGATTGGACACAAGGGGCTGTGTACTATGTAGGGTATTAAATTTGCTGACTTCATTTTCTAGATGCGCAGAATCCTGGCTAACTGTTTTTAATTTTTATGGGTCTCTATTTATAAAGTCAAGAGGCTGCTTAGAATGTCCCCAGATAAGTCTGTCCCTGCCACATCACTAAGCCCCTAGAGAATCTATCAGGAGGCAATCCTGACCATTCCTATTTTGAAAGAGGAGCTTGAAACAAGAGAAACCAATATCCAGGGAAAAAAAAAAAAAAAAAAAAAAAAAAAGGAAAGCCCAGCTCTGAAAATTGATTGGTACATCATGGACGAAATGATGGGAGAAACAACCAGCATGTATTAAAAGCCCACACATATGTCATAAGTGAACAAACCTATTAACTCAGCTTCTTAGGCAATAGAAGAAAAGATAGATTGAAGGAAAACATTTTCAAGTGTATTATTAGTAATGCTAGCAGAGCTTTATCTTCATTTTGGTTGTTTTCCCTAAGTTCCTGTAGAAAGCAGAGTTTCTTTTGTCTCCTATTACCCTAACAGCACATTAGTGTTCCTAAATAAATGACTTCTCCAAAACCCAAAAAGCAACAAGAAACCTTCAGCAAATGAATATATTCTGTGCTTCCAAGTGAGGCTTTCCTGGCTGGTGTTACAGGTTGGGAGGCCAGCAGGTGAGGTGATGGGGTGGTCTCTGTGTGTCCCCACATTTCAGAGCCCAGGGCTGAGGGGGGAACGAGCAGGTACCAGGACACTCTGTGTCTTTTCATCTCATCCAGCCTCAATCATGTGGAGCCTAACCAGGGTATCACCTACCCAGTGGAACCTGAGTGTTAAAGAAAAAGGTACTTAAAGAGAAATGCAGCTCCAGCAGCTGAAAACTGCTGAACAAACTCACGGCGACAGCGCAGCCTGGGGAGCGCAGTGTTTGTGTTCAAAGAGCAGCTCCAGAGACAAAGCAGGGCAAATAATAAAGAGCCCTGATGGCAAACTGCCTCGGCATGCAGTGAAAATGGAGCCTGTCCCAACCAAAACAACCCAGCACAGCCCATCCCTACAGAGGAGCTGCTCGGGGACGCCTGGGTTCCCTGCAGAAGTGACAATGATGGGATCCATCCCGGGGTCCCCGAGCTGCTCTGATTATCAAAACTGCAACCAGGAGTACAAATGAAGCTGCTGAACTGCTTTGATGCCCAGGCTTAGGTTCAATTCTCAGCATCACACTGATAAAACAGCTCTGTCATTATAAATGCCTTAATTTTCCTGTGAGTTATCAGACATTTCTGGCATTTCAATGACATACAGAATTTTAAGCTATATTCCCTATGTCAGCCAAAAATTATGACATTTTTAGCTTGGGTAAGTCTGAGTATTTTTACCATTCCAAGTATATTCAAATGACTCAGAGGCACAGAATTGCAGTCATGTTTTAATTTTTGACCCTAATTAATTCATCAAGTTCATAACTATTCTTCTCATCTGAAATTTGTTCTTAGCACTTCAACCTCTACCTTATAGCTTTAAAGACAAAATGAAAGCCTCAGCTCCCTTTTCTCTCTCATTAAGATGATTTAAATTATCTGGAATTTCCCCCACTCCCACAAATAGCTTTCTATCAACCTTTTATGACATAAACAAGTTGAAAGAAATCTGCCTTCCACCAGTAACTAAGAAGGAAGAAGGTTAACTCAGAACAAACTAAAACCACACCTTTTGTTTTGAACTAAATTGATATGAAATGTGTTCCTGCTAGCACAGGAACAGCAGGGGACTTCTCGGTGTTTCTCAATGCAAAAGTACTTACTTTTAAATATTAAAAAATACAAAGTGCAGCCTGAAGACTCCACTTGACAACAACCCAAAGGGAGTAGCTGAAGTCAGTCTAACAAAGACCAGGCCCAGCAGCAAAGCCCTGCAGGTCAGAGGCTTTCAGTTAAGCTGAGCGGATGCTCTGATGCCGTTCCCCCAGTCCTTGTAACCATGCAGGCCTTCAAAGTGTGATGAAAAAACCCCAAAAAGTGAGAAAGCAGCACTCCCTCTTTTCATGCCAGGGCTAGTGATGCTGTCACTTTTATTTATTTATTTTTTTTTCCCCAGAGGGGTTTTCTGGTGCCGTGTTTGTATTGTCACTGCAGATCCCCAGCAAGTGGGTCACAGAGCACACAGAGAACCCCTGGACTGCTGATGGGAGGCAAATAATCCTCCCCTGCCCAGGGCACAGCTACTGCTGCAGGAGATAATTAAACACTGCCTATTGCTTTTTTCTCAATGCTCTCAGGAAGGAGATTAAAAGAACAAGGCTTAGAACTAAATCCAGGGCTGCATTATTGCCTTGATATAGGTATAAATGGACAGGAGGGAATTCAAGTAGCAGTGGGTTTTTGTGTGCTTTGAGAGCAATAAGGATGTTTAGGTTTGTATCAAAAATACTTGTCTGAAATAAATCGAGCAGCTAATTATAACAGCAGTTTCACTCTAACATCCCAGTGACTGCAGTGCCAGATCAGTATTGCCTGGCTTCTGTTTCACCACCAGAAAGATTTGTTTTCTAAATTAAGCATCTCCCATTTCCTTTGTGAGGTAAATATTTCACAAATCTCTTCTTTTGGCACTTCCATTTTGATAGCACAGCACAGACCAGAAAAATGTTCAATTTTAGGTTACAAATTTCACTCTAGCAATTGTTTCTTACCAGGCTCAAAAAACCTCCCTCATTTTGAAATTTCAGTGCATTACTTGCCATTTTCATTCTTTGGTATGCTTTTAACCAGCTCTGCTTCACTTCTGGATAGTATGCAAGAACATGTCAATATTTCTGCCTTGTGGATAATGTAGAATCAAAGTTTTATTCCATGTATATCAAACAGATGGTAGAAGTTCTACATATAAGTAGTAAAATATTAACGAGGGAAAGAACAGTTAAACACTGTACAGAATGTGCCTATAACACCTAAGCACAGCAGGTTGGTCCCATGTTTAGTGTTTTTTTGTTTGGTGCCTCTTCTTTTGCAAGTAAGATCAAGAAGAAATTGGAATAAAAAGAAACCCAACAGTTATTATTTTAAAATTCTGAATCATATTCTTGGAAAGTTGATAAGTACATAAGGGCAGAATGCATTAGATCAAGACTGCTGAAAGATAAAAATCCTTTTCAGCTACAAATCACTGGGAGCTGTTTAGGTAAGACAGCTTGTAAAATCCTGTACAAAATCATAGACTCCTCTGGTGTTAACAAATGCCAGTAGATTTAAACAAAAAAAGGACAACAGAAACCTCAAGATGAAAGGTGAGCATGGAATGGACCTTGTGTGAGAGTCAGAGCTGGCTGGTTAACCCTTTCAGCTGCTTGCTCCCTTCAGTGTCTAATTCTTAAGGCACAGAAGGTTTCTGCCTTGTCTTGTAAGGTGTGTTACCCTCAGAGTATCTTCTATTTAATTCTGAGTCTAACCCAATGGGAAACAGGAGACAGAGTGAGAGAAATAAAGCCCCAGGATAATTGATGCAAGCAAAGAATAAATTAGAGTAATTCTGAGTAATATATAATTTAGAGTAATTCTGATGTCATCGGTGTCATTTCCAATTACAAAATTGCAAAACACAAACCCCATCTTCCTCCAGACCAGGTCAGACCTCCCCACTCTGAAAACAAACCTTGATGTAGTTAATCCTCATTATAGATAACTTCTCTGGCTCCCCTGTTTTGTGCATCTCTGCTCTGACATTCCCTGACATCACTGAAACAAAGCACAGGGATTTTTGGCTCTCAGATGCAGCTGCTGTGAAAGGCCACTGAACAAAATTATTTTGTTACATTGTCCCAGCAACGACCTCAGTCCTGACAGAGGAGCTAATTCAATTCCAAGGACTCTCACTATCAGATGCTGTCAATTTGTCCCTTTTTTTTTTTTTTTAATACAGTAATATCTAATATGGAATAGAGACACTAGGAAGTGAGCTGAGACCAGCAGAATTTACTTTAATAAAGGGATAAGATGGCACTGAAGTTTCTCCCCTAGAGGGAAAGAGACAATGGCTTTTCATTCACACACCTCAAAGGTTGTCAGTAAACAAAGTGCCATCACATAAGCTGGATTTCTGCTTGCAGTTGGGGGTAAAGTATTTTTAGGTACCTCTACTTCTGCTGGTGAAGGAATCTGAACTAAATGAAACTCCTGAATTTTGAATTCATGCATTGAATGAATTCAATCTCCTTTCCAATGACACATCAGTTCAAAATTTCCACACACAATAGAATCCCAGAAGGGTTTGGGTTGGAAGTGACCTCAAAGATCATTTCATTCCAAACCCCCTGACCAGGCTGCTCCAAACCCTGTCCAGCCTGGCCTTGGGCTCTTCCAGGGATGCAGAGGCAGCCACAGGTGCTCTGGGCACCCTGTGCCAGGAATTCAGCACCCTCCCAGGGAACAATTCCTTCCCAATACCCATCTAAACCCAGTGTCCTTCAGTTTAAGGTCCTTCCCCCTGCTTCTATCACTCCATGCCCTTAGGAAAAGTCCCTGTCCAGCCTTCCTATAAACAGCCTGCAGTTGGAAAACTCCAAATTGCATCCTGCTCTGTGTTTCAGAAAGCACCAGGACCTACCACAGGTCCTACCCAGCCTGACAGAACTCAGGTGGGGAGGCTGCAGCCCAGTATCCAGAGCTGCCAAATAGATGCCTACACTTCCAAACAGTCCTATTATCTCATTTGGCCTGTCACACAAATTGGTGTGAGAGGAAATGCAAATTAAACACATTCAGGCTGAGCCAAATTCACTGGCATGGCTGGAAGAGTAGGAGGAATGAAAGGCACTTTGTAAAACCAGGTGGTGCAAGGCAAAGGGGCTGAAATGTTTTCTAAACTGGGAGAGAAGCTCAAAACAAAAGCATCAAAAAAACCCCAGCTGGCTAAATACTGGAAAAGGCAAGCTTTTGGGAGACACTGCTTATCTGAAAAGCACAACAAATAAACAAATAAAAAGTGAACTCAGGCAAGGATTGATGCATGAAGTCCTGACAGTGCAATATCATTTCCCGTCAATGTATTTTGAATTCACCTGATATTGCCAGATGTGGTTATTCCTCAAATTTGAAATACGAGATATTAACCCCTGTCACCCTCTCTTTTATGTAATTTTCCTTAATTATTCCTCTTTTTTTCCACTCTAGGTTGGTTTTCCTTCCATTTAGTAATGCCAGTTTAGCTGCAATCTCACTTGGCTTTCACTGCAGCCCAGGGACTGACAAAGCTCCACCAGAATTAACAGCAGTGACAATCCAAGTCTGTCTGGTCCCAGAGAAAGAGCTGAGCTTGTGTCCTTTCACTCTTGCCAGACACAGAAAGGACAACTTTGGCCTGAATAATTTATCTTTGTTTATCTTGATTTGACTCTAAGTGGAGGACATCAAATTTACACGCCAAAACCTCAACGCTGTGTTATTCTTCTGCTTTTCCAAGCTAATTGCTACATCTTCTGAGGGATTATCAAGTAGGATGTCTATTGGAATGAATCAGGTGAGAGTCCATTTCCTTCATGCAGGAAAAGCCCATTCTTTATTCACATAACTCGATTTTATACATCTTTGCAGGCTCGTGTGTGACTCCAATTGGTTAGTAGCTTTCTTGCTAATTATTTTATGGGTTAGTAAAAGGTATTTTACTTGTCCATCAATTCTCTCTATTCTTAAATTGTTTACATATTTTCTTCACTGATTCTCATGGGATAGATCTAATGTTTATGCAGGTGTAGTTGTTTTTCACCCAGGAATAATTATTTTGTTAAGGAACTGTTCACACCAGGATTGTTTTCGCATGGGAACTTGCAAAGTGTTAGCTTGACAAGGCCAGCCACTGGTTTAACCCAGCAGGCCTGATTCTATGAGGCCTTCCTTTTATAATTTTTCTACTTTACTGCAACAGATATCCCCCCCAAAAAAACACAGCTCTTCTTGAAGAAATAATAAAGATGGCTAAAATAAATTTTAAAAATCTTTTCAGAGCCTTATAATTTTTTTTTTTTTTTTTTGCTGCTGTATAAATGGGTCAAACTCTATTAAAAATCCTATGGGGAGGAAGTGCTTCAGTGATGAAACATGAGTGTGAATTCCTCTGAGTATTTGTACAATTTCATCCCCACTAAACCCAAACAAACCTCTGATACTTCAGAAAGATCTTGACATCAGTGATAAAATCACAAAACGGGAGGGGGGAATTGTAAAAGCTTTGCCTTTTTCCTTGCCAGAGACTCCTCCAAAAGGGAGAGGACGAGGCTGTTTGTGGTGTGTGCTGTAGCAGAGCTCTGTGTCCCACAGCCAGCACATTTCCCCTGAGCAGGCAGGAGCCTTTAGGCAGCCTTTCCCTGCAGCCCCAGTGCAGCCTGCTGCAGCCCCAGTGCAGCCTGCTGCAGCCCCAGTGCAGCCTGCTGCAGCACCAGTGCAGCCTGCTGCAGCATGAAGGCTCCCAGTCCTTGGGCAGAAGGCTGAGAAACTCCGTGCAAGGCTGAGGCTCCCACACAAAGAGGATCTGTCTCTGTACGTGGGGAACAGCGAGGGATAATCTTCAAAAAGTTTCCAGCAGCACAGATAAAGATCAGGTGAGTGTTCACGCTTTGCACTAAGCAAGCTGAAATCCCTGGTCCCCTTCTCCTGTTCTTTATGCCCAGACTGAGAAAAGGGCAAGTTGTAATGAGCTAAATGTTGTTGTCTTGATTTCCTGTAGGTCTTTTTTTTTTTTCCTGCAATATTTAATTATTTAGAAACTTAAAAAAAAAAAAAAATACATACGCAGAGCGTCAGGCTTCACAGAGTGAGACTGTCAGAATGTGTCTGTTCAGGTTTTTTGGACTCCTTTGGTGCATTTCAGCAAGCCCAGAGCTCCAGCCTGGCACACAGATGGTTGCTCTGAAGGACTCAGCCCCCACCCCAGCTGAGAAGAGCAAAGGGCTCTCCCACAGAGCAGGACTGGTGCAATGGTCCCCTCAAACACACTTCTGCTGTGTAAATGGCACATGGAAATCAGTACTCTTTATAAAACATAAATGGACATGCCAATTCTCCTGTGTGTAGGATGGACAGAGGTTTCACACTGGCACAGGTCACCAAGAGCACCAAATCTTCCCAAGCACTGCAGACAGGGCTGGCCCAGCAGAGACCAAGCTGGCTCAGTGCCTAAGGACAGCCTGGGAGACAATCCCAGCTTCCAGGGACTTCCAGCCCAAGCAGGGAGGATCAGAGAGCACTGGCCTGGGATCACAGCGTTGCTGTCTCTGACAGGCAGACAGGCTCAGTCCTTCCAGCATTTGCCAGCCTAGCAGCTCCCAAACTCCTCTCATTAGTGCTTTGCCACCAACACCAAATGCTACAGTTTTCATCACAACCTAGGATTTATTATATTTACTTAGCATTTGCTGTGGGCTATTTAATAAACCATTCCATATTCATTTGTTGATACCTGTTTTCCAGTGCCCTTTTATTTTTCTCCAGCAGAACAGCCTCCTGGAAACATGTAGAATAATGGCCTATTCACAGTCTTAGCCCTAATTAGGAAGCATGTTTGCATTCTGTGGAGAAGGCAGAATCACATAAAAAGGATCTGCCATTGGAGGCTCACTTTAGTCTCACTCAGAACCCTGAGTTCTGAGTGAGGCAGCAAAGTTTAAAGTATTTATGACAAGACTGTTTGGAGTTCTCAGGCTGGCACAAAGTTATTGTGGGGAAGAAACATTCCTGACCTGCAGCACGAGCTGTAGGTATCCTGCACTTGGATACAGAAGGAAAGGGAAGGGTGTGCACTGGAAGAAATCAGTTAATAAGTATTTTTACTGCAACAGTATTTAGAAACTGTCCCAGATCAAACTAGGATTATTGTTCCAGGTATTTCACAAACTCCTAAAGTGAATCCTGGCACAGACATGGACAATCTCTTTTATTCACTTGTAATATCCTCTCTAAGACTTTATTCCCAACCAATGTCAAGCCTGAAATTTGCAAGTAGGAGAGCAAACCACCTTTAGCAAAATTTTAGTGCATAGAATGGCCTTAGATAGAGAAAAAAAAATAATCTAAGCAGGCCACAGGAAAAAAAAAAAGAAAAAAATATTTTCCATTTCCTGTTTTAAAATATGCCTATGACCTGCAGGAGACTTATCCATGTCCAAGGAAAGTCTGCAGGCGTTGTAAGGGAAGGCAAACCAATTACAAGTCTGTAACAGCAGTTCTGAAGCTGCCACTCAGAGAGGCTCAGATTCCCAGCAGTAGACTGCACCAAGGAGACAGGATCTGGGCCCCTAAGTTGCAAACTTCAGTTTTTATATCCCTCTATCATTTGCAATTTCCCTTTCTAATCCTGACAGTGACAAGGTTCTCTGGAGTTCCTTGACACAGTATAATGCCCTGCTTTTAGGAGACACCTGAGCTTGGTTTCTTTCTCGCCCTGTTCTTGCATGGGCAAAGCACTTTAGTGGAGACAAACTGGCTCTGGTGTCTCAGCTCCCCCACAGCTCCAGGGGAATCCATATAACACTGCTCTGTGCCATAGAAATTATTTTAAGCTTCTGCTGGTGTGGATATTCTCAGCTCAGTCAGAGAGAAAGAGAAAGGTTTTCTAACCAGGCAAGAGCCTGGGAAGCAGTTGGGAAAGAATGTAAATAATTCTCTAATCTATCTTGTTATTCACATTGTTTATCGATATGTTCTGCCTCTGTGTGTCATTCACTGCCCACCAATGGTGTGGGATGTTTTTACTTTAAGACCAATGAAATTAGTCAACACGGTGTTCTTTATATATAGAGAAGTGCATTTGAAATAAATCCGTTCATTCTCTTCGCTTTCTGATCTGGAGTTCTCTGTTCCCATCCTGCTCAACAGCGTCATTCTGGTAAAGACTAAAAGGCTTTTATTGATAGATAAAGGCATAAAAACCTAAATTCTGGCCTTGCACTGCTGCTAGAACTTTCCAACAGTACACATATTCAGCCTTGTCATCACCTGGGCTCCAAGCAGGTGCTGAATGTACACCAAACCTCTCTCTGGAGAAGGACAGTAATGCTTAATATAAGCAGTGGGACAGTAGATAAACTCTCAGCTGCAGAATTTCTAAGTGTACCTCCACCTTCTGAATGGAAGAGTGGTTGGCTCACTATGTCCCATGAAAATATTCCAGGTCCTAGTGAAGCCTTTGTGAGACAGTTCTCCCCCAGTGCCAGTTTCAGTAATTCTCCACCCGAGCGGACTGCAGCAACAACAGTGTCACACAACAGGGGCACGCTGGCTCCCTGCTAAACGCCTGTGCGTGGCCAGTGTCTGTACATATTCATCTTAGAGCCCCCTCCTCCCTGAATAACACAGGAAAAACTCTTGATTTAGGGCTGCTCATTTTGCTAGCCACCAGAATTCCTAAATTGTTAGCAATCAAAGAGCCATTTCACAATGCCTGAGCCTCCAGCCCCAAACTGTTTCTGCAACAGTTGGAAGCAATCAATAAACTAATGAAAGTCAAAGTGGCTGTGAGGCAGCAAGGCTTCTGTGTACCTGGAGCTGAAGCTGTTCTTTTGGCACACTCCTCTTTCAACTAACAGGGATGATTTTGTCTTTTTCTGCAATTCTCTGATTCACTACATCAAAACCCATTGCCTTTGTGAGCGGCTTCGTTACAGAATGCCTTTCAAGAGGAGCAGCAGAAGCACACAACAACTATGTCAGGTCAGAAGTTCCAGTTGGGCTGGAGCCTCTGAAAGAGGATAAAGAAAGGGCAGGGACGCGTGGTGCCAGACTTGGTGGCAGCCTGCAGCCATTTGTGTGCTCCGTGGGGCTCCTGCAGACAGATGGGGCTCCTGTGCACGGCTGATGTACAACAGGAATTCCTGTCATTAATCTGCCTGGCTCTGCACGCAGGACTTTCTGCAGGACACGTTTAACACCAGCTAAGTTCTGCATTTTCAGCACTTGGATTGGAAGCTGTCTGGGCACAGCCCATCCATTTGCTGCTGATTGCTCATTGCTTGGCACATTGATCCATGGCTGAGGTTAGCAGGCACCGCACAGCCCGCTAACAAATCAGCCTAACCCCAACGGGCAACGTGGAAACAGCGGAGATGAGAAAACTCCTGCGAGCTCAATAACTTTGGAATCAACCCAGTAATGGCTCAGTGGAGTATTTCCAGCTCCCTGTCGTTTGGAGGAGTCAGGGTGGCAGCACAAGGTAGCTGCTCCTTTGACAGCAGCAGAAACGGGGATACAATCACGGCTCATTCATTGACATTCCCAGCCAAAATGGAGCTTGCTCATTCCAAAGCATTTCCTAAAAACTCCTCCCACCTTGACAGAACTTACAGTACTTCTTTTGAAAATGAGAAGCAAGAGGAAATGAACTTCGTGTCATGATTCCATTTTAAAAGTTATTAATAGCCTGAAAATTCATTTTCAATCATTCTACAGAGCTTTTCCTTACTTATGATTTTTTCAGCAGGTAAAATGAATGCTTTAGAATGCTTTTGCTTTTAAGTCGTTTGATCACTGCAGAGGTGGACTGAGTCCCATTTTTTTTTCTCTTGAACTATTTTTCAGTTATAAGAAGTCTATTCTGTAATTGTAAAAAAAACCCAAAAAAACACTGTATTTGAAAGATCTGCTTAAGAGGAGATAGCTCTGTTAGCACCACAACATCACAAGTCATTACTGTGACTGTTTTGATGCTCTGCTGCATCATTTCAAAGTTCATGTAGCCTTTCCTCAAAGTAATCCTCACTTCTGAGTTAATTTTGAGCTAATAATGCAAGTATTTCTTTGAACAAAAAGTTTTTTTCTGGAGTGACATGTTGCAGTCTCCAATTGCTTTCATCTCCCCCTTGAGATATTCTGATTTACAGAATATTTTATCTAGTTTTTACTAAATGTGTATATACTTACACAAATAAAATTCCTTTCAAAAGACAACCTCACATCTTAAGAGCTCTGAATATGCAGCAATGTAGGAGTTTGGATGAAAACTCCACTGACTGTGAAGATTTAAGGAACAAAGTGACATCTGCCACCTCAATATTTCCCCTAGAAATGGAGCAGGACATTGTATACTTGGGAATTCATTCCTCTTGGCAAATTGCAGAACTCATCAGGACCCTGAAACTGAAAAAATATCTCAGTATTTACGTTTTTATACATACACATACCAATTCCTGCATGACAAGTCGTGGAACTTAAGGTTTTTTGTTAAGGCTTCTGTTTGATTCCACCAAGGTTATATTCACTATTTTAATTCTCAGGATTTACACTTCCACAGCAGTTCTTCTAGGGCACAATTCATTTAAAGATATTTCCCTTAAGCATTCCAACCTCCCATATAAAGTCTCAAATTCTAAGCATAAAGGGAAGACTGAGAAGGTGACAGACAATGCAACAGACTGAAAACTAACTGTTGCTGCTAATTCATTATTTTATAAAATAAGAAGTTCTACCTTTGGATAAGTTGTTGACTTATCAGTTTTCTGCTGTGCCCAAATGACAGTTTATAAAGCAGCTGGTTACTGGTGCTATTTATTTCTTTTGTTAAAATAGAAATTAACTGATATTAGGTTCTCTGTGTTAGGTGTTATGTATATTTGTGCCTGATTTAAAAGTTTTAAGAACTTACTGGAAGAGAATACACAGATACAGGATATAATGATTTTCTTAATTTGTGTTCCAGGAGCACTTAGAAGTTCCAAACAAAATCAATGACTCAGGCAGATAGCAACAGCATGAACCCATTACGAGGCCATCTCTGCCATAAAACCAAATTTTACATGATACACAAAAAATGCAAAATAAGGAAAGGAGGAGGAAAGAAAACCTCAAAACACAATCTCTAATCAATGTAGAAAAGATCAGGTTTTAAGCTAAAAAAAGGACTTTGGTCTTGTAGAATTGAATTAATTCCATACTGATTTTTAAAATTTCCTTTAAAAGAAGCAATATTTTTGGATGGCACAACTTCCTGCCAGGAGGGGACAGCCGGGGGGGTCGGGCTGTGCTCCCAGGGAACAGGGACAGGAGGAGAGGGAACGGCCTCAGGCTGGGCCAGGGCAGGCTCAGGGTGGACAGCAGCAGGAATTTCTGCATGGAAAGAACTCCTCCCTCTGGAATTCCTTATTTTTGATAGCATTACTTTGGGTCAAGAGTACTTTGTGACATCAGCTGAAAAGATGAAAATCAACTTTTTCAAAAGCCATGGGAGCTTCACATTCTTTATTTTAAATACAACTTCAGGCTAAATAATGAAATACTTCCATAAATCCTATGCAATAACAATTTATGGGTTATACACAGCTATACTTACCACAGTCCTTGAAATCAAAGATCCCTTAAAAATTCTTAACAGCATAATACTTTGGAAATAATCTTATTCTACAGATCCAGAGTTTGCCAAACCTCATTTACTTTTAATGAGATGGCAGATATTTTACAGTGTATAAGATTTTCATACATTTTGTGATATAAAGGCTAATTACAGATTTGTGTCCCTTCTGTTCAGCTGGGAGCGCAACGCTTTCCTGTAACATCGTATTTAGAGGACTACCACTACCCAATCCCCAAGGAAGTTCGTTCCAAAATGGCAAATTATCCTTATTTAACTGTTTCAGAAAATGAAGGAAATTAGAATTCCCAGAGCAGCTTTATGAATTTTTTGCTTCAATGTAAGGCAAATGACAGCTTGGCCCAGAATTCTGCCACTGGATACCACGACATCCAAAGGCCAGGCCAAAAGTGCAGACAGTTCTGCAAAAGTATAAAAGAAAATGCCATTTATTCCTTTGTTGTTTCCCCCTCCCATGAGAAGTGTTTGTGTTTCAACAGCTTTTTTTGGAGTGGGGGAGAAAATGAATAATTTGGTTTTCTCTTCCACTTCTCAGGTGGAATCTCCATCAACGAACTGGAGGAATACACTATAAACCCAAAAATGTCCAGGGCAAAACATTTAGGTTTACATTGAATTACTGCTCATGCTTCTGGGTAAATATCCAGGATGGGAGCAAAAGAAGACATCTTTTCCTTTTCTTTTTTTTTTTTTTTTTTTTTTTTTTTTTTTTTCCCTTTACTCTAATTTCCTTTAGTATCTGCCACAAAAAGCTCAGACATAGCATGCTTGAAAAGACTGGTTATAACAAAAACATTGTCTGGAATGCCAATAGAGAATCGTTGCCTCCAGACATCTTATTTAGCTTTGACCATTTTAGATCTCCAAATCCAGGGATTCCATTTGAATTCCTTGGAGAATGGGATCCGTTGCTTTCATCAGCAGTATCAAAGACTCACTTCCAGGATCTGGCAGGGCTGATCTGCTGCTGGACTTCTTGAAATGTTTATTTTCCCATAAGCTTCCATTCCCCACTCACAAAAGAATTTCTGATTTTAGGCCCAGATAAGATTTTCCCTATAATCATTAATACATCTTTAGAATACCCAAAATTATCACAAAATCAATGAGTTAAGTGTTATTTTACTAAGTCAGTATTTCCTTTTCACCAAGTCCAAGGAAATTATATTGCAATAGAACATTTGCCACAGTAACATTTTCATCATAACTAACACAGGCTAATATTCTGTGTAAAATTACTACCATGAATTAACTTTATGTCTGTAGAAAATGAGATTGTATGTAATTACTGATTTCCATTCACAATAAACTAAGCAAATTATCTTCACAAACATAAATGCACCATAAATTTGTTTTGAGGCATAATGAAGAAATAAATTTGTGAAAGAAATATGGACTGAATCTGCCAAATTATTGTAAATGATAGCTTCTTTAAAATTAAGGCATGTAATTGCAATTGGAAAATGTTATCCTCTTAATGGTTGTATTATTATTTAGGTAGACCAATAATCCTCTTTGCTGATGCCTCATTTCTAAACTATTGGCAGATTTTATGCATTTTAATATCAAAATGCCATGCAATCTATAAATAGAATGATTTACCATTTGCAGGATTAGGTTTGTCCTAATGAAGTCTAGAGGATTTTAAAAATGGGGATAAAAGTGCTTAGTAGAAAGTCTCACATTTTTTCTGCTCATATTACTTAACTGAGTGTGCTCATTCAATAGACAAGATTGTTTTAACATATGGTTCCCCAAGTTTAATGTTAATGAGTAAAAATCACTGTACTGAATATGACATTTTAAATCAAATAAAGCAATCCATTTGATGATGTTTTAACAATTGCACATTACATCCTGCAATAAAATTGCAAAGTTAACTTCTTTAAAATGCCACAGAAATTAAAACACTCGTATTGTTTTAAGGCATCAGTGTTATTTGACATTTCAAAAGC
This sequence comes from Vidua macroura, assembly GCF_024509145.1. Taxonomy (NCBI): domain Eukaryota; kingdom Metazoa; phylum Chordata; class Aves; order Passeriformes; family Viduidae; genus Vidua; species Vidua macroura. The sequence goes on from NC_071581.1 coordinate 5,520,754, forward strand.
ATTAAATCCTGTTTGATATGCCCTTTATCTTGTTGATGACCATGCATTTTAAGACATTATTAAAAATTTCAACCACTTTTAGGTGGCCAAGCTTGTAAAAATCTTAAAGTTCTGAGGATATTTATTAATGTTTGCAACACTAAAATATTCATCAGTATAATGTTACTAAAAATGAAGATTGCTTCTCTCTCCAAAAATATATTTTTGCTCATAGCTATTATGTTTTGGGGTTTTCTTTGATTAGATAAATCACAACAAAACCCCACCTCCAAGCTGCCATTGGGGTAAGGGGTGATGAGCTCAGGAGGACTCGGTTCAGAGAACCACACGAGGCAGCTGCAGCTGCTGCCAGCGCGCCTTGGAGCTCTCCAGAACAGCCAAACAAGCACAGTGAGACTCAAAAAGGTGCCTGAAAATCCTGTCACACTGCCACACATTGGACAAAAGGCAGTCACCTGCAGCCTGTCTGCTCAGTGCCTGTTCATGGCAGGTAGCCAGCTCCTCTCCCTCCTGTGCTCCAGCCCTGGCCCAGCCGTGCAGGACCCTTCACCTCCCCTCTCCTTCCTTTGCACCCACCCCAGCTCTGCCTTTGGGAAAGGGAACCTTTCTTCTAAGGCTTTGTTTCTTCCTTGGACAAGTGCAGGTTGGAAATATCTTCAAATAAAATAGAGCTTCAAGGGAAATATAGGTTGGATATCAGGAAAAAGTTTTTCACAGAAAGGGTGATAAATTTCTGGAATGGCTGCCCAGGGTGGTGGTGGAGTCACCATCCCTGGGTGTGTTTAACAAAGCCTGGGTGTGGCACTGGGTGCCAGGGTTTGGTTGAGGTGTTGGGGCTGGGTTGGACTCGATCTTGGAGGTCTCTCCCAACCCAGTGATTCTGTGAATTATTACAAAATTTCTATGCTTTAGCCAAAGAAGTGAGAGAAGAAAATCATAATCTTTGTCTGCAGTCCCCAAACACCTAAACAACCTTAGAGCGAAGCAAGTACTTTATGATTGAATTGTGGGAATTCCATTCTTTACTGGGTACCACACCAGGGAGTGGGGAATTTCTCCCCCTTCCTCACCACCCACACTGGACAAACAAAGCTGCAGCCAAGCAGGTGCCTGGTTTTAGTTTGCACTTTCTCACTTCCACTGGGGCTAAGGAAGCCTCACCACATTTTTCATGCAAAATCAAATGGAGTTTGTTGCTCAAAATGAGTTGTGGCTGGAAAGCTTTGCTTAACACCAGATTTTATTTTAATATCTTTTTTCCAAACAAGCAGAGTTGTGGTAACCTAAAGGTTACTACAGCTTTGGTGGTAACAGCTTCCAAACTGAAAAAAAAAAAAAAAGCCATTTCCTAGGCCAACCACAAACACTTGCCTGATGTTACAGTAATGCTGTAAAACAGTTCAAAAAGCCAATTTTATTTATTTATGCAGCAGCCTCTGAAGTTAAAAAAAAAAAATAGTTATCCTGAACTAAACAGAAATTTAATGCTAAATACCAGGAATTTTAAAATAAGGTTGTTTCAGGGGTGGTCAATAAGTGTCACAAAAACCATCAGGTTCTCTGCACCCAGCTGTTTGTGCCACCTCTCTCCCTTGCAGGACCTTCAGCAGAACATTTCTGCAGACAGTGCAAACACACAGAAAGCTCTTGAGAGCCCAGTCCTTGTGCTGCAGCATCCCAGAGCTGGGCCCTGCTCCCAGCTCTGAACTCCTGCCTTTATCAACTGGGCACACACTCCAAGTGCAGCAGCTGAGTTAGTGCTCCTGCCAACTCCTCCATCAAGCAGTGGTAGTAAAACAGAGTGTGCTGAGATTCCAGTGTAGTAAATTAGTCTGTAATGAGAAAGTAATGCAGATAATCCAGAGATCTAGTCCTTTGCTGCCTGTCATAGGTGTGAAGAGAGAGTTGGAATCCTAAATGAAATCATGGAGTCAGTGTGGGTTTGAATTTTGTTGGGTGGTGCTGGAGGAACACAACAGGTTACTGGAGATGATCAGTCACTAACATCAGTAATAACAAATAGTAACTGCAGAAGGACAGCTGTGTGCCACTGAGCAGAACCCACACCTGTCCAGCTTATTTCACTGTCCAGTGAGAGCAGGCAGAGAGCTCACTAAACCTGGGGAACAGAGCAATTTCACCTGCAAGTCCCTATCCTCTTTTTCCCACGTGAACAGTGGGGTTTGACATTATGTACAAACCACTAAGTGCTTACTGACATTTCCAGTTTGGCTTTTCCCATCATGTCCACTCAAATCAGGCTGTGCATGGTGCTGCAGATCTGGCAGAGATCTGGGACATGGGAATATCCCTGTCCCACCAAGGGAGTGAAAGCCTCTCCATCAGCACTGTGCTTTGGGCTTTGTGAACAAACTGGTCCCATGACAATTCCTCACTCCTTTATACAAACTAAATCCAGGTATTTTAAACACTGAAATCCAACTGTGGCTCAGTCTCCAATGGCCATGAGCAGAGTGGGCTAAAGTTCCAAAAGCTGAAGACAGAGTAATGCCTGAACTGTTATGGGGGAGGAAAGGGAGGTGACTATTGGGTTTCTTACTGCCCACCTCTAAAAGGGCAGCTAAGGCCTTGTTCTGTACAGAAAACTATTCTTTTACCAAATATTCTCGAAGATTGTACAGTATAATAGATAAATAGATATTTTCATGGCCTTTGGATTCTGGAATTAAGGTAAGTACCTTAAAATAGAGCTACTGCTCATAAATATCTCCCCAAGTAGTTCAGTCCCAAGCCAGATATTTTCTATTCCATATGTAGGAAACACAACAGATGCCTTGGAGACCTCACAGATAATCTCAGTCCTAGAGGGCTTCACTGCAGACCACCATGAATTTCCACAGTCCTGAAGCTATATTTTAACCCAGCACAGAAGTATAATGACTTTCATGATGTAGAAGAGAAGTGGAGACAAATATCTTCTTTCAATGAGGTGTCTGTAAGGATGGCTTACCTGGATTGATTTATGAGGCCATATCTGCTTTATATCCTTTTTTCTCCATGTCCAAAGTGTGGAAATGCATTTTGTTCGATATGCAAGGCAGCTGCAGGGCTGATCAATTCATTAGAGCTCGCAGGGAAGTGCATTTTCAGGAGCAGCCACATCCCAAGGACCCAGCCACTGCTCTGTAGATGTTCCTTGTGTCTCCAGGGGAGGGATGAAGGGAATGTGCTCCTGGGGGAAACAGAGCCCTCAACCCCAGTAACTCACATCCTGCTTCTCTCATTTCAGGCTGCTACAAAACAGGACAGTGAGGGAAAGAAAGTGGGGAATTGTATTACTCAAATTTAAATGCTTTCTTAGAAGTGTAAGAGTTGCCGTTGTGAATGAAGCAATTCTGGGGAAAGGGCTGGAGGGGAGACAAAAAATAAATAGCAAGAAACAGTTCCTAGACACAAAAAGCATCTCTTCCATGAGACAATGAGCAATGTGACATGAGCTGAAGAGCCCCTCTGCAGCAAGATGTGTCTATCACTCAGGCACAGATTTGTTTCTATAGAATACAGAGACTTTATTTCTATAGAATACTGAGACTTTACTGAGATATTGTTTAAAAAAACTCCAACAAACACAACAAAACCCAAACACAGCCCCCCATCAAAGCTAAGCAAAAAGACAAACAAAAACTCTACAAAAAATACAGACACACACACATACACCCAGTCTCAGAAGACACAAGCAATGTCAGGAAAAGCCACATTAGAAGCATCTGCCAACAATGAGTACTTATTTCTCCTTATTACACAACAATCTGGAGTTTAGAAACATCAGCCACAGATTGATAGTGAGGAACTGAGGTGGAAAAATGTGTAATACTAGGAGAAACATTCCCAGTGTAACATCTAACCTGAGGACTGCACCACAAATGTTTAAAAAAGAGTTGTTCCTAATGGTATTAACAGTGGTTTTTTCCTACAAAATCCAGTGTAAATAAGTGTGGTTGTAAATAAACAGCAACTATCTCTGATGTTAAAGAATTGTCCTCAGAAAAATTGCCTTATTGAAGGGAAAGCTGGATTTTTACCTATAACAGTTCATAATTACAGTCCAAATTTTTATCTGCTTGGCCTTCTTTACTGCATATATAAAATTCAATTTCAAAAGTGAAAAAAGACCAAAAAAAGATTGGAGGGAGACATCTCAGAAAATTAATCCCAGAACATTATCTCATCGCTTGCCCATGATGCAGACTCTGATTACATGATCACATATTTATGTCCTCAGCATCTGAGGCTTTCCATCCTGATCAAATAAGTTCCCAAATACCTCAAAGGCAGAGCTAAAAAAATCCCTTCCAATTTCATTGAAAGAATTGATAGGATCAAGTAAATGAGGCATTAAAATGACTCTGGTTTTGCAGATCATCACCTCTGCTTCAACTTATAGCCTGAATCTGGCAAAAAAGCAACAGCCAGCCACATCCTGACTCACTTCCACAGGCATCCTGGCTTTAACAGGAATCCTGGAAAGTTGGTGGTTTTTATTTGCAAGTTTGGGAATGATATCTGGAAATATAGAGCTCTAACCAAAGGAGGATTCAGGATACAGAATAGTTGAGGAATAGTCAGGGAGCCAGGAATGGCTTTGAGTAATGCATCTGGCTCATTTCATGTTGGATTCTATTTAGGGAATGAATTAAGGGTGTGATAATAACCTGGAGGATAAAAATAATGTAAAAAAGTAATGAGTAAAGTTGTCAGGCTGCAAAACTTCAGTGATTCTCACCCAGGCAAACATCTGGGCCCAATGCATGCATGCACTCCAATGACTTAAATTTCTCCTTCCCATGCAGGAGATCCTGATGGAAATTATAAAATTCCCAATTTAACAGGGATACTAAGGGGCAAACAGCTCATTTTAATGCAGAAGATACATTAGGGAGAATTGACTGCGATAACAAGGAGTATTTAAAAAATAAAAATTATGTTCAGTAATTAGAACATTGAATGAAAGCTGAGAGAAAGAGAACAACTCCTCCACTTAATGCCTACATGGAATTATTACTTCCCTCCAGCTCCATATAGGTACTAGAGTCACAAAACAAAATAAGTTTTAAGAATGAGACAGTTTATACACACAAAAAATGCCTTTGTGGTAAGTGCCAACAAAGAACACATTGTACATTAATTGCTGGTCTCTCAGTCCAGACCATCTGTCTGTGGATGTAATGAAGCCTGGCAGCCCTGCTGCTATTTGCTCAAGAACTAAAATTGGGTCTGAGCTAAACCCTCCTCACTGCCTTGTTACACCTCCAGCTGGACTTTAGCAAGCACAGCTCCAAAAGCTGAGCTCAGCCACCCCTCAGAGCCACCAGTGACCTGCTGGGCTGTGCCTGGAGGGAGCCCAGAGGGTGTGAGCAGGAGCAGAGCAGAGCACCCCCAAGAGCCCCTGAGGGCAGAGAGCCCTGTCCCTGCTGTGCCTTCCCAGGGACAGCATGGCCAGTGCAGGGCCAGGCTGCCTTCAGCACTGCAGGGCCACTGCAGGGACAGCCCCACTGCAGGGACAGCTCACTGCAGGGACAGCTCACTGCAGGGACAGCCCCACTGCAGGGACAGCCCCACTGCAGGGCTGCAGCTGCAAATCCAGCTGGGCTTGTGTCCATGGCATCTCTAGGAACTCTGTTTTCACTAACCTTTGTAAGCAGCAGTGAAAATTTAAGTAATCTTAGCTTAAATGCAAAATAATGAACTACCAGAGAGCTGGGTAGCAGCATTTATATTAAACAGCCATAAGGCATTCTGGTTTGCTCTGCAATGTGGGCAGGGGAGAGAGTGCATTCACCATTGCAAGAGCAAAGCACTGCAGGCAGCTCTGTGGCATTTGCACTCCAGCACCATGGCAGTGGCCTGGCACATTCACACAGTGACAAGGCACATTCACAGAGTGACATGGCACACTCACAGTGTCATGGCACACACACAGTGACATGGCACACTCACAGTGACATGGCACACTCACACAGTGACATGGCACACTCACACGGTGTCATGGCACATTCACAGAGTGACATGGCACACTCACAGTGTCATGGCACACACACAGTGACATGGCACACTCACAGTGACATGGCACACTCACAGTGACATGGCACACTCACAGTGCCATGGCACACTCACACAGTGACATGGCACACACACAGTGACATGGCACACTCACACAGTGACATGGCACACACACAGTGACATGGCACACTCACACAGTGCCATGGCACACTCACAGTGACAAGGCACACTCACACAGTGTCATGGCACACTCACACAGTGACAAGGCACACTCACACAGTGACAAGGCACACTCACACAGTGACATGGCACACTCACACAGTGACATGGCACACTCAGTGACAAGGCACACTCACAGTGCCATGGCACACTCACAGTGACAAGGCACACTCACACAGTGACATGGCACACTCACACAGTGACATGGAACACTCACACAGTGACAAGGCACACTCACACAGTGACATGGCACACTCACACAGTGACATGGCACATTCACAGAGTGACATGGCACACTCACAGTGACATGGAACACTCACACAGTGACAAGGCACACTCACACAGTGACAAGGCACACTCACACAGTGACATGGCACACTCACACAGTGACATGGAACACTCACACAGTGACAAGGCACACTCACACAGTGACATGGAACACTCACACAGTGACAAGGCACACTCACACAGTGACATGGCACACTCACAGTGACAAGGCACACTCACACAGTGTCATGGCACACTCACACAGTGACAAGGCACACTCACACAGTGACATGGCACACTCACACAGTGACATGGCACACTCACAGTGACATGGCACACTCACACAGTGACAAGGCACACTCACACAGTGTCATGGCACACTCACAGTGACATGGCACACTCACACAGAGTGACAAGGCACACTCACACAGTGTCATGGCACACTCACACAGTGTCATGGCACACACACAGTGTCATGGCACACTCACACAGTGACATGGCACACTCACAGTGACATGGCACACTCACACAGTGACATGGCACACTCACAGTGTCATGGCACACTCACAGTGTCATGGCACACTCACAGTGACATGGAACACTCACACAGTGCCATGGCACACTCACACAGAGTGACAAGGCACACTCACAGAGCCCATGAGGGAATGTTCTTGCCTGCAGTTTTTGAGGAGACAGCAAAACCTGCAGCCCTGGGAAGGCTGCAGACTCCTGCTGCTTTGTGGTGCCCACCCAGCCCTGCAGGGTGGGGTGTGCAGTGACCTCAGGCTCACTCCCTGTGCCCAAGACACCTCTGGGCTGCTGCTGAGCTGCTCTGCTGCCCAAGAGGAAGGGGTGAGCTGTCCCTGAGCGTGTGCCTGCCCTCCAGGCACTGCTGACAAGGCAACAGGACCCAGGCAGGATCTGTGCAGCTGAGCAGTGGAGCCAGACTTCGCTGCAGCTCTGTGGCAGCAGTCCAGTCACTACTCCTGCTAACATATCAGGGTGGCCAAAAAAAAAGCCATTTTCATATAGATGTAATTGCCACAGCTCTCTGAAAGGATGTGGCCATGTTGCTGCAAAGCTGCTCTTTGGAAAGCTGGATTCATCAGTTCCCAGCCTGCTGGGGAAGACTGATTACTTGTCATTATTTTCTGGCTTCAAGACCAACTGGGAGAAGATAGAGGTTCTACTGCTTTCCAGATTTTTCCCCAGGAAATCTGTCCTGATCTCAGAAGGTTTGGTTCTTTTTAATTTTTTTTTTTTTATTGTATTGCCAGAATCTTCTGAAGCATTCAGGTGTTTAGGATTCTAAACAACACACTGACATGGGGAGAAAACATTTTTCACCATTAATTAAAATCCTGCAAAGAACTTGTGACAGATGGAAGTGATTGAACCTATTGCTATAGGGAAAGGTCAATTCCATTACAATGATTTTTTCACTCCAAAAAATTAATTATTCATTGTTGAAGATACCACTGGAGACTCTAAAGAGGATTTTTTTTTTCCCCAAAGTCAGAATAAGTATTCAAAGAGTTCCTATCAGATGGAAAAGGCACTCCTGCACTCAGACCAAAAGGCTGGAGATAAGTTGTTCTGCCCCATCCATGCGCCTAGAAAAATGCTAAATTTTTTTCATTGATTCAAACTGATCTGCTATAAAATCCAATGCTTATTAAATTTCCAGAATTCCATTCTAACAGGGACACAGGTTTTGTAAAAATTTGGATATTTTCCATTATATAAACTGGTTTTCATTTCATGGAATCAGAGAATATCCAGAGCTGGAAGGGACTCCCAAGGACCATCCAGTCCAGCTCCTATCCCTGCCCCAGACACCCCAACAATCTCACACCCCTGAGAGTGTTGTCCAAACACTCCTAGAGCTCTGGCAGCCTTGGGGCTGTGACCATTTTCCATGTGGATATTTAGATTTTTTCCTGAAAAAAATTTGTGTATGTGTACCTGCGGGGGAAAAAGTGTTGATAGCAACACTAAAAATGGGAATTAAAGCTGAAAATCAGTATCTAATACTGGGTTCCCCAATGAAGAAAGAGACAGAGCTACTGGAGAGAGTCCAGTGGAGAGCCACTGAGGTGATTGAGAGACTGGAGCCTCTCTCACACAAGGAAAGGCTGAGAGAGCTGGGACTGGGAGATCTCTTCAAAAAGAGATAAAGATCTATACAGATCTAAAGGGAGGGGTTACAGAAAGTGGGCCAGGACCTTCCCAGAGGTGCTCAATGACAGGGCAATGGGTACAGGCTGAAACACAGGAGGTTCTACCAGAACATCAAAAACCACTATTACTGTGAAGGTGACCAAGCACTGGAGCAGGTTGCCCATAAAAGTTGTGGAGTCTCCATGCTTGGAGATATTCAAAAGTTATCTGACCCTGGTGACCCTTTTTGAGCAGTGGGGTGGGACGAGAAGACCTCTGGAGGTCTCTTCTCAGCCTTAGGTTCTGTGGTCCCAGCTGCTGGTTGTAAAGGGCTCTCCTGCAGGGAGGAACAGGTGGAAATGGGAACTCAAGAGAAAACCAGTGCCCCTCCTTGGGCTCCTAAATGTGCTTCCCAAGCAGACAGCTCAGACCTTGCTCTGGTGAACATCCCTCTGGAGTAAGGGGAGTCTCACCCTTCCACTGTAACAACACAAACGTGGTCTTGTCCCCTAAAAGCAGCTCCTGCCATTGATAACTCTGGTCTGAATCATCAACTCTATTCCACTGGGAAACAAGATTTACTATTCCCCACATTCCTCTTGACTTCTGATGTAATGGTCCAGCAAATGCCAGCACCAGAGCACTCATCCTCTTTTGGCAAGAGGAACAGGAACCGTGGGTCAAGAGTTCCCAGAAAAATTGACAAAATTGTAACTCACCAATAGACAAAACAAATCTATTTTTTCAGGCTGCCTGTTCTTCCATGGTGTGAATTAAATGAAATCCCACAATAGCCAACATTTTTAGATGTCTGTATGAGCAAAAAGATGTGGCCTCCTTTTGCCACCCTGGGACTGCAGCAGCTGATAATGGAGTCAGTGGAATAATACCAACTCCAGATACATTTGAGCACTGTCTGAAACCTGATTGTGCATGACTCTCAGAGAGCATAAGCCATGAAAAGTACCTTTGATACAGCCTAAAACTCCCCAATCTTTTTCATTTTTATAGTTTCATAGTCTTGCAAGCTTGAAAATTCCTTAGAGAACATGTGGTAAAACAAATAAAAAAATAAAAAAAAAATAAAAAATAAAATAAAAAAAAAAAAGAATGTAAGTAACATATTCTTGCAATTGGCACCAGCCCAGTGGGACTGAAAATGTGTTGTGCAAAGATATAGGGAAGTGAAGAGGACAAGAATACCCTTCTTTCAGAAAGTTAGAAGTTCAACATCTCTTCATGAGACATGAAAAAAACAGATGAAAAATATGAAGCTACGTAATGATTCTCACTGAAATCTTCAGCCTGACCCAAGGACCAGAATCTCATTTGCTTTATGACACTTTAAACCTTCCACTAACAAATCAGAAACAAACACAAAGGAGGTGAATTTTCACCCAAAGCTGCTCTGAAATGTTCTGGCAGAATAAAATGACATATTTCATTATTTCTACAAATGTGGCCTGCAGCCAAAAGGACAGTCCTGGTTTCCAGAACTCTGATTCTCACATCTAATTGAGATCTAGTCCTTGACCAAAAGTTCTTCCAGTTGCATGCACTTTTACCTGATTCCAAAGACCAGGAATTCATCTGATGACAATGATGGGGTTCAAGGGTGAGGCTGTGTGAGGCTGTGTTTTATCTACAGTTTAATCTGTAGAGTACAGCAGGACAGAAGGAGCTGGATCCTACCTAAAACAGGAGTCTCACAGATAGATGATTCTTTGCTGCTAAATTTAACTTGTAAAAAAAAGAACACATCAAACTTTTTGGAAGTCCTAGTGAGTATTTACAGGATTTCCATTTGGAGTTTTTGAGTTATCATATTTTCAATCTAGCCTGAAAGTCCAAACCAAACTCTTAGTTTATCTTGATTACTAGCTATTTTATGTCATTAAAAGATGGAATAAATGTTTGCAAATGTTTTCCAAATTTATAAATGAAGAATGTGTGTGACATTAAAAAAAAAAAGCCACTACTTATAAAAAAACCCTACCCTAAATTGTCAACCTCCTTCATTGCACTGGGACAAAAGGAGCCATATTACACAAACCATATCAACTTCTGCCTGAATATGTTGTTGATATAAAACAAACTGACCTTGTTTTCTGAACAATCCATTCCACATATTTATTTTGAATGAGTTCTTGATGTAGAAAGGCAGAATAATAGTCAAACATACCTCTGCAAAAGTGAAGATTCAAATAATTTCCCTATTATCTCCATTGCAATCAAATTACTTAAGAGCAGTATCTCTTAAGGATGATAGAAAAGCATATTTTGATAGATTTCAAGGGCTCTCTAGCAAGGTCACCTCTAAATGAGATGAAATGCTCCCATTTCAGTTTTCTGGTTGTCAGTGCACGATTTTTATACAAGGCAAAAATGTAGCTGGTCCTGACTTAAACAACATTGGGGGCAATAAAGACAAAGAAACATTTCACCCTCCCTGTAATCTCTGCTAGGCAGATTTGGGGAACCACAGGAAAGCTCCCTGAAAATCTCTCTGCAGTTATTTTTTCGTGGGGACTGTTTGCCAGGAGAATGATATGTGGCATCTAAAATACTCTGCAGACACAGAGGACCTGCTGAAAAGAGTGGCTAACCTGGAGAAAGAAGGATTCCTTCCTGTGTGGGAGAGGGATGCCAAGGATGCACACCCAGTGCTCGCCAGGTTGTCTGTCCAGGCAGAGCCTCCAGAGCCACGTCTGCAATGCTCAGTGGAGCAGGCACTGCTCTGCCATGGGGGAACAAGCAGCAATTTACAATATGGCTCAGAGTAAAAACCCACTGGAGCTCATGCAGGGATGAGGGAATGAAACCTCCTTCAGATTCACTCTCAGCTGTGCTCTGTTTCATACGCAATTTCTGCTCAGTGAAACTCCCCTAAAATTGTACCGAGAGCATTTTTATCTGAAGTCCCAAATCTCAACCAACCATGTCTTGGGAAGGTAAAAAACAAGTCAAGATTTCCCATAGCAAAGTACCCAAAGCTGTAAAAAAACTGTATTAGGCACAGTTATAGCTCAGTGGATAAAAATAAAGTGTGGATATTTCCACAAGTACATGTAGTTGATTCCAGTCCAACTGGAAGGATCTTAATCCTATTTACAAAGTCTCCCATTTATTCATGAAAATACCTGTGCACTACAAAATTTTGGCATTATTTAGCATGAATGTTAACTCATTAATTTCAGTGAGTACCTGAAATAAAAATATTTTGTTTCCAAGATTATGGGTACTAACAGAAACATAAGAAAATTTCAGTACAAACTCAGTTTGCAAATGATTCTGGGACTAGTAAGCACTCAAAGACAAGAATAAATGTCCTCACACAGACATATCAGTACTCACACAAACAAATCAGATCTCTTCATCATGTTTGTTCATTAAAAAAAGAAAGCCTCTTCTAAAAAATGAGGTGTCTGCAAGTTCTGCTAGAGTTTTTTTCTACTTCCTAATGAAGAAAAGCTTATTTTTTATGTAAGTAGCTTCTTGGGCTATTTAATGGCCGCCCTTTTTGATGTCACTGAGATTTTACAGATTGACTGGGAGTTCACACCAACATTCTCTGGCTACCTGGGGCACCTGAAAGGGGTGGGTAGCTCAGTTCTAATCCTACCTCCATTTCTGTTAAAGCAGGGTTAAGCCTGTTACCTTACAAACAGATAAAAATTGCTCCCAAAACACCAGTGAAATGGTCCTGAACACATGACTGTGACAAGAAGTGCTGCTTTGTCTGTGTCACACGGCTCTCCTGATGGCACTGAGGGACCAGAACTGTTCTGTGTCCTGCTCACAGGAGAGGCAGGGCTGGAACCCAAGCCCTGGGAGATGATGCACTCAGGACAGCCCTCCCAACTCCTCAAATGAAGCTCCAGCTCCCGAGTGTGGCCACTCCCTGTATATGGTTTTCCTGTAGTCACTCCCTGTATATTGTTTTCTTGTTTCACACAAGCTGCCCATCTGTGTTGTCAAATAATCTTTATTGGAAGCTGTCATAGATGAGTAATGTGATGGTTGACTCTCACAATTAAAAGGCAAATATTATGTATACATTAAGAGAAGTTTTATAGATTTACAGTTATGTTTCACCCCCTTGCATTGTTATCAGGGTTGACCTGAGCAGTTGGGGCACTGGGGAGGGTGGGCTCGTTACTGTGGCAGCACCTGACCTGCAATCAGGATGCAAGAAAATGATCTCCGCCACTGGACAGTGAAGAAGGCGTCAATTGACAAGACTTTGGGAGGGGCTAAAGGGTTAAAAAGCAGAACATCCACTCTGTGGATGAGCATATGGTGGGAAAAAAATCCTTTGCTCCCACTGCTGTAATATTTTCTCTATTCAGTCTTCTGTTGTATTTTTGATAAGGTTTTAATAAACCTTCTAAATTTTTGGAAGTGAGTAGCATTTCTCACAAAGCTTTTAGGAGAGCTGCTTGGCAGTGTGATGGATAATCCAGCATTTTTGTGCTGTCTGTTACTGGATAGATCCTGGTTGCACGCCCTGGCACTGGGGGCTGTGCTGTGCCCAGGCTGGCAGTGGCCAGCACATGCCCGTGGCCACAGTGATGAGGATGCAGCTGTTTAACAAGGCCACAGTGAACCCCTGAAACTGCTGCAGGAGGAGAATGATTGCAGCCAGCATGCATCCATCACCTGGCACTACAGAAATATAGAGTCATTGTAATAGAACAATATCACATGATAAATACCTTCCCCCTTGAAATCCTTGTGCCTCAGCGTTTAGGGATGATGTATGGCCAGGCTTCACCTTGACATTTTCCCCCTAGCAGCAGACTGTTGTCCTGTGACATTTTTCTTTGAAGACACATCAGACAAATTTTTGGGGAGGAAGAACAGGAATGAACTTATATAGTCATGAAATGAAAGAAACAACTACTATTTAAATTAAGAAGTTCAGAGGAGGCACAGCTTTGTCTAATCAGAATTTTAGTATCAGGATGACTTTGGTTTCCTTTTCTCATGTAACATTTACCAATATTCTCTCAGACTCTGCTTTTGCATATTTTTCCCCTAATTCCTCTCCAGGTTCCCAGGATCCCTTCTGACAGTTCTCTCTTAGTGGAGATGATTATTCCTAGGACGGGGAAAATAGTTCTTTGTAGAACTCCACACTTGTTTGGTTTATGTGTGGACAAAAATCTGCTTATTTTATTACATCTCCATTGGACTTTTTGCTACAGCCATGGTTGTGAGGGAGGGATAAAGGTCACTGGCCTGGCTTCAGCACTTTACAGAAGGCAGAGTCTAAAGGACCCTCGGGATTTATGCCTGTTAGAATCATCCTTACCAAAAACTCTGACTCCAACACCTTCCTACCACATTCTGAGCCACAGAACGCAAAATGTCAGTGAAAACTGTGATACTGTGACATAAGGCTCAGGCTGTGAATTTTGCTCTTTTTTGTGAGGCATGGGGTAACTATGGAAAAGAAGCCCCATCACAGAGCATTGTTATGTTTTTATGGGCTGGAGGCACATTTTTCTGGAGATATGGCATTAAAACTTTAAACAGTTGTGTGCTTTAAGCAGTAAAGAGGAGACTAATGAGGTCCTCTCAAAAGTGAAACTTTCAGATGGCTTCACAACTCCACAAAATTTTTGTGACTTGCTTCCTAGAGAAAGTAGAAAGAGGAATTTTAAAAGAAATTGCTTTAATGCTATTCATTTCTCACCACCTGCAAAGCTATGCTGACTTACTGCTCAAGGTTTAAAGGCTTATGGATTGGGAAGGAGGCAAACAATAAACACCTTTTAGCAGCCTTAAAAAGAAAGTAGCACAGCTTAAAACTTTTCTCACTGTTTTATCAGCCCACAGAGTTTCTACTCTCAGAATTACAATACAAACCCCAGGTTTGAGCTGGAGTGATCAAGTATGCATGGCAAAAGCAGGTTATGGCAAGGCACTGCATTTTGTGGGATGAACTTCATCACTAAATGAAAAGTAATCCTGGAATGTGTAGCATAGTATATATAAATCTATTTTTAAATTCAGAAGGGCTTAAACTAGGAAGAAAGGCACCGAAGCATTATAAAGATGTTGAAAAAAAAAAACTATTATACACTGAAGTTCATTACCACTGGTAATACAATTGGATTTCACAAAACCAGTTTGTAAATAATTGCATATGAACTGCACATGGTTGCTCACAGTTTACACATGATTACAGTTTGATTGCAGACAACCATACAAACAATGAGCTCAATTTACCCAATAGTTGTAGACATTTTGCAAATGGATTCTGTATACTTAAATCCATTTGGTTAAATGCACTCAGTAAATATTTTTCAGCTGGGAGCCCATGCAGGGTACTCGGTGAGGGTTTTCTGTAGTTCAGTGCGCAGACCTCAGCAGAGATTCTTCTGCTACTGTCTGACTCATCTGCTTTTCACATTTTGTTCTCTCCTCTCATCTCTCTGTCGGATTTGTTTTGGGGGGACTGATCAAAAATCCATGACAGTGCCTGCAGAGCTCCCAGCAATAATATGTCCCAGGCTGTTCTGTTAGAAACTGGTGCCACGGACAATTAAATGGAATTCACACCCATCCCCAGTGAGAGCCACCTGTTCTTCATGGTGTCCTGCTGCAGTGGGACAAGAGGGGACACTGCCTGATGCTGGGAGAGCTGCCAGGGCTGAATAAAGTCAGTTAGAACCTGAGAGTTGCCAGGAAGATGTGCTCAAAACACATCTGTGCCTCTACACCTCCTAAGCCTGGAAAGCATTGGGCTGGAAACCACTCAGTCACAGGCTCTGCTGAAGCTGCCACTTCCAGACTGCCACTTTCACAGGCAGGAGCTTTCCAGAACATGCAGGGCTCTTCCAGCCCTGGCTGGAGGCTGGAGAAGGCACAGCCTCAAGAGACCAGAGTGAACCAGGCCAAGTCTGCCAGGAGATTTCTGCCAGCTCAGGGTGGTGCCAGAATTTCAGTCATTAGATGCAAGAGCACCTGCAACACCTCAGGCATGTAGGACAGAGAACATTAGGTATCAAGGAATTTGAAAAATAATTAGTTATACTTCTTTTTAATAGGTGTTGGAACAGGGCAAGACAGAAATTTTCTCTCCTCACCAAAATGTTTCAACTGCTTTTTTTTTTTTTTTTACCCCCTCACAAAAATAACAAATTTGGAAAGATTAGAAAAGCCTCACCAAGCAAGGATGACTGCATAACTGGTTCTTGATTTGCACACAGACAGTGTACATCTGCCCCCTTAGATGGGGATAGGGCAGGGGGAAGGTGTCCTCTTTATTGGATAAGTTTTTTTTATTGGTTTTGATTTTGTCTTACAAACAGTCCTTTCTAAAGTGCTGAGAGAGCTACAGTCTTGGAAAAAACATTTTAATGATAGATTTAATTGAATGAGAAATAGTTTTTTATCCACATAAGTAGCAAAATGAATCTCTACATGAGTTGCACCATGTCACAAAACAAAGGCACCGATGACTCCAGAGCTCCTCTCGCAGCCTCAAAAATTCTTTGTGTTGCTTAATGACACACCTTGGGTGAAATGGTGCCATTAGACAATATTAAATTGCCAATCTACCCTATACTTGTTTACAGTACATCCAAAAGCTCCAAAGCTTTTCAAAAGCAAGAAAGTCAGTGACTTTCTGCAAGGCTTAATATCTCAAATGGTAGTAAAGGCCATCTCCAAACTGCAGCAGGCAAATATAATTCCTCTCAACTTAATGAAGTTATGCCTGTTTATACCAGCTTAGAATTTCATTCAGAATTGTGCTTTGGAGATAGGACTTCACAGTATGCTTAGCAGATGCCTTCCAGTCATGCAAAGAATGTGGCCATTATTATAACTGAATATTATTTCTTTTAAACAGAGAGAATTATTAATTAGAAAAAATGCCCTCATTTTCAGGGGCACTAGAAAATATTCTTGTTAAAAATAAAAAACAACTTTTCCATTAATTATGTCCACTGAGACCAACATAGTAGCAAAACACCAACCATAACTTATTAGTTCAAAATAACTTGTAGAACTATTAAAGATCATCCTTACGAGAATTTTCAGGTATTCATTTCACTTCATGCCTTTTATCTTGTGCAGTGATTACTTGTGTGTTTCATCCAAACAAAGAAATCTTGTTATTAAAATAGGACAGCATTAAATTAATATTTTTCTTTATTTTTGCCCTGTGAAATCTAACTGGTTAACTGAAAATGAAGGTTCATTTCAAAAAGTCCTGAATGAATAGGAAGTACTGCAAATAAAAAAGTGTACTCAGATTTATTCTGAAAACAGTTACAGATTCTGGGTAGCACCAAGTTTGGATGCCCAGCTTAACTGAACTGATTAATCTTCTGAACTGAATACCTTTCCCAGGTGCTCTACTTTGAGTGCCCAGATACCACCAAAAAGAGCCTGACTGCCTTCCTTTGCTGAAAATTTGGGACATGAGTATTTCTCCTGGTCAAATGGTATGGGTATGTATAGTTTCTGCTTTTTCTTCTTTATTATCCCTTAAAGACAAAATTTGGCAGTCAGAGTTGAAGACTTTATGACCCAGGTTCCTGCCTGAATTTCCACACATGATCACTGAAATCAGCTATTCTCTTTGTAGGTTCTGTATAAGACAGCCATATTGCATATCCACTGACAAAATTATTTAATGGATATTTAAGGATTTTTAAATTAGAAAATGAATTATGGATTATAGTAAAAGGAAGAAAACCAGAGAAGGAGCACTAAGCAAGCTGGTTCAGCAGGTGCCAACGAATGGAGAGAAAGGAGCAGACAGTAGGGCAGTCAGTGGACACCTGACAAAGGTGAAACACTTAAGCACATACTGGAGGACTGAGAGACTGAAGATTTCCACACAGGACCATCTGAACAATGGGAAAGGTTTAAAAAGAAAAGACTGAAACAAGAAACCTCAGCTGAAGAGTGAATAAAGCAGCAGAATCTGGTCCTCGCAAGCTTGCAAGTCAGGTTCTAAATGACCTCCAATATCTTGATAATTCCAGCTAGATTTAGCTGCAAGAGCTGGCACATACTGCAAGAATCACACATGCCAAGCTACAGGACTGTGGTTTTCAGAGGTGTTTATGTCTAGGTACCAAGCAGAGGAAATCTTTGTCCTGTCTCTGGCAGGCCCACAGAAGTGCTGCTACAAGACCTCTGGTGTGTAGCTCAGTCTCTCACTGCCCAAGTTACTCCAGAACACATAAAAGCCTTTGTCTACACACTCAACACCAACATTTCAAAGTCAGGGGATGTTTTAAACCAGCCAGCTTTCCCTTCAGAAAGGTGTGGCAGAGGTAGGAGCCAGCAAGCAGCAGCTCAGGACTATGCAGGTGGAAGCCCAGCTCCAGTGGATGCTCCAGCCCCTTGGGAGCAGTGTGAGCCAAAGGAATGAGCACATTTTGCCCAAGAAGTGTGCAGATACAGGGTTTCATAACACACCAATTCATTACTCCAGGAGATAGTGTTCTTCCTCTCATCAAATATTAATGATCATTTCAGGAAGTTTAAAAAATTGTCTCCAAGCAACTTCTCGCAGCCATTAATTAAAATAATGAGCACTATAATATTAAAAGTGTAATTCTCTTACATGTCCTCAAGTGTTTGCCTAGAAGTCTCTGTCTGTGAGAGACAGAAAAAAAAAAAAAAAAGAAAATCTGAAAGAACAGCAAATTAAAAGTTGATACTTGTATCACTGCTGGTTGAGTCTGTAATTCTCAGCTTGCAAATATGAAATTGGTTTGTTATCTTCTGCAGACAAGATGCCACAAGACTCCTGCTTTTCTCAGCACCCCAACTCCCTGCCCCCAACCCACACACGAGGTTTTCTATCACTGTGCTCCTCAGGAAAGGGGACAAGTCACAACCCACCTGTGCTGCAGCAGAAGTGCTGTAAATATATGTGTAAATGTAAGCAGAGGTTTTCAGAATTCAAAGCTGGCATTGAGCAGTTTGCATGGAAATGGAGAAGGATTCTGCATGTATTCATGTGTGAGAGATTTGTCTCTGCTGCCATTTTATACCTCTGGTTTTTTATCCCACGAGCCCTGAAACAACAAAGGAAACCTGATGTAAAGCCATGCATGACTGTCTGCATAATAATTCAGTTTTAAGCAAGTAAATACAAGGACTTGGAGAATCATCTCATAGAGGATGAAAAGATAACGTGTTTACTTGTAACGTTCATGGTTTGTTGGGTTTTTTTTCATTTAGCAAACACACAAAGCATATCTTTTCAGTCATCTCTATTCTTAATAGGATTTTGATTTGCTATATGGCTTTGGTTCATTTGAAAAGACACTTGAGAATGAATATAGGAGCCTTGGTCTCATTTCCACCTCCTTCAAGGATATCTCTCATTAAGGTGTTTGTGCAGAGCTCCCAGAAGGCTGCTTGGCAAAACAAAACTCCTTCCTTGACAGAGGTCAGCTTTCATCTCACATATGCACTGCAGCCACCCAGGTGAGTATGTAAATTAGACTACATTTGCACTGTTGATTCAAATTAAAACAGAATGGAACATCTCCAAAAGAGAGACTGAGAGAAAATTCAGTTCTAATACTAAGCTCATATGGTTGAAATATTCCTCTCATAGAGTGGCATGGGTATTCCAGTCCTCTTAGCCAAAGGATGAAACTGAGTTTCATTCTTTTCCTGAAGAAAAGTGTGAGAGCCCAGCCTGTCTTTTCCTTTGTCTTTCTTCAGTCTGAAGACCTTGCATTGGACTTGATGGAACAGGAACCAGGACACAACACAGGGAAAAATGCAAAACTCCAGGATTTGCATGGGGAATGTTTGCTTTGTGTGCTCTTCACACCCTGCTCTCATCTCAGCCTCTCTGTGTGGCACAGCCATCAGTCCTGCACAGCCCTGGCTGTGTGAAAGCTTTTCTGGGAAAGCCAGATCACTGTAGAGAAGAGCCAGCTCTAGCATGATTTCATTTTTTCAAGGTGAAGCTGAAGGGTTCTTACACTTCAAGCTGCAAGTGCAGCTTATAACTGCAGCTGCATTTCTGCTCTCCACTGCTGATATGGCTGGGAAGAGGCAGAAATACGATATTTATGTGAAACTTCACCTTAAATCTTCACTTCCCAAAGTTCTGAAAGTGCTGTGCTGCAATAAGACTACTTAAAATTGTACACTACATTTTGTAGTGTACATTCACTTTGGCACAATGAGCTGCTCAGTGCTATTCCTGTAACTCTCAGAAGTATTGCTTCATTTAAATTACATCTTCACTGCTTTTTCTTTTATTCCTGCCTTAGTAATAATGTGAAATATTTTTGAATAAAAGGTGTAAACAAAGCTAAGTAGGCGTCTGCATTGACATCACCTAAAGCATCTGTAATTATCTCTATTATTCCAATGAGAAAATTAGAGAGAAGAGAAAATTCTATGGGTTTGGGGGTGGTGGTGGTTACTGGGATTTTGTGGGTTTGTTTTTTAAATGGCTGAATTATCATGATAAGATATCATCTGCTAGTGAAGCAAAGATGATCAGTTCAGGAGGGCAGTGGCAGGCAGAGGTCCCAGGCCTCAGCTAAAACACAACTTTCAGGGAAAAGTGCAAGGGAAAAGCCAAGTCACAATGTAATGATCCAGAGGAGGGCATTTTAGATAGAATTGATAGTAGTTATTAAAAAAATTAAAAAAAAGTAGATGGTTGAGCCCATGGCTAAATTGAACATAGAGCTGTGAATGAAGCTTAGGCTCAGGAGACAAATTAAGGTATGATGAAAAGGTCTGTGCCAGATAAGAAAACACAGTTTTATTTTTACTCCTGGTCATAACAGTGAAAAGCCATGAAATGGCTAAAAAAAAAAAAGAGAAATCATTCTCATTCAAACATAAGCAAAGCTGCAGTGTTTGCATGCATTTTGTGCACTGACAAATATATATGACTGTAAAGTCTCTACTAAATAAAAGATCCAAGTGATCTGCCTGTGGTTGCTTTGTTAAAATTTCAGCACAGCCCTAAAATTGTGTGGTTGAGAAGAAAGTTTCAGTGGTTTTTGTTTTGGAGTCTCTTTGTTTGCTTTTCTTGGTGCTTTTATATTTAACCCAGACATACATTACAAGACTGTCTATGTATTGGTATTGTTGTTGTAGAGCACATTACAGATTAGACACATTAGAGATTTTGCCAAAACCACGGAATAGTCTATACCAGATTCCACAAGGGAATATCTCAATTGCTTCATATCCTGATCTGGGAGCACAAATAGGATGGAATGTGGCAGCTCAGTAGCAGCACACGCACACACAATGTTACCTTAGCTCTACTCACCTGAGACTGAGCCAATGGAGTCAGAACATAACAAAAACAAAACTGAAAGGGGTAAAAAGATTAAATTAAAACAAAAGAAAAATCACAGACCCTGCATCTGTTGATACGTCCAAACAGAAATCCAGATGTGAAGAGGGCATTTTATGACTAAGATACAGCCAGCTGAGAAGCACAGAACATCCCCTGAAAAATGAATGACCAAAACAGGCACAGTAAATTGTTTATTTAGACATAGAAAGCAAATGGATGGAGTTACTGCCAAATCTGAAACTAATACTTAGACTTTGAAATGTCAGGCTATATTATCCCAGCTGAGACCTTTTTCTCTTGCTGTGAAATTCAGAATTTCTGCTTGTTGATCTTATGCACCTTGATGCTATTAATGCATTAACAGAAAATCAGAAAAGCTGATTTTTAAGGCAAATGCAGGGTTCCTGGGGCCACAAATGCACTTGAAAACAATGATCTTGAGATTTCTGGTAAATATCTTGAGTTTATGTTTATACACTTGATACTGTTTACATCTAACTCATTATATCCCTGCCTACTGTATAATCAAGAAGCAGGCACTACAAAATCATTCTGTGGTAGAGAGTTTTTGATCCACGTTATCCCCAACGTTCTGAACCTTCTTCTACTTCAAAATACCTGCAATGGTTTTCTTTTATTTCTTCACAATCCTGGAGTTTCTGTGGAGGGGCTGAGAGCCCCTGCCCAATCTCCTGTCTTGATGGCCTACAGACTCGATTTTCCTTCAGGGGAAAGCACCAACCTCCTGATCCCTCTGCCTGGATGCTCCTCAGTGCAATCACCTCTATTCAAAGAGCTTTCTAAGGGGATGTTCCCAAGCCTTTATCTTCAAAACCGTGGAACAGGCTGCAAATCTGCAGTACATGTACCTCTGGCCCTGGTCATGGCATGAAAATGTTAGAAAGGGGCAAGTGAGGAAGGACACTGAAGTTCACAGGATTTACTACTCAAAGCCCATGGAGGTTGAAATTTATCTACAATTTAATACACTTTTGCAAAGTATATATGCAATTAAACACACATTATTTCCCATACCAGGCTGATTTGATGACTAATATATACCAGTTCTGATCACTACTTATTCAGATATACTGATCTTCTTAAAAACATCTGAAAAGCAGTGCTGTAAGCAGCAAAGAGCATATCCATTATTCTAACAGCTCCTCCAGAAAATCCATTCTTCATTTACTTAATTTCTTCAAACTCACGTTTCTCTTCTGCCATTAAGACTACTGAAAAACACCCTCAAATCATAAATCCTGTGTTGGTTTGAAGCATTCCAAGCAGAGCTAGAATTTGGCCACTCCCATGGATCTTCATCACTATTAGCCTCCCTAAACAACCTCAAACAATAAATAGTTTGTGAAAATTAGGATGGCTGTATTGATTCAGCCCCAGCATCCCCCTGGCTCAGAGCTCTTTCTCCAGCAGGGGCCACAAGAGGATATCTAGGAAAATGCAACAACAATCATGACACCTTCCATGACATTCCTCTTCCTTGCAGTCTCTGACCCTTCTTTAACTCAGGAGGTCTTCTGGGGCTGTTGTGGTTTGCTCATTTAATAACCCACAACAAATCTCTTCCCATTCCTGTCTGGACTCTTGAGCTCACACAAATGTTTTTCCTCCACAACATTCAGTAAACATTTCCATTTCTGCAACATGTAGTGTGAAGAACCACTTTGTTCTGTCTCTTTTCCATCTGGCTTTCATTAACTTGCTTTGATAGCTCCTACTTCTCATATTCAAACAGAAGGCAAATATAGGTCTTTATTCTCACTCTCCATTCCAGTCAGGGCTCTGTATTCTTTCATTTCTCTTGAATCATGAATTTTTTGCTCTGTTTTGAGGAGCCTGAGCCTGCCCAGCAGAACAATGGGTGGGAGCCATTCCTTATCCCTGAAATCTTTCCAGTTTTAGCAAGTCCTTCTGAAGGAAGGAACCACAGCTGCAGTCACTCAAGATATGGATGGCCCACGCTTTTTTTTCCACTCAGGATTTGTTCTGGTTTTGTTGTTACACTCAGAGCAAGCTTTAAGAAGTCCCAAATATCTGTTGCACTTTTTTGACTGCTGCCAAACACAAGTCTGATGGTTTCGCTGTACTATTTAGCATAACCTCAATTTGTCATCAGACTTCTCTATATTTCATCCGATTTAACAGTCAGCTATTTGGGAACTTGCCATGTGGAAAATTTCTGTATTTTTCACTCTTTTGTTCCCTTTTAGCATTGCTTTCACAGGTTCCATTAATTCATCCTGTGTTTGAACTTAAACCCAGATGCATTTTCCTCTTACAAATAAAGTAAGAGTGGACACAGATGAAGGCAAGAAAATCTTTTGGCACTCCTTGTTTCCAAAGGCACTTCATCAAAGCTCTGATGTTGGTCCCATTGTCACAGATGGAAGTATGCATTTAAGCACCATTAAACAAAACATTTATTCCAAATGCATCGTAATTACAGAAACACCTGTGCAAAACAACTCTGAAAAGACACATTTTTGGACCTGAGCAGCTCTGGCATTTCCCATGGAGGGACAAGAGAGAGGTGAATAAAGCATAGTGGGGATGCAACACAAGATTTTCCAAAGCTTTCTTTGGCTGCTTTTTAGCAATGTTTTTTATGTTAATTTTCAATATTAATCTTCACACAGTCTAAAAATTCTTTTTTCAGGAAGAATTTTTTGACAGAGAGGGTGGTCAGGCATTGGAAGGGGTTGCCCAGGAGGGTGGTGGACTCACCACCCCTGGAGGTGCCCAAGAAATGAGTGGATGTGGCCCTTCATGCTCTAGTTTAGTTGAGGAGCGATCAAAGGTTGGACTTGATTATCTTGGAGGGCTTTTCCAACCTATGGTTCTATCATGGTTCTATGATCAGGGGAAACAAAATCAGATTGTCACAGGTGCCACTATTAAGGTGGTGCAACAGAAAACACTTTGAGAGGAACTTAGGAAAGGGTAGACTTCAGTAACAAAAATATGCCAGCTACAATTAAAAAAAAAAAAAAAAGAAAAAGAAAAAAGTTAAGATCAATGAGAAAAGCAAAGAGTAATTAAAAGCTAAGTAATTAAATTAGAAAAGAAGCAAGTAACAGAACCCCCTTTTGCAATGAACAGTAAGAACATAAAGATGTATTTGAGAAGCCTGTGAGCTTCCCCAATGCTAAGGACAACTATAAGCAGTTTCAATTAACACCATTTACAGATTCACTGCAGTTGATTTCAGAAGAATGAGCCCACTTTCCATAAGTGACTAATGGAGCTGACATTTGTAAACCATTATGGACCCCAAATTCTAATCACCATTTCTTCCACAAAAAGCTTTTTCATCCAGCTAAACTAGGCTGACTCCAAAAGTACATTTTAGAGTGATAATTAATTCAATGCCAAATGTGCCTGCAGTAAAAATACCTTTAGGGAATGAACACATAACAGTGTGTGTAGCTTTTAAATAAGTCGTCCACAGGGCTATGCCAATTTAAACGAATTAAAATAATTGTCAGTATGCTAGGTATGGAAATATTCTTTTTGTAAAAGTGCTGTGAAATGCCCTGGAGGCTTGGGTGGCATAGCAAGACTGCCTGAGAGATCCAGGCACTTACATCTTCTCTGTCCAGCATGATAGAAATATCCTCAGGTGTTGTGGTGCATTCAGTTGTGTTGATATAATGGCATAATCCTGTTTTTTCCAGGCAGATGGATGTTGATGCAAACCAACACCCTGAAAGGCAGGGAGTCCATAGCAGAGCATTCAAACAGATTCCTCTGCTCACTCTGGTTATCTCACTCAAATATTTCTGTTCAGTCTTTCCCCCCAGAAAAGCAGACAGAAAAAGGAAAAGGGCAAAAAGTAACTCTTGAAATGCTTGTAAGTGGCAGCAGGCACAGAAGCCGTGCTGCACCTGTGTAATTGGATCAATGTGGCTGAGGTGCCACTGAAACACTTTGCTCTCCCTCTGCTGCCACCAGGGCTGGCTGGGACAGCTCCAATTCCAGCAGCCTCACAGACACTCAGGGCTCCTCAGTGTCCCGAGAGTTCTTCTAACAAGCAGCAATTTTTAGGCCTTTGCAGCTCTGTGATCTTGTGCTGCTTTGTGGAGCAGGGGCGTTGAGACTGTCGTTACCACCTGAGATCGATGCCCACAACAGGACCCACGCACCCTTGCAGAGGAGAAAACTGAATTCATTGCAGCCTTTTGCACAGCAGACAGGAACTCAGGATCTGGCCCAGCGTGGTCTGGATCAGCTTTTCAAAGACTAAAACACCAGAGCAGGGTTGTCCTCACACAAGAACAGGTATTTTGGTTCCCAAAATGCTTAGGTTAATGTGTGATTTTGTGCAGATCTTGAACAGATTCACATAGAACAGACATTTAATTTTTTTCTAATTTTTTTTTAAATTAAAATTTAGAAGACTTTAAAAACTTAAAAAACTTTAACAACTTAAAAAACAAATTAAAAAAAAACCTGCAGGTTTTTCAGCACAACCACAGATGATCAGTGTCACTCTTAATTTGTTTCAACAGGTTCAGAAGGTATCAATAGAACAATATGAGCATTTTCTACCTGCTGCTGGTTGAAAAAAAATAACATTTAAATGGTCTAGACTCTACATCTCTAAGAAAGAAATTGTTTGGGAAGGGGAGCAAAATACTCTTCTATTCTAATCTAAACTGTTTACCAGATTATATAATGACATCTCACCCAGCCTAAGATTTCATACCCCAGTTGGAATAACATTAGTTTTCATTTCCAAGTTTGCAACAAGAAAAGAAAGGGGTTTATTCTACTCTACATTAGGACTGAGTATATAGCAGCTTATTAAAAAACAACAAACTATAAATTAATCACGAGACTGTCAAATAAGGACATTTGGAATGTCTTTCCAGACCCTCAAAAAGATAAATTTAAAAAATTCCTAACCATACCTCATGGAGAAAGAATATCTACAGAGTTAGTATTTCTATCTCAGATATACTGAAGAAGTTACTATATTTAGCAGGTCAAGGTATGCTGAAGGGAAAAGAAGAGATAATCTAAAAAGCAGGAACAGATTTGGCCATCAGCTTCCCAACTCTCTTAAATATTTGAGTTTTAGTGCCTGCCCCTGCTCACATCTGCAGACACAAATCCAAATTCTAGTGTTCTATACCTCAGAATGTTTCTAGTCAGATATTCCAGTTTGAATTAATTTCCATTTGCATTAGAATACTTCTAGACTTTACCTTAGATTAACTGCTACACTAAGTGTTTCAATACAGGGCACTGTTCAACACACATTACACATCCATGAGTCTTCCCTTTCCAGCTTGATTTTATAAAGCTATTTTCATCCCATATCAGGCACACATTTCTTTCAGTGCCCCAATGTTTTAAATTCTATAAAAGGGCTTAAAGGGAAAAAAAATTGTAAACATTTGTTTAACATTTGGTTACTGGGAAAAAAAAATGTGCATTTACATCAGCTGGTCTCGGAACACGAGAAACATGTAGATATGGATGTGTGAAAGCTCTTAGACATATTCTTGAAGAGCTCATGACAAAAATCTATTGGAAAATCAACTTTTTTTTTTGGCCAAAAGATCTTGGAACTTTAGGTACTAGAAACTTCTTTCCTTTCTTACAGCAACAAAATGTAGGTAAAGCTTCAATAAAAACTCTAAAAGGTTTTCTATCCTGCCCCCCAGAAGATTTCTCCATGAATTTCCTCTCATGAGACCATCATCACCAGCATTGGAGAGAAGAGAGCTGAGCAAGTGTGAACACAACATTTGAGCAGCCTTTGCCTTAATCCAGCCTAAAGCACAGGCTACACCCTCCTTTACCTGATGCAGCAAAGCTGAAGAATGACAGCTCTGTCCTCTGGGTGTCCCCTGAGCTCCTGTGCGGGGCTGGGTGTGTTCCGGGGTTATTTCTGCCAGTATTGTTTAATTTTGGAAGCACAGGGAGTAGCATGCATTTACCAAATGGGAGTTTATTAGGAGGAGCTCTTTTTGTTCAATATGAGGACCACTCCTTTTGATGGGCATGGGGGATTAGACATTTAGCATTTCCTCTGAAGTAAAGCCTTTGAAAAAGGTATTAAATATAAGGCTTGGCAGGAAGAATAGGCAGCAAATAACACAAAGGGGAATTATTTTCTGAGATAACATTACAATTTGCCACGTGGTATCTTTTTGTTTTACAAGCATATGCTTAAATGCAACACTAAAGTGGGAAGATCAGAAGAGATAGAAAACCTGATAGCTTTATTTCAACTTGCTGTTCTTTGAAAGTTGGCAGGCAAATTGACTTCTGTGACAAAGTCCTCTGCAGGTGCTTTGCACCAGACTTCACAGAGCAGTGCCCTGTCTGTCCCACTTACAGTCAGATGGGACCCACAGGATGCCCTTCTCCAAGGGCACCCCGAGCATGCCGGTGTCCTGGCAGGGAGGGATGAATTTCATCAGCTCAGAACCCACTTCTCCACCATCTGGTAAAGAGTTCCTAGTCAAGGGACAGTATTTTTTTTTTTTTTTTCTCTTCCATATGTCAAAACATTAAGTTAGAAATCACACCTGAAGGACATGATGAAATTCCTGTTTGGGATGGGCTGGAACCACCATGTCATTGCTGACAAAGGCAATTTTGCTTTTTCACCTCAGTAGGTGGAGGACTGAGCACAACTCATTTCTTTAGCACATATTCTAATACCTTTAAAAGAACTATTTATATTGTATTTAATTTATTGCATTAGATTTTATGTTCCCAGAGAATTTACACAGCCATATCCTAACAAAATGGTTTCTCTTAATGCAAGTGAGCATATGAATTTTATGCAGATCATTAACGTCTGTCATTTTCAAAATTGTTAATAAATTCTACTAAAAAATAAACCCCAAACCAACCCCTAGCTAGAAATGAAGTGCACTGCCTATAAATATTTTGTGAATTCCAGGAGATTGAGTTTCCACAGAAGAAAAAAAAGCATTTCCTGCAGTATTTTCTTCATTAATAGTGTATAAAAATAAAATGCAAATGTTCAGACCCTTTGCTACTGTGGAATCATCCTGCCCAGTCTTCTCCAAGTGTTACCCTTCATGCTGAAAAAGGTCAAAGCTAATCCTCTCCCATGGATTGTTCTCTTTACTATGGAGGTGGCCATCTGTGCAAAAAGCTCTAACTTCTGCTCTAGCCTCGCTTTTTCCCAGAGTTCTTCCTCAAGGACTATCCTGCCTCTTCCATCTGTAGCTGTGAATGAAACTACAGCGCCTGCAGGTTCAAAGGAGACTTCTGCAGGCCTTTCCTTCAAGCCCTCGAGCAGGGGTGGTGTTTCTTGGCCCTGGCCCTGTGCCACATTAGAATAGGTTTGAGCACCTTTGCCCTCTGACCGACCTCCGGATTCAGACAAGCTGATCTGCAGAATTAGCCTAATCAGAGTTCAGCTACTGAGAACCTGGCACTTCATCCCTGTGCTGTCCACTTAATTTGGACTGATTTGCAAGGATAGCAGGATGTCCCTTTCTCATCTATGGTAAATAGAAGTGATTTCCTCTGCCTGATTGCTGGGATGCATTTTTTTTCTCAATATCATACAATTTTAACGATGTGCTAAAAATAAGAATTTTCCTCATATAGATATGCTACGTTTGTCACCTCTGGTGATCCTCAAAATGCATTAAAAAAGGCTTAGAAAAATGGCTTCTTCTGGAGAATACACAAGTCTGAGTAAATGTCTATGTATACAAAGTATTTCTGGAAATGAAAGTGGATGAATAAAATACACTATAAAGAAAGTGAAATAGAAAGAGGATTAGCAGCAACCTTTTAGCTGTGAAGCTTTGGGATGCAGGAAAATTAAGGTTAGAGCAAAAATCCTGCTGAGTTAATATGTATGGAAAGATGAAAGAGAGAGGAGAAAGGGAGTGTGGCAAATGGGAGGGGGGAGAAAAGCTGCAAAAGGTCAAGTTGCATGCAGAAGAGGTGAGCACTGAATCAAAGGGTAGGAGCCATATGAGCCAAATCAAAGCAGAAAGGAGCCAAGGCTTGAAATAAGAACACTGATCATTTTGGAGATAGGTTATTGGATTAAACTGGAACAGTGTTATCACCTTGTCCAAGGAACAAGAAATGAATTAAAAGCACATCATGCAGGAGGCTGTCGAGGTGTATATTCTTTTTATATTTTTTCATTAGTGAGGTGCCTGCTTCTTTTGACTCTAATTCCTTTAGCCTCATTTGATAGAACAATAAAGATTTTCTTTTCATTTATGTTGATTTCCAGGACTCCTCAATTTATTCATTGAATCCTCACCTATGTTTTTAATCACAAAAACAAAGTCCCATTACTCCAACTTTCTGAATCTGACAGATATTGTGACTAAATTTTTCAGAGGGACATGTGTGCTGAAGGAGGAAATTGATTAGTACATGAACTAGTTCTCCAAGGAGAATTTGTGGCAGATGTCCTATTTTAGAAGTCTCCTCAGTGCAGAGGAAGCAATGCTAAACTGACATGGGAATGAGTAAAGATTAACTAATCTTTTGGTTTTTTTGCTGTACAGCCACACTTGAGAATTATGTTGCTTATTCCCTCAAAATGCTTATTACTCTTAGAAAAACCCTTCTGTGCCCCATACAAAACATTTCTAATTGCTTCCTTCAAAAGCCTGCTTCCTCATCTCCATTTCTGCTTTCATTACATACCCACTTTAGTGATTGCAAAGAAGAAATAAAAATTGAAGACTCCTCAGATACTTCGAAGATTTAAAAAAATAATAATTGATCTTAGGGAATCCATGTTGCAAAGAAGACTTACCTCTATGGTAAGTGATTTTCAAGTCCTACTGCCACTTAAATTCAGACAGCAAGCAAAGGACTTCAAAAGGAATTGGATCAGGTTATGGATACCTGCTCTCCATTTTGTGCAATTTATACCAGCTGTATGTGTAAGAATGAAAAAATAGAACAGGTCTATAATACCTAGATTTTATTGTCTGAAAAACACTATTGGCCCTTTCATCTCTGTAGATTTATATTCAGCAATACCTTTCTTTAAGCTATGCAAAAAAGCAAATACGTGATTAAATATTCAGGTCTGACATTAACTTCACTGAAAGGATCGAATATTTTATGTACTGTAATAGTTACAATCGCTCATTAGGGCTTTGGAAACCAGAGCAGATCTGCTCTTGATACTTCTTTTACAGTTTTGATCAGGCAGGCTGTGCCATGTTCTGCAGCCATGGATATTGGCTGTGTTCATGCTCCCTGGTCACGGCACGGGCACGTTGGAATGCCTGGAAAAGCGTGGCAGCCTAATTCCCACAAACACTGAGCTTTAATCACCACTTGCATTCCCACTGATTAGAGCACAGAATACGGAGCCCATTATCCAGCAGCCCTTCAAGCAATTGCTTTTGATTCTAAACTGAGAAATCTCTGCAAAAGCTGCCTTTAAAAGCAGGGCCATCTGACTCAGAGCACTCTCCTCATGTCAGAAAAATGTCCCACCAGTTCCTTCCTTCTACAGGACTCTTGAGAGCTTGAGAGTCTGAGGAATATCAAAAAAAAAGTAGGTGTGGTTTCAGTGCTTGCCAACAATGCATACTAAATCAGATTGTTATCCTAATTCCACATAAACACAGAGTAATTAGGCAAAAACAAGGAAAAAGATCTTTAACATGCTGCCATAAAAACCCAGTAGACCTAAGCCTTTAGGAATCATTACCATCTATAAGGTCAGGCATATATTCACCTTCTAACTGCTTAAAATCCTACATCACTGTCAGTGCACACCAGTAGAGTCAGGTTTTGGGTTTACATCGACCTCCTAGAAACAGAATCACTATTTTGCTCAATAACACTGTCTCCATTTTTCCAAAAGATGAATAAATTAATGTTTACTCCTCATTTGGTGGGGTGGTAAGCGATTTTTGTTGAATTATCTTGGAGCAGCTGAAGTGATTTGGATGCAGCAGGAAATGTTCTTGTAAAGCTGGTCCATGCTGGCATATGGACATCACGGGGTTCTGAACATCAGCAGTTTTCCTTCTGGGAGGTACTGGCTTACTTTGCTTACAAAACTGTGCACTCGTGATATATATTTAAGCCATTAAGTAGTAAAAAACCAATGCTGAAGTTGTACTGCATCTTAAAATAAATTACAGTGATAGGAATTCCTTTCATGGCATTAGTAAAGTTCTAATAATTTGTCTATCAATAAATACCCCACCCAAATAATGAGGCATCAATGAAATTTAGATTTTGATTTTGATCTTTAGATCAAAAAAATCTCAACTACTTGTAGGCCAGGGTAGGATTTGTATCTGATGGAAAAAATAGCCGGTTTGTAATGAAACCCAGAAAATGCATGTCCAAACTCCATTGCAATGTAGCACTCTAAGTTTGCTTTGGTTTTGTTTTGCTTTGCTTTTTCCCAAATGATCACCTCGAATTATTGCTTCTATTTTGTAAAAAACTTCAGAATTAGAAAGCCATCCAAAACCTGACCTGATTTTGACCTTGTGTGACAAAACCTAAAAGCACTTGCAGGAGCCCCTCTGCTCTGGAGCCAGGCTGGGAGAGCTGGGGGTGTTCCCCTGGGGAGGAGAAGCTCCAGGGAGAGCTCAGAGCCCCTGCAGGGCCTGAAGGGGCTCCAGGAGAGCTGGAGAGGGACTGGGGACAAGGGATGGAGAGACAGGACCCAGGGAATGGCTCCCAGTGCCAGAGGGCAGGGCTGGATGGGATCTTGGGAATTAGGAATTGTTCCCTGGCAGGGTGGGCAGGCCCTGGCACAGGGTGCCCAGAGCAGCTGGGGCTGCCCCTGGATCCCTGGCAGTGCCCAAGGCCAGGCTGGACACTGGGGCTGGAGCAGCCTGGGACAGTGGGAGGTGTCCCTGCCATGGCAGGGGTGGCACTGGAGGGCTTTAAAGTCCCTCCCAACCCAAAACCTTTCCAAACATGGTTCTGTGACATGTGAGTCATCTTTTCAATGCTTTTCTTCCTTGCATTGCCAAAGAAAATGACACCCTTCAGTAGAAGTTTTTCTGTTGTTAAAGTCTTGGTGCTTGGTGCTTCAAATCCCTTGAACTTCCCAGGTGGCGTCTTGGTTTGTAGCCCACAGGGACAAATGGAATGCAGATATATTCTTGGATTCTTTACTACTTTGTGGTGCAAAGTAACATTTTCCCTCTATAGTGAAACTCTGACACTGACAAGATGCATTCTGTATTGCTTACTATAAAAGGGAAAATACATGTTTAGAAAAGGTTTTGAAATGCCATCTTTCTGAGTGTAAGCACACAAATAAAATCAATACAAATTCAACACCCTGCTCCTTTTTGCAATTCAATGATAATAATATTAAAACTGTGTTTAAATGTCAAGGATGTTGGAAAAATTGAAGATAAAATTACAGCATTACTTCCTCCCCTGTGAAATAGGAATTTTTTCACTAATCCTGTAAACAAAAGCACTTATTTAATTGTGTTCATCTGTTCTAGAAGTACCTTATGACAAAGATGTCTCTGTAATACGAATTAATTAAAATAAACCATCTGTTTGAAAAAAAAAAATCAAAATAAAAAGTATATGTAGCAAACCCACAGGGTAAAAGGCTTTTCTCAGTAAAGCCATTAGAATTTCATTTGAACAAGATATGGTTTTGTGATTCCTATAGTGTGGGGGGGTTAATATTGTGTAGGGTCACTGAAAGTGCTGAAGGTACTGGTAGTAATCTATTTGTTTATTTTAGACTTTAGGCCAAAAGTCACCTCTGAGGGAAACAAAAGGCAAAAGCACCAATGAACTCCAGGAATGGGGGTCAGGAGTTCCCCTGGCAAGGAGCTCGTGGAAGGTCTGCTGGAAGAGAAGGGATCTGGTTCTCCCGCTCCCTGGGCCAAGACTGGGAAAGCTCCAAATCAGGTGAAGGGAGACCCAGGCTCATTCATGACTGAAGGGAATTGTCAGACTGGATAAAGGAAGCTAAAAGACTGAAATGAAAGTCCAGAGAGGTCAGAATTATCAGCCTTAACTAACATCAGAAAATATCTATTCCTTTGGTTTCCTATGGTTTCCTATGGTAGCATCAGGTTCCCACTCCTAACCAAAACTTCTGCTGTTAAAGCTCACCCAAACCTTTACCTTACACATCTATTTGTATATTCCATTTATATTTTATATATTGCCCTTGGGATGAAGGAAATGTGGTCCCTGTTTGAATGAGATTGCAACAAAAACATGCTAAATATGTGAAATGTTAATATGTTGCTATGTTAAACAGCAACAATGAAAGAATCTTAATGGGACCTGAATTAAGGCTTTAATTTTATTTTTAAAAATTATTTTTAATTTGCATCTTTGTTGCAAAATAATGACTGATATTTCACACTACTTCCGTATATATTAGGGGAAGTCTGAAATCTGTCTCCTCTGCTATTTGTCCTTCTAGAAATTTTCAGGCTGAAGGCAAATGAGCAACCCTTCTTCAGCTAACCCTATATTTTTTATTTTCCTTTGTTTTCACACACTTTTAGTGTGCTACTGGGGCAACTATAACCAATAAAAGACACGAAATAACCAGATTCTTATCACATGTTGTGCCCCCTACAAGCATATAGGTTAGATATTAAATTCTTTTAACATTAAAACTAAATAATGCAGTGTTTATGCATTTTTGGCAGCAGTGTTACATTTTTTACAGCATTTTGGCATCACGTTCTGAGTGAATTTTGAGACAGAAACAATTTTTTTTAATTATAGGCTGTGGACCACTATCAGCCCAACTACACATAAAGACATCAGAGGAACTGAACTGGCAGCTTTCTCTCGTATTGAAAAGGAGGGAATCCAGCAGGGAATCCAATGGGATGCAGTGGGATACAGCTCCCCCTTGCCACTGCTGCTCACACTCGTGTTTACTTTCTACCACCCAAGGCTGACAGACGGCACACTTTTGGTTTTGGGGCAGAATTTCGACTCAGAACAATGAGATCTATCCGCGGAGTAGCTGATTTGGGCCATAAGTGCATCGCTCACAAGGGGAAATTAATCATTACCAGAGAACACTCCACCATAATGTTCACTCAGCTATAAAGCTGCTCCACTGGAGATGGGCTGGCATTTTCCAAGTCCTCATTAATACCAGTCAGAATAGAAATGCTTTTCAGCTTCTCTTATTTCATATATATTTATTTTGAAATTATGAAAAGTACCTTTGAAGCAGCAATTGTGTGAAGTGAGTGACCAGAACAACTTAAATGGAGAAGTATCATCGTTTTGATATATTACATTTCAAAACACCATACCTTGGGCAATACCTCACATGAGGATGTTACTGCACATTAATTTTGAGAATGTTAGGATCTGCCCACCACTATTTCAGCAGTAAATGCCATGGCAATAAAGAATAATCGCTGCAGTAGTCACACTATTATAGTTAGAGCTCTGTTGGAGTTTCCATTATAAGTTGTAAATGCTCTTTTTGAAGGATTTGCAACTTGGTGCTTTTGAATTCACATTGGGCTGCAACTTCACATGGGAAAGGATTAGTGTATATAATTGCTTCGGTTTTGTTTGATGTTTGGGTATACTGGCTGACAGAAAAATAGACCAGCTCATTGAAACACCAGCCTTGCCTGCACACTGCTTTTTGCCCTAACTTTTTGATTACAGTGCAATTTTACCAAAGGATAATTACACTGGAACAGCCTCTCATGTAACTCCAGTGTAAAGGTGTTCCACCAGTATAGCTGATTCCTTTAAATTTAGTGGAATGAACTGGTTTTTATGTCACACCATTACATTCTTAAATCCTAATTATAGATCTTTTCCTACTGTATTTTAAGCTATGTTGGCTTGTACATCAGCAGGATTAAAATAAAGCAGAACCCATGGAGGAAAGCCCTAAGATGCTGCATTTGTTTACAGGAAATGAGAAAAGTGATACCTTTTCTCAAGTTGTTTCATCATGAAAAAAAAAAAGTGCTTTTATAGCTTCATGTTTTGGTTGGTTTATTTTAGAGGGTTATTTGGGAAAACAGCTTTTCATATTTTTACTTTTCTTCATTTTCCATTTGCAGTGCTGTACTCCTAAAGCTTGAGACTGTTCTGCTGCTTAACAGAGCTTCAGCACTTTGAGCGATACATTAAATTGCTGGTACTTAAAATCACACGGGGTCCTGGAATGTGAAAGAACTCCATATCACATTTGGCAGTGAGGAGCAGCAGGCATTGGAAACAATGAAAAATACCAGTAATTGGCCCAGGAGTTCACGTTTGACTTAATGGTCAAACTGTTAATATTTCCAAGTAAAGTGAAAAAACTTTAATACAGGAGTTTGTAGCAGAATTGCTGTGAAACAAAAAGGAATCAGAAGTACCCTGTAATTATGAAAGCCCAGATATACCAACAAATAATGAGAAAAAATAGGTGTAAAGACTCTAATCTTTGGTAAATTGCAGCAAATAGGAGAAGAGCAGTATCATTACTGTATGAACAAAACTCCAGCTTCAGTGCAAAGCTTGTCACATCTAATGCAATCAGCTCTAAATATGATGCAGGGAATCATGACCCCACATCTCTACTGCCACACTAGACTTCTCTCACCCAAAAGAACATAATTAATTAATTTCAGCTGGAGGATGTTCTCCAGTTTCATAATTAATAACATGTACATCCACCACATAAACCCTCTGCAGCTGAAACAGTATGTAAAGTGATTAGTAAAGGTAAATTAAGGCTGATTTCCATCCAAAAAATAGTCTGGTACCAGTTGTAGTCAACTTTTAAAAGATCAAAACCATGTCAAAACTTATTTATGGACACTGAAACACAAAGAGCAGTGCATAGATTGCCAATAGGAATGTAGTATTTGAAACTAGATAAAAACTATGCAGAAGAAAAATAAACATGGTATTAATCTGTTACAATGTGTTCTGTATCTGATATGGCTGAAGGAGATCGGTGTGATTTTCTATAGAATTTAATTTAATTGGGTTTAAAGGAGCTCTGAACCAAAAAAAAAAAAAAAAAAAAAAAAAACAAAAAAAAAAAAACCAACAACAAAAAAAAAACAGAAAACCCCCCAAGAAAACCAACCTAAACCACAACCAGAAATCAAAACTCCCAGATCGAACACTGCCAGTGATTTTTGCTGTGTCTTCAGATGGGCTACAGTTTATTGGTTCATTACCTTTCCCATGTACAACAGGAGAGGGACTGGGGAGCCAGACACTTCTCAGCAAGGCTGTAATTGCTTTTGCCAGACTTGTTGGAGACAGTGCCAGTTTTCCTGTGGAACTCCCTGGGAACAGGGATGGGGATCATCAGCCTTGAACTGGCACAGGGGATGAACATCTCCTCTGAAACTGCTTTTATTGTGAGACCTGATTCACAAATTTCATAACTCAATATCCTTCCCACCTACCTCCTCACACTCACACAAGGTTGTAGTAGCACACACTAAGCTTTAAGAGGCAAGCCTTCAGCAAATTGCTGGTGTAACTGGAAAAAAAAAAAAAAAAAAAAAAAAAAAAAAAAGAGGTTTTAGTCCCTAAAGTGTTAACAAAAGGTGAAATCATTAGAAAGCTGAGAGAACTGCAAGATCCTATTCTGTTAAAAAAGTTACCAGATGAGGCTGTTTGGCCTATTGCAGGATTGCAGAAGAAAAATTGGTGTATTAGCAATAGGGGCTAGAAAGGAGACACAAATAAGAAACAATCATTTTTACCCAGAGGTGAAAAAGTCTAGGGTATATGAGATCATTTTATTGAGTTCCATTATTCTGACTAAAATATTAATTTGGGGACCCACAGTGCTAGAGAAACATTGTGTTGGAAAATGCCTGTATATGACTTTTCAAAGTTCATCCTCAAGGAGAAAACTGATTTTCTGTGCATCATTCTTGGAGAAATGAAGCTGCCTAAAGCATTTTATGTTCCCACCATTAACACCCCATATGCTTATACTGGCATGTGTTCAAATTGTCATTCTCTGTTGTACATGCTGCTCACAGAAGAAAAATTATCAAAAAGGCATTTAACATATTTTAGCTTTGACCACATTTTAGCAGGTGTAAAAAAAAAAAAAATTAAGAGAAAGTTGCAGGTACTATAATGTTCCTAAAATGTAACAAATATTCTTCTGAAGAGCTGCTGCTCAGCAGTAATTCCAGGATAGCCCTGTTTTGAAAATCAACCTCTAATATGTGTAGTTTGTCACACTGTGAATGCTGCCTCCCCGACTGTGCACATACCTGCTTTTTCTGGTGCTCTCTTGGACATATCAAAACATATCACAGGTGAAAAATATGAAAAGAGGAGACTTTCCACTTAGAGGTCAAAAAAAAGAAAAAAAACACAAAGAAAACTCCAAACAAACAAACAAAAATAACTCTTTTTTTTTTTTTTTTTTTAATTCAGATCCCAAAATGTATGGTTTTGGTTTGGGTCAGACACATTAAAGTTATTCAATCCATTTACAAACTTCTAAAGATTATTTTTAAAGCAGAAATTTTTCAATTAAAAATAATTTTAAAACATTGAACATTTTTTTTTCATATACTTCCAAATACTTCCCCTTATTACCATCAGCATTGTTATCTGGATGCAATGTACTGCCCGTGTTCTTTCCTCCACAAAATCCCATGAATATTTATGCATAGCTAGTCCTAGATTCATACTAAAAATCTTTGTTTTCTCATGTTGTCATGGTTTACCATAGAGCCATACATTGCATATGTACCATTTCTGTGTCTGTAGAGATAATAAATCTATGATACCTTAAATAAGGTCTGAACATTTCTGCTTTAATGAAAATTTAAAGCTGTGGTATTTAACTAAATATTACAAAAGAGCATTGAAGCTCTTCCTATCTGAAAAAAAGGGGAAAAAAAAAGGAAGGGCTTGTGCTTTCAGAGATGCACAGGACAATCCCACGGAGAGGGAAATCAGAATGAAAGGTTCTGCCTCGACCCTGACTGAAAACACTGGGATATTCCAAAACACTTCTTCTTATCTGCAAAGCAGGTGGTGTTTTAACAGTTTCCGTATTCCCCACTGGTGTGTTTTCCACATATAGCTTCCAATGATAAACTGCATTTCATTGGCCGAGTTATTTCACAAAGCAGAGCACTAAAGGAAGATTTCTGAACAAGATGAGCCCGTATAAACAGTCTGCCTTCATGGCACTCGTGTGGAGCCTCTCTCTGCTCATCACTTTGTTTATCCACATTCTGTACATGGCAATCCATCAGCGAATGTCGCTTAGGAAGACTTCAAAACAGAAGCAGCAGTACCCTGTTTACTGCAGAGTCAAACTTTGGCAAATAAGCCCCACCAGGCTTCTCTTGGAAAAGCTATCAGAATTACTTCTGTTTTCTTGCTTGAGATGAAAAGCCCCCTATTGGCTGCCAATATTTGTATATTTTTACATTTGGATTATCCGTGCGGGATTCAGTAGGCAGAGTTGGTCCAGGAGAAATAACAGATTTGTGTGCCCAGAAATACACATTTGGAGCACTGATAGCCTTTTTCTACACTACTGTGGGAACTTTCCTGAGAAAGGAGGCCCTAAAAACGCTGTAAAGATTTCATACCCTGTGGAAGGGTAAAAGCTGCAGCGATTGGGAAGGTCTGCATGTCTGTATTCCACGGTTTCAAAGGATCCAGTCACAGCCTGCTGGGTCTGAGGCTGGGCTCATTGTCTGCCTTTCTAGATGGTATTGCCAGGGCTTCCCAGCAAACATTCCCTACATCACACCAGTGCTGCTGCCTGCCCTTCAATCAGCCCAGGCAGGAAAAGATGCTGCTGGAGATGCTGTGCTTTACAAGAGCTTTAACTCTCAGCATCGCTCTGCCAAGCCATCCTCTGACAGACTGTGAGGCACAGAGTGGGGAACTGGGGCTGAGTAGGACACTCAATGCTCTTCTGATCTGTTTGTGTCCCTGCATCAGCTGAGTTTGCTCATATTTGATGTTTTACTGACAAGGAGGATCATGCGGCACTCAGAGACAGACAAGCTACCTGGCTCATGCTGCTGGAAAGGCCCAGGAGGAAAGCAAGAAAAAATTACCAATAAATATCCAGCAAAAAAGCTGAGTTTTCATTCTGATTTGACATTAATTAACTCTATCTTACAAGATTGGACTAACTAGACAGGTGCAACAGAAATTTACCCTGTGCTCAGTTGAAGGATCAGGACATCAAAGTCCTTGCTGTGAGGGACAGTTTTCCCTTATGGAAATTATCACACTGGTTTTGAAAGGCCAGCTGATGTCAGTAAGAATTGATAGGTCTGGCCCTACACTGATATTCTCTGAATGCTTTTGACATGATTTAGATTTTCACGTTATCACTTGATCAATTGATTGATGCATACACATATATTTTCTTCCCAAGAGAAAATGAGATAATAAAGAATTACTGATGAATGAGTGATTACACATCTTCTTTGCACCAGGAATTTTTATCAAGCACTTAGAGATGAATATAAGCCAATAGCAGTAATAAACAGTCTTCATAAAAAGTGTGTTGCTGGAAATGCACTTAACTTATCAACACTATCATATCTAATTTTTAGCAATGCTATTTAGATTATTATACGTACTCTGGACAACCTATTACATTAGATCAGATGCTCAGAGAGACTTTTATATTAAATGGATGGCAGCAGAAATTCCATCTTAACATAAAGACTTATTGCTTGGCATTCAGATGGATTCTGTAATCCCAAGCTAATTGTTATACATTGAATTACCACATTTAATCATTAATGCTGCAGGGAGGCAGACATAAACAGATCATTGAGACTGGGATATGACTGTGGATTATTAACAGTACTATCTATTTTATTTTTCTGGATGTGTCTTTCAGTGTTGGTGCAGTGTATGCTATACAGAAATAGTATTTTATTTCCATGCTGCTGCAGCACAAGGTGTACCATAACCCCAGCCTGGCTGAGGCTGGAAGGACCCACAGGAGCTCCTCTGGTGGCACCTCCCTGCTCCAGCAGGGCCATCCCAGAGCACAGGGCACAGCAGTGTGTCCGTGGGGCTCTGCAATATCCCCAGGGAGGAGACTCCACAGCCTCTCTGCACCATCTGCTCAGGGCTGGCACTGCCCAGGGCAGCAGTTCTGCCTCCTGGGCAGGGGCAGCTCCTGGGCTCAGGCCCTGCCCGGGGCTCTGGGGCCATCGCTGGGCCTGGAGCAGAGCCTGGGGCTGCCCTGCCCTCCTGCACACAGGGACAGACAGACAGGGACACACAGGGACACACAGGGACAGACAGGGACAGACAGGGACAGACAGGACACACAGAGACAGACAGGGACACACAGGGACAGACAGGGACAGACAGGGACACACAGGGACAGACAGACAGGGACAGCCAGGGCTGAGGTCCCTCTCAGCTTGGGGCTCCTCTCCAGGCTGAGCAGCCCCAGCTCCCTCAGCCTTTCCTGGGCACCGATGTCGCCTTGAGAAAGCTGCCCTAGAACAGAGGCTGGACAGAGTTACAGAATAAAGCAGGGATTTGCTAAAAGGCCTCACTGGATCCACCTTGGGCAGCACAAGAGCCCAGCCAGGGCAGCACCCAAGATAGACCCAAAAGGGTCACAGAATGGACGACCGCTCACAAGGTCTCTCACTTTGATCAGTTCTGGCCCATCTGCATATTGGAGTTAATTGTCCAATTCCAGCTTTAGCCCATGAAGTCCCACCCTTCTTGTTCTCTCTTCAGTCCACGTTGTTTATGCTCTTGGCCTGGGATTTGGATCACTTGTCCTTGGTCCCCAGCTAGAGAAGGAATTGTTTTGTCTGCCTGCTTTGTGAAGAGAGCTCACCATCCCCTCATATGAAGCTCAGAACTACACATTAAAGCAGTACAGAATCTGAAAAATAGAAAAGCCAAAACCTGAGGCATCACCGAGATGCTCCAGGCCCTTGCTCAGCTGCAG
Organism: Vidua macroura; assembly: GCF_024509145.1. Lineage (NCBI taxonomy): Eukaryota > Metazoa > Chordata > Aves > Passeriformes > Viduidae > Vidua > Vidua macroura. Next base: position 5,561,673 of record NC_071581.1, read on the forward strand.
GAGCTCCTGTCCCTGCTGTGCTGAGGATCCAGAGCTGGACACAGCACCCAGAGGTGCCTCCAGGGCTGGGCACAGGGCCAGGATCACCCCTGACCTGCTGCCAAGGCTCTGCTGTCCCTGCTCCGTGCTGGTCACAGCAGGGACAAGAAGCCTGCTTGGTGGTCTGAGCTTCTGCCTCTGCTTCTCTGTCCTCACATGATTTTTGTCACCTACTCCCCTTTCTTCCTCTTTTTTGTCACCACTTCCCCCTGGGCAGACCTGCCCAGGCCACATTTATCACGAGCTGCTGAAAACTTTTTAAAAATCTCCCTCCTCATAACGAATCTGCAATTTTAGTTCTAAATCACTATATACATGTGGCTGTAGGACTGCCCACTTTATTTGTTGAAGTTTTTAGATTATTTCCAGTCCTAGTTGTTCTGGAGACTTTTCCACTCATCTGTATACTATTTTTTTGTCACAACAGGATACATTTGCCTCATACCTGTTCAGTGGCTTCAGATGCCTGTTCAATATATTTATCTCACATAAATTCAGCAGATTTAAGACCTCTCACTCTGTTTTGAGGAAGTACTTGGCTTTTCTTATAAACCTGTAATTTTCACTTTGAAGAAACACTTATAACTTCAGGGAGCATTGTATTTTTTTTCCAGTGCCTTTTAAATTTGTTTACTTTCTCAAGTACCAACAAAAACATGCTGTAGTATTGTAACTGTCTCTTGTCATATCCAAAGAATATATTTTTACCAGGCAAGAGCTCTAGTTTACTATGGAAATATAATATGATATAATTTATTTAATCTCTGTTCAAAATCCAGAAACATTATAGTAAAAATTTCTCTTAGGAAAAAAAAAAAAAAAAGAAAATTAAAGTGGAATTGCAATAAACTGTTCTTCATACATTTGTACTCCAAGAAGCCTCTTTTAAATCACCTAATAAATCCGGGACCAACCATATCTTCATTTGCTCATTAGGTACTCAGTTTAAAAGAAGGAAAAAAATCAATACTTGTTCCTGTCTCATTTCTGAAGAATGGCACTGAGCCATTTGAGGTCTGGAATGCCTTCAAGTGAGTGACATGCTCAGATAAAGTTCAAAACCTCAATATCACCTCAGCTCATTTTGATCATCACTCACAGGATTCTGATTTTTGATGGAATCAGAATTAAAGCAGAGGGAGCGAGGGAGGCACACACTGTGCCACAGAAGAATGGATATACTTTGGAGAAGGGAAAAATTCTTGCCATTCTTTAGCAAAATTCTATCACCAAACAAAATCTTGATTGTCCTTGGAGTTAATTTTTAGTGCTATCATGATTTGGATGGTAAGATTATACATATAAGGTATATGAGATCTATTAAAGATGCAAATCAGCTTAGAATACTGGAAAGTTTTACTTATGGCACCTTGTATAATATTCTAAGGATTTATTTTTACTGCTTTCAACAGCATGTATTTTACTGTGAGAATGCAGAGAAAGGAGGTAATAGTGCTTTACTGCTTTTCCAGAATCAGTGCTCTCTCAGTGTCAGAAAAACCCTATTCTGGTGTATAGTTTAAAAAAAAAAAACAAACTATTGACAAACAGAAAGGGCATTCAGGACTGAGGCCTTGAGAAGGCTGATCAATGAGAAAAGGCTTAAATAAATAAATATGTATGGCTTATCTTCAAGGTGACTTTTAAGATACAAAGTTTTACAAAACTTTGTATCACATCACTGTTAAAGCTGATTCTTAGGATGATTCTGGGAGAAAATATAGCCAAACCAGAAAAAGCTGCTAAAAGAATTAAAATTTCATTACCTGAGTATATAACTACATACATTACAGAATAATCTTTCTTGTTCCAAATGATCATAGAAAGACAAACTTTTTGTAAACAAGTCATATAATGATATTATGTAGATATTTATCACTGTTAATATAGGTACTGAATGATTTAATAGGATTTCTAGCACCTAACTTGATACAACTACCAAACAAATGGAATTAATCATTAAGAGGGTATGGTGAGGGCCAAACTGGGGCACAGTCAGGCCTGGTGCTTCTGCATTGTAGAGTTTGACTGTTTTCCAGATAGGACAGTTCTTATGGATAATGTCAGAAGGGCACTTCCAATATTGAACTGCCAACATAATTGTGAAAAAGAGGATTTTTAAATTCTTCTCTTCAATGCCTTGTTTTTTTTTTTTTTTTTTGTTTGTTTTTTTTTTTTTTGAGGAAAGGCATGAATTGGCAAATATATGTAGGAAATTGTGCTCTAGCATCATATCTTCAAACATTTAAGAGAGGCGTTAAAAAACAGGTTATGGACTCTAGTAGGTATTGGGATCCTTCAGAAACCGGTTGTCTTTTCCCCACTCATTCACGGCCAGGATCCTCTCAGAAGGCAGAATTTTCATTCCCTGCCAGCACCCAGTGGCTCTGGAAGCAGCAGCTCCCTGGCTCTGCTGGTGCCTGGGTGGGAGGGTCAGGCTGTGCTGCTCCGTGGGCACAGTGTCACCCTCTGCTGCCACCATCAGCTGGCATCGCTTCCCCAGGGACAGGGGGCCTCGAGGGCCTGGCAGGGGACATGTTGGGGCTCTCTGGGACAAACTGCCTCAATCTAAGCCCTCTCAGCCCAGGCTGCCAAAAACTGCAGCTCAGATTTACGCTGCCTGCGCTAACTGCACTTTCTTCCCATAAATTTCTTTGTTGTCTGCAGAATTTGCTGCCTGCTGCAAATGAACCCTGGGGAAAGAAGCAGCATTTTTCCATACGTACAGCTTTGACTAATGCCACCTCGGGCCCCAAATTCTAACTTGTCACCACCCTGGCTGCTGGTGCAGGTGCTCAGCAGACAGACACATGATGCCTCTTACAGAGGATTAAAATGCCTATCTCTGAGAGACAAAAAGGGAATACTTTAATGTTTAATATTAAATCATTCTCCTAACTGGAGCAAAGCTATAAAAACAACAATAATAACAGACTCCTAGAGGAGCTGAGATTCTTTATCTGACAGAAGAGAATATGCAATTATAAAGCTATCAAAGCCTTAAAAATATAAATATAATTAAGAATAAAGATATGCAGAGAAAAATAGTGATGTAAGCACTTCACATATTTAAGATAACTCTGTAGTATTCTAATATCATAGAATAATAGAATGATATGAAGGAAAACACTCTGCCGTAGTAAAAATGTGATCCCACAACTCCCAGTTTGCAGAATCTCAGATGTTTCACCCTCTGTTGTGTTGCTCTCTTCAGTCAACATCCACCTAAGAAGAGACTTCACTAAGATTCACACAGAATTATAGAACCCACATTTGCAACAGGGGCTCCGACTCAAGGGCTGAGGAAAGGAGCATTTGCAAGGCTGATGTAAGGAGGTAAAGCTAGGAATTCTCTCTCTCAGCAGGCTGATATGCTATTAATAAGTCACGAGGTAAAACATATTAGAAGGTGAAAAATGCTGCTGTGAAAATTGTAAAGGCAGTTCCGTGTGGGTAATGCACCCATCTAAAGGAGTTCAGTTGCCTCAGTCCTGGGACCAACAGAATGGGAGAGGGCCAGTAGGAATTAGATAATATTGCTTTATTTATCAGGGAGTGTCGCCTTCTCCTTCCTCAGTTCTCTGTCCCTTACAGAATTCTCTGGTAATTCTCACTGGGCACAGCCTTTCTTCAGTTTCAATTCATGTTCTCTTCAGTTCTGTGACACTGAATCACGTGACTTTTGTCCAGCAGCATCTTTATTCTTCCCACAATTGTGTGTCCTGCACTGCAATGCAGTAAAGTTTCCATCTCCTGCTTTTCAAGCTTTCCAGATCTCTAATGCCTGAGCCTTTGTTCCAGCATCATTTCCAGGGCCCTGTGCCTTCAGGATTAAATCTAGGAGTTCCTTTCCTTATCAATTATTGTATTGTTCTCCTTCAATTTAACAGACATATTGATACTTGCTATTTTTTATTAAATAGTAAGCTTTTCACAATTTTTTCTTTTCTTTTTTGCTACTTTTAGCATTTTCAGCATCTCCTTCCCATCTGCTAGGTTCTGGCAGTATCCTGTGTCTTAACAAATGTTCTTGACAACAAAAAATGACAAAAAATGGTGTCCTGCTTCCTTTATCCATCAGTTTTACACTCTTTGCTCATCACATATCTTCACTTTTGAGGTTCTAGCTAATTTTTTCCCCCTTTTCCAACATAGTGATAATTACCTTCTAATTTTCTTTTGGCCCTCCTGTGAGTTTTTATTTTCTACTAAAGTTTGTGCCACACACACTTTTTAAAACTTTAAAAAATAATTCCCTAAAGTTTTTCTCTCTACTCTGTGCAATGGAGTTGCAACATATGTATTTAAAATTAATAATTTCCTTTTTGGCTGATACAATCTCACTTAACTGTACCTAAGATTCAGGCTTTCCAGATTTTCTTCTCAGAACTTCAGGCCTTATAACTTTGGCTTTTACCATGCAGAACAGACAGATGAATTTTCTTCTCCTTACAATAGGTTTGAGTATATTTATAATCATCGGCTATGGCTTGGTGTCTATCTCATGGGTTTGGGATACAAAACTTTCAGAGGGTAGAATTTTAGTAAGCCCCAAAGAAAATCTATAACCAAGAAGTAGTAAAGAGCTCCTCCTTCATTATCCATATCAGCTGATGGGCTCAATTCTATGATTTTTCAGTTTTTTTCCCTTCCAGACTCATAAGGAACAAGTACCTGTTCTTTGTGTATGAAGTAGGTTTATAGCCTCCATCAGCTTTTTGAAAATCAAAATTTAATATAATTATTTTAATCTTGTATTTCACTAATTATTTGGAGCTATCTGGAAGCACTCCTTGGTTTGTCTTAATAGTTACCTTTGTGTACAATACTGAATATACCAACAATAACACACTCCTGGGGTTTGCAAGTACAGTTAAATAACATTTTTATTGATCAAAACCAGAGGGAAATTACTTATGTTGCCAGCTTTCCATATGAGAGAAGTTGGTAGCAGCTGAATGGGTGGTATGAGAGTCTGCCATATTAAAAATTTCAGTGATTCTAGGAAAGAAGCAGATAAAATTTTTGATGGAAGAAAATACAATGGAGGGAGACAAAGAATCATGATAACTTTATGGCAAAGGCTTATGTTTTTTATATATGTAGGACAGAATACTTTGTCTACCTCCTCGTTCTTCTTCACTCTTCAAACAATAATTTTTAAGGAAAAGGCTGGTTCAAAATGGTACCAAATGCACTTTTTCAGCAAAATTCCAAGTGACAAGGTTTCAGAAGGGCAACAGCAAGCTGTCAGTAAAAGGATAGGACAATTAGGTGGAAATGCTACTTCATGTCAGCTTCTGGTACAACTAATGACATTTTGCACTTAAAAAAGATGCAGCTGAATTCTGAGTGACACTGGCTGTGGACACAAGCTGGCATCATTCCACAGACTTCAGAGAGCTGCAGCACCTTAACCCAGCAGGCAATGAGGCAACTGGTCATAAGTTGTCCGTGGGATTTCTTCATGGCTTCTAAAAACTGTTCTGCTGCTTGGGATAACATTTAGTCAAGCTCTGTATGAGGGCAAAAGCAGAAATTCAGTTCAGCTCCCACTGACCCTCAGGTTCAGGGGTTTGACCAGGCTTATGGTTAAAGTGCTTCCACATCAGTTGTGATTTTCCTAAAAAGAGTGTTAAGTATAAAAAGATAAACAATAATTGGCTCTAAAATTGCTGTCTAGAAATCTGTCACTTAAACCCCAGAAACCTGAACTTCAAGGGGATCTTGCTGTTTGACCTTGAAGCTTTTTAGTCACCCCTGGATAAGGCCCCAAATTTCATCACTCTTGACAAGCCTGACACCTAAACTCAGCTGAGATCCAGTCTAGGTGCTAGTCCACATATTTTCTTTCCTCAGGAATTGTTTCTTTTTTTAACTTGCCTATGATTCCGAGACTGGAAACTGCTTCTAACACTGTCTTTTTCCTTGAAAAGCTGGCTGCTGTTGTCCAAGCCAGGAGCTTCATTTTTTAGCATAGCTTAGTTTCATTATGAGCCTATTTAGCCTAAGTGTGTTCCCTGGCTGGAGGGCTGGTGAGTTCCTTCTCCTCACAGTTAAAGTACTCATTTATAAGTAGGTCTATACTTACCTTCCTCCTCGGTAGAAAATAGAACTGGATTTTATATTCTACAGGAATTGCATTCGAAAACAGAAAGGAAAAACAGGCCTTGGATCAGGGACCAAATGTAACAAGCACCTTGAACACTGAACTGCCAAGTTATCCATCTTTTCTGACCTTGTGAGGTTTGAGCTTTTTTCCTGCACAAAGGTACTGCTCTGAGAGAACAGCAACATTCCCCACCTCCTGAGTAGCCTTATTTCTTGCAAGCCTTGTGTTTTGGGCACTCATCTGGAAGATAAAAGGTTAGGTTTGAAGTTCAGACAAGAGGGAATTGAATCCGTGCTTGCCTTTTACAGGGCAAGCATTCTTACCACTTGGCTATTGTGCAGGAAAGAAAGACTCGGTGTCTCCTTCAGCAGCGTTCTGAAAGGAAAACAGGGGCACTGCTCAAAGGGACCTTGCTCCCGCTTTCAGCAAGGGCTGCTTGCTGAGGAGCTGAGCTTCTCACACACCACTCAGACCCACAGTAGATTAATATTTAGTCATTTCACTTGCTGTTGGGTAGCTGGAGCTTGGCCGAAGGAGGAATCCTGTTGAGCCCCTGGTGGCTACTTCATCCCCATGTGCCGAGTTATCCCTCCTTCAGGCTGCAGAGGGGCTCATGGGGAAGTAGGAGCCCTCTTCCCTAAGCCAAGCTTTCCACTCCATGGACCAGGAGCTTGGAAAAGAGCCAGTGCAGCACCAAACCCTCACACCCCACCCTGTCACTTTTTATGAGATCACAGTTCAGAACTGGGAGGGACTTCCTGAATTTTCTTGGTTCATTTGTTCATTTGGGTTTTTTGCGTGTTGTTTTGGGTTTTACAGTCCTTGCAATATGATTGTAAATTTATTTTTCTTTCTAAAAGAGTATCATTTAGGTATACAAAAGGGAAGGTGTCTTCGTCTGGTGTAGTTCAACATATACGATACCCACAAAGTTTTTTGGACAAAACCCCTCACTACATCCAGAGATGTAGGAAATAGTAGAGGTACCTGTGAGACAGAACTAAGAGTTATTTTTATAAAATATGACATGGTATGTTTATTGAAAAACACCTTCACCTCATGAATATTCCAGGAAGTTTTGACCCTTTCAAAATTTCCTCTAGTGATGAAAAAAATGCTACTTTTATGGGCTACTTTGTTTTGATAAATGCAGTACTTAAATGACAGCTAGAAAAGCATAGCAACACATACAGCACTAACTACTGATGGCATTGATGACAGAAATAGGCAAATACCTGACTTATTCATTTATTTTTCAACTTTTCTATTCTAAGGTATCCAAACATATTCAGATATTCTTAGCACTTCTGAAATGGAGCATAGGGATAATGTGCAGTAATGACTACTGCCTAAAGAACTGGAAAATATTTCTGATATTCCTTTTAACTGCAGGAAAAGTTCAGATTAGGCTATTACATTGAAAAAGATCTGATTTGGACAACCAGACAGAGTTGTCAGTTAAAATAAATGTTTGGATTAAGTGAAGAAATTTCATAGGTTTTTATGGCCTGAAGACACACTGCATTTGTGAATGGCTGAGATCCATGGTCCCAGACAAAAGAGGAAAAATGCTTACTCAGTTTCCCTAAAATCTGACAATAGAGATACAAATATACTGGCAAGATGGAACTTATCTTTTTGTTTAAGTCTTCCCCTCCAAAAAAAAAGCCTTCCTTGTAATGAGGATAACAACGTGCAGAGATACCTGAGCACTCAGCTCAGACATGGACCCTTGGTACTTTCTACAAAGCCCTGGCCAGACTTTGTAATACATAAGCATCAGTTCCAAAAGAACATCAGAAAAGCAAAAGCTTTATGTGCTGTTCTGGAATCCAGCAAAAAAAAAATGCATAGCCTTAGGCATTGTATTTAAATGAGCCTTCCAAGATCCTCATGAATGTTAGCTCAGACAGAGTTTATCTACCAGGGGGAAACCAGAGATTCAGCTTCACTGCCAACTTTCTTAATAAACATGAGCCACTGGCATTGTCCAAAATAGAGCAGATAAGCAGAAGTTGCACATCCCACTCATTACTATGCTATATTAAAGCTTAGCACAGTGGAGGGAGCAACATTTCAGAAGTTATTTACAGTGATGTGAACAATTTGGTTTATAAACAAATGAGCAAGAAATGTCCTTATTCAGGAGATTAAAAAAAAAAAAAAAGTTAATTTTTACAAAAAAGTCAAACCAGATTTTTTCTAAGCACTGATTGCCAAAGAAATGTTAGTGCTTTGGGTGTGTTTGGTAGGTTATTTATTTGTTTCTGTTTCAATTAGCTAGTGCTCTGTGTGCATGTTAGAGAAAGGCTGCTGCTTTTAGCCAACACAGAATACACTGAATAAGCCTCAAAGCCTGAAAAAAGAACATCTTTACAGGACACAAACCCACAGAATACAAACAGAGAATTAGTCCCATTTCCTTATGTTCCAAGAGTCATCTCAAATAAAGATACAAAAAACCCTTTAAGAGACATACCAAATTTTACCAATTGAGCAGAGATTAGAAGAAAGACATTTAAAAAAAGAGATTTCAACACAGCATCAACACAAATAATAGTCATACCAACAAAATAGAACAGACAAAATACAAATCCCAAATAAGTACCACTAACACACAACATAATTAAAGACTTGAGACAATTAAAGAGAGTAGCTTAAACTCTCCCTACTTCAAGCAACTATTGTCTGACCAGCATTCCATCTGATGTGGAAAAAAAAGCACTTGGATGCAGTAGAAGTACTAAAGTTTGCTTTACTTTAGTACTTTAGTTCTAAAAGTACAATCTACAGTTTGCTTTACTTTAGTACTTTAGTAGTTCAGTACCAGTTCCCACCATTTTCAGCCTGTGGCAGGGTACCAGGATTAATTGCAATCATTTCCTAATGCAGCAATTTTAGCTCGAGCCACCCTGAGCTCAGAGTGCTGATCTTTCAGAGAGCGTGAAGGTGCTGCTGGGTTCCCTGCCGAGCTGTTCAGGCTGGGCACTGAAACCCGTCAGTCTCAGTGGAGATGTGCAGCCAGACTCCCCAGAGGGACCCACGTGCTCCCCACTCACCCCAGCTGGAGAAGGGCCCCACTGCCAGGTCCCCTGGAAGGAAGAATCATTTTTCTTGGTGACTGCTGCAAAATCCAGGTCTTTGGCATCATTTGCAGGTTGCCTTTTAACTCCCAGGTGTCTGTGAAACACCTGTGCAATTTGTGAGCCTTGTCTTCAGGTCTGTTATACCCCAAAAATTACCTTCCACAGACTCACAGAATCACTGAGATTGGAAAAGACCTCCAAGGTGCTCAAATCCAACCTCTGACCAAACCCCACCATTTCCCTCTGCAGCCCAGACCAAAGGAGTGCCAGGGCTGAGCCTGCAGAGGGTAACGGGGGCTTTCCCCACAGACCCACAGCCTGTGCTCCCAGAATTCAGGGGTATTTTGGAAGAGACAGGCATTTCAAACCTCCCTTTATAGCTTTAATTAGCATGATTGTCTGCACAGATGTGTTAATGGTAGTTTTCTTCCCTCAGATCCAGAAATTAGGCTGTAATAAATATCTACATTTAATTATATTATATTGGCTCAGTATTTGCTCCTCACACAACCAATGACACACCCTACCAACGCTGCAGTTTCCTCTACAGTTTATTGAAGTGTAGAGCTGTGCATTTTCAAATAGATTTTTTTTTTTTTTTTTTTTGCCCATGAAAACTTCCAGGAAAGCAGCGCTTCTTTGATTTATACATTTTTACACATCAAAATAAACCAGTAGTGTTTCTTTTTGTGCCCAGCAAGCTGAAAGGGTGGAGTTTCAAGTGGAAGCTATTTAGGAGACCTGAAATATTTGGAAAAAATGGTAAGCAAATTATATATTTTGGCAATGAAAGTGTATTGGTGACTTGGTCGAAGTCCTGAAAATAGTAACAGCAACAATGTTTTTCTGATCTTTACTCCTGCAGAGTCTCTTAATTTTTCATGGAAAATAAATTTGAATTCTTTAAAGTCATTGAGCTATTTATTTTTCTTAGAGTTGACTCTAACATGAATCCTCTGATCACTGCTAATTCCACTTTTTTTTTTTTTCTAAATGAGAAAACAAATGACAAAAAGAAATGAGACAAATCTGAAATTTTGTGAAAATTCAATAGGCTTTAACTTTTTCCTATTTCTTACCTTCACTGGATATCTTTTTCATCTACCCACTAATCTAACTTTCTTTACATTTTGTTTTTACTTAAATAAACATTAAGCATACTTGCCTACAGTAAGCTCTCTTGTTTTATTCTCTTTGCTCTCCTTTCCTGTACAATAAGTCCATTAATTTTTAATACTTTATTTTCTGAGTTTTCTCTTTTGTTATTTGATTTTTAATGAATTCTCTCTTAAGCTTACAATATCAGTGCTTATTTATTATGGATGTATTGTACAGAAACATTTTTACTGTGATTTGATTTTTCATCAGAAGACCTTGAAGTTCACTTTATATAGAAGTAACGACAAAAAAAATCCTTGGGAAATAATCCACTCAAAATAAATATAGATAATTCAGAAGAGTGGAAAGAAAGCCGAAGCAAAAAACGAGGAATAACAATGACAGTAAACTGGGAAAATATTTTTGGAAATAAAATAAATGCATTGTAAAAGACAAGCTACATTAAAGCTGGCATTCTTATGTGTTTTGGGTTTGTTTTTTTTTTTTTTTGGGGGGGGGGGGTTGGGGTGTTTTGGAGGGTTTTGTGGGGTTTTTTGTGTTTTTTTGGTGCAGTTTGTTTTTTTTTGGGGGGGGGGGTTGTTTTTTTTATTCCAAGATAGGTTGCTTAAATTTTTTTTTTACATCAAAAATTTTCATGGACATTGTGACAATCAAAGGAAAGTAATTTTCTACATTTGTATTTACATCAAGAAAAGAGAAGAGGTGTCTTGGTCAGTGGCACTACAGAGCGTCACTCTTGTATCCATTCAGTTTATACTCAGCTAGGAATGTAATTAATAAGAGATATAAGGAGGAGCAGAGCTCCAGGCAGTGCAGGAACAGAGAGCTGGTGCTGAGACACAGATGAGTAAAAAAGTCTGGAGTGCTCCTGCAGTGCCTGGATTCCCTAATCCCCTTTTCCCATGGTTTCTGGCCCTGTGTGCTGAAGTGGGGGTGAAAGAAGATGCAGCCAGGTATTTTTATCCAAAGATTAGATTTTGGGGAATTTTAATGTTGAAGTACTTTGCAACTTCTGTAATTATCACAAAGTCCTAAATGTGAAATACAGCAGTGGTTCCAGATACTGCCTGGTAGAAAATATTTCTTAAATAAATATTTACTCCTGGTTTTTAAATGCCAGTGCTTTGATAACAATTCCAACCAGGCAGTGTAGGTCTGATTTGAGATGATCTTGGACAAGTTACTTAACTATTCTTAGCTCCTGTGCTTTCCCAGCTAAGTGGGAGATTTTCAGTATGAATCAATTGATTGGGATCATTAAAAGGAGGCCCTATAGCTGGATTTTAGGCAGATTCAAGGGCTAGAGTAGTTTTCAGAAGAGTAACAATAATGTTAAAAGATGTCAGCAGTGTTTCATGGCATAAATGGACCAGGAAATAAGCAAACAACAAATAAAGAGTTGGGAAACTCTTGAAGAAGCTTCAAGTTTTAAACCAGAAATTTACCTGCTGATTTAGACCAGTTCTTCCAGAACTCTTGAGTATAACTTGAGAACTTCCTGCATGTTTTCTGAATAATGGGGCAGAACAAACCCATGCTGTAAGCAATTAATAGAATGTTTTCTTAATTTTTGTCAAGGCCAGCATTTTTTTTTTTTTTTGACTATTGGTATGGAATAGGTACTTACCTGATTTTGTAAAACAGTGTTGGATATTTCAGACCCACTCTGATGGAAACAAAATTTCTGCTTTTTTCTTACCAGAAGTCAGGAAAACATTGATGTTTTCATTTGGTGAAAATGTTATATTAACTGGAATGGATTCATGTCCTCCTGAGTATCAGTCTGAGCTCTGGATGCAAACAGATGCAGAAAGCTCAGGAGACAACTCAGCTGGAAGAGTTCCATCCCTTTTGAAGCTCTAGCCAGAAACTCACCCTGGGTCACCCCTTGCTCAGAGCACACAGCCAGCTCTGTCACACGAGCACAGCTGTGCCCTCCCCGGCCCTCCACCAGCCTGCCTCTGGATTTTCTGTTTGCAGCACAATTCCACGTGAGGAGAATTCCATCTGGATGTGAGTATGACAGCCCAGCTAAGCACCAGGCAATAATTGGTGGGGGAATTTTACCAGTAAAGCCAGAGATAGCTGTGCATCCTCTGTGTCTTATTTATAACACACCACTTGTGTTCTTTGTGCTCATTCTGAAGAGTCAGGAGAAAAATTGAACTGTATATACAAACCTGCCCCAAAGGGAGAATATTTGAAGAGGCTGTTCCCTTCCTCTTTCACTTCTCCTTACTTTCTGGGAGTTAATTATAACCAATGCAGTCTAGATATCAGAGAGACAAGAATCTGGATGAAGTAAATAAACCTCTTCCTCTAAACTTGGATTTCTCTTGCATATTAGGTTTTGTTGTCTCCTAAAAAAGCCTGTCAAACTTGTGATAAATTGCATATAAATATTGGGACAGATACTTCTGTGTAAATATGTCTGACTGTTCTGTGTCCACAAGTGTGATTTTTCACATTTAATGTGGGTCTTGTTTGTTTTCTCATGAAGGAGAAAGCTCATCCTAGAAATAAAAGAATTAGTTTGAAACTTGAGTGATAGGGGCACTAACCTCAGCCTGGCTAAAACTTCCCATGTAGCTGGAAGTCACATCAGTCCATGTGACTTCCAGCCACAGCTTCAGGCTGCCCAGCCTGTTCTTGTTCTTAGTCCCCAGTGCCTTCACAGGATTTGTTTTAGCTGAGAATTTCCAGCAGCCTTTGCAAACCCTTGGTGCCAGCTCATGCTTTCAGTAGAAGCCTTCCTGAGCCATAACTGCTCATTCCTACCTACACACACTGACTTCCACTGCAGATTTTTACCATCAGAGAGTCAATGCAGTAAGAAATTATCAGAACTTTTCTTTATGCCTTGTAAACACTAATGAAGACGTGCTCCTTTCAGAATCTGCTTTTTGTTAATGCCAGAGAGGATGGAATTTAATGCCTGTGTAGCTGACGTTTTATACAATTTGCATTCTATTGCTGGAAATGTTTCTTACCTCTTGGGTAAACATTATCAGGAATATACCATGTTTTTCCTCCAGACAAGGTCATGGATGAGAAATGAACAGAGATGCTGTCAGGCCCCGAATCCATGTAACAGTTTTGACTAGTTGTTTTCTAACATGCTGCTTTGCCACACAACAAGACAACTCCTTTGCCAAATAGGAGAGAGTGTAACAGTTGTTACCTTTCAACAACTCTTCATTTCTGATCAAAAGATAAGGAGGTAATTTTTTGAAATCTGTTAATCTGAGGAAGCTTAGTTGCTAATAGTTCCCAGAATCCTTTTGCTGTGTGTGCCATGTTCACTCTTTGCAGTGATCAAAAGTGAGGGAGCTCTGCTGATCAAAACTAAAGGAACATGTTATTTTGACACTTCAAGATAAACTTTCCTTTCCATGCTGATGAGGATTCAGAAATTGTACATCACCCTACAACAATTCAGTAAGTCTGCTAAAGAATGCAAATCTTTCACCTTGTAAAACATCCACAGGGAGAGAGAACTTGGCATTCTCCTTCAGGAGGAGAACGGGAATTCAAGTGCTGTAAATTATGTATAGTCAGACTGTATGTAAGAATAATACTTAATGTTTACACTTAATGTGAAAAAAATATGAATGTGAACCTTGCCTCTGGTAAATAGTAACTCTTGACAAAATAAATCTTCTTGTCACAGGCAGAGTTCATGTTTGCCTTTTAATTTTTGCTGGGGAGTAAGGTAGATTGAAATAATCACTGAAGAATGACTACATGTTTGCAGAAAAGAGGATTTCTCTTCAGCCACTTCAAGAAGAGCAGGAGGTCTGTGCCTGCTGTAGTTGGAATTTGTTCAGTGTCACATAAGCCAAAGACATCCTCAGTAACACCTCTGCTCATGTATCAAATTGCACTGGGATTTTTCTCCATTTACCTACTGAGTCCTACCACAAGTGCTGCTCTACATTTACATGGTTCTGTTCATACACAACATAGGGGATATTAAATTCATTTTTTTTAATTCCCGCAAACTCACTGGAAATATTTGACAGAAAATGCCTGCATGAAAAAAGCCTGTGACATTCCAGGCATATGAGGAAACCAGCCCTGACCTTTCCCTTTGTATTGGTTGATGAAGGTGAAGAGCAGCTACATTTATATCAGGTCTCCCGCAGATACCAACTGTACATTATCCTGTGGAGCTGCTGTGCTGAAAGACCAGTTAATTTGGGCAAATTTCTGAAGTTGTTCTGGCGCCAGCAGATAATGGCTTCAGTTCACCTTTGGATTTATTTGTCTGTCCTGGAGGAGAGGATAAAGGTCCCTCACAACATGGAGATTACTATCATAGCTTGATGGTGGACCTTTAGCTTCTTAACACTGGAGGGGTTTCTTCTCCTTCTTTCTGGTGGATAGATGGATCTGGCGGGGAACAGAAAGGGGTTTTCCTTTTTAGTGTATTTTTTTTTATTGGATCAGCAAGTGCAACTGGGAACATGTTTATGTCAGAGGTTTTATTTCTGGGAAACTGTATGTGTGGGCTGACTAGAGATGTTCATGAAATTTCAGCTATTTCTGCAAAATATATATTAAAAAAAAAAAAAACACTATGCCCTCATCTATATGTTTGAATCATCTGTCACTTACTTCATCATGGCAACTCCTCTAAATTAAACTGCCCTCATTTCTGCTCTTCGGATTTACTGCTGTGGATAATTTGCTAACATTCAGCAGAGCTACACTTAGGAGTGACTGTAGAGCTGTGCCTAATTTTGCTTCTAGTAGCTCAGCACTATCACGTTCTCTCCTGTCTCTTGTCCCTCTGCTCTTTCCAGTCCCGTAATCACATTCTCTTGATTTTCAGCTGTGTGTGCCTGGAACGATCCTTCTGATCTCGTATGCAGGCACCCTCTCTCTTCCTTTGAATTCCTTGCTGAAGCATTTCTTCAGACAATTATTTCTACCCTTTATTTATAATCAGTGATCTCTCCTGAACTGTTGCCTCTTGTCTTGTCTTGTTTTTATCTCATATCAGATTATAAGATCTTTGAGTAAGGGAATATGTCTTGCTATGTCTTTGTAAAATGCTTTATAAACTTGCAGAGACAGCCACGATAATTCCTGGTACATTTCCGCTCAGATCAAGGAATTACTACTTACTGATTCTGGGCAGTACACGCTCCCATGGGCTAGTGAATTCAGGTCTATCAGGGCACTAGACTATCCTGATAATTAAAATTTGCTATTGTGATCATCAGAAGTGGTGTGACGGTTCCTGGCATTTATTCAGCACCGCTGCTCCTGACCTGAATACGTCCGTCAGCAGCTCCGATCGAGCGGGGTGCACTGCCTGCTCCGGCAGAGGGGCTGGGGAGCAGCACAGGGGGAAAGAGGGAGGCTACTGCCTCTGCCTGATTGCTAGACTTGCCTTTTCTTTTCTTTTTTCCCTGCCTTTTCATTGTACTTGAAAAATAATTTCTGTCAGATGTTAAGAAAGGCAAGGCTTCCATCTCCAGCTCCGTGGTGAGGGAGCTGCATGGAAGCAACCAGAACTTCCTTCTGAGGCATCATTTTCTTTACAAAAATGCAGAGAGGCCAATTGTTCTCTGGAAATGAAAAGCTGAAGAGCTGTCCTGCCATTCAGTCTTAATGGCTGTATATGCTGCTTGTTTTATACTATTTATCAGAAATTCCGAGCTCATTTCTGTGCCTTGCCAGAGTGCATTCAAGTCAGGGTTTCACTACAGTTCCAAGGAGGGAGGCTAATAAATTACAATAAAACATTATATTGTACCTCCAAGTTGTCAGTGACCGAATGCTTAAATTGCAGTAACTAGCAAGTGATATTTTTCTTGGTGGAAAACAAAGGAATTTTTCTCCCCAGTTTTGCAGTATGGGGTTTAGAGCAAATCATGGGATTCATTCAGTACTATAAATATAATCTGCTTGTAATATGTATTACAGTTCTCATTAAACTTTTAAGAATAGCTACAATATTTTCTGTGGAAACAGCCCTCTCCCCTCTAACTTCATCTTATATCCATCAACAAAAAGCTGAGCTGAATCTCATCATCAAATGAATGCATCCCTTCCCTGTCCCTCCCTTGTCACCTTTCTTAGTTTGCTACTCAGAAATAGAGCTGGGTCACTAAATCAGGAAGCTCTGCATATACTACTGGCTTCCAAAAGGCTTTGTAAATTTTAATAGAGACAAGGGTACCTTCTCCATCACATTTGGCCCCATGGAAACTCATATCAAGTATTTCCTTGCAAACCCATTAGCAGTGATTTGCAATAGTCCAATTTAGGGGTCACTTAAGCATGAAAACAGTGTACAAGAAAGTGCATAATGAAACAATATCAGTAATAGCATTTTTAAATGAACAATGTCAGTAATAGCATATTTTAAATGTTTCATTAAGTCTGAATTGTTATATTCTAGTACTGCTGTGAAATAGCTGCTATTTTCACTAAGATTTCTTTTATATCTGTGCTACTGAGGCACAGAAACCAAAAGATGATAAAAGTCAAAATATTTTTATTAATCATGTGTTTTAGAACATTTGGATACTGGATGACTTGGTTTATATGTCTTTATATAGTCAATAATCCTAGATTAGATCCAATTAATATAAATTCAGTGTGTTTTTTATGGAGGCAGTGTGAGGAGGAACATTTTGTAGTCTTGCATATTGAATTAAAACAATTAAAATACTTCTTTATTGCTTTCAGAAAACTATTATCCCAGCAACATAGATTGTCAGTTTCCTGATTTAAAGGCATGAAACAAACAAAAATTTCCATCATAGCCTATCAATTAATTTTGTTCTTGCTAAGCAAAGCTGTCCAGTTCCCTGGCCTGTGCTTTCTGTATTGCTGAGTGGCACCAGGTCAGCCACTCCCTGGAGAAAATTCAGGACAGGGACGTGACTCAGATATATTCCTCTCCTTAGGACACACGTGGAGGTGGGAGAGAAGGGGGTGTTCACTTGGGACAGCTCTTCCCAAAACCATTACATAGAGGCCTTCCGTTCTTTCTGACTTTTCCTTAGCTGAAGTGAGTTAGTAAGACAGCACCAGGCCCAAAATATTCTGAGTTAAACCCAAAATACTCTTGGCCTAGGTAGCACTGCCCTGTTTACAACAATACCCAAGTTAGCAGTACATTAGCTGGATTTAATTGTTGAGCGACATAAAATGATCTCATTCCACCAACACAGTATGGCCGTGGAAGCTCCTACCAGTTGAGCATCTGGTCTTTATTCTTGCAATGAAACTGCAGATTATTCAAGAAGACTGCAGTACTGAGACCTGTGTCCCAGACTGAGAAGCAAGATGTATTCCATTGCCATCTGTGTTGCAGTTTTCTTGTGTTAAGTGGGCAGTTGTTCCTCATCTCTTCCACAACCAATCCTCTCTCCGGGGAGACATCTGCTGATAAGGGGCCATTGAGTGTCACTGCATGGCTGATAAGAACTGTAACATCCCATTGGGAGATGCTCCGCCCAGAGGGAGGAGCCAGGCATTCCTAACTGGATATAATCTGAGTTTTGGGGGCATCAGAGGCAGCCTTTCCACTGGTTCCCAAGAGGAACAGCTGGGGTTTTCCACTGGATCTTTAAGGGAGCACTACACCCGTCTACAGGATCACTGCTCCAACAGAACCACATCTGCCACTCCAGGAGGACTGCAGCCATTCCAATTTGGACTGCTACCAACACACTGGCCAAAGGGGTGTCAGGTTGTATTTCTGACTCTGTCAGTGGTTTTCCTTTTGCATTATTGCATGTATTTTGTTTCTTTTCCCTTTTTGTAATAAATTGTATTTCTGACTTGGAGTCTCTCACTGATTTTGCTTTCAAACCACAACAACCTGGTTAAAAATTGTGTGGGTGGTTGTTTGGGTTTTTTTTTTTTTTCCCTTTTCTCCAGCAAAGGCCAGTGCAACAACACCCCTGAAAACTGATTTGACTTTTGGAAGCATCAGTTTTGAAACTGTGAGCTTCTGAAAACTGGAATGGTTTTGGCTGAGAACTGTTTACAAGAGAAAAAACAACTCCAAAGCTCTGGACTACATATTTCTATTATTATCTTATAAACAATAAATCCAAGGTGGATAGGAAGACATGAACTCCCAGAACTAGCAGAGAGGCAGAGCCTTGTCCTGGCTAGCTGGACTGGCTGTGGACCCAGAGTAATGTTAATAGGGCTCCTCACCATTTGAGTTCCTGACTGAGGCCAGTGGTGGCTCCAGCAGTTCTGTCTTCAAAGCCTCATGCAATGACAGAGCTTTAGAAAGAGGACAGAAAACCTACATGAGGTAATGGAGACTTTGCTATATCATCTAATAAAAATAGGTGTTGCTTTAGTGTCAGTTTACACTTTGCTGGCTCCAGATTCCACCTCATCAGATCAATTTTGCTTTCAGCCACCAGGACAGGGTAATCCCATAAGCACTGTCTCGACTGCAAGAGCTCTCTTGTCTTCTGATCATCTATTGCAGGCAATCAATCAGTTCAAGCTGCCTGAATTGCTCTGATTTTACTTTGGTCTGGAGCTCTGCATTTCCTTCCAGGGGAAAGCATTGGCATGCAATGCCAGGAGCTTTGTGTGTGAAACCAGTATGTTCCTGCTCAGCCTTTAGTCTCACCAGTTAGAGCTGTAGCTGGTCTTTGTTTCTTACAAAAAGTCAACATAAAGTCAACTAAGCTTTAAAATACTAGCATGGTTCCAGCAAGAAAAATAAATAATTAAATCAGCTGATACCTATCAATACACATTTCAACAGTCACTTCAGACTGCAAGATTCATCTTGTCCTTAAATCAATATTTGTGTGAAATTTTGTGAGCTTTCTAGAGGCTCTAAATCAAACAGGGATACCACGCACCCAGTGTCTTCAATTTTTAAAGAATTAACTTTTGTGATTATGTGGCCTAAATGTAAAGTTAAAAATATTCTTAGGGATGTTTCTTGTGTTTTTTAGTCCAGAAAATTGATCATCATAGGAGAAAACAAGAAGTATCTAACAGTATAGCATTTTGGAGCTGTTTGCTTCATTGGACATGCCTTTTATCGTGCATCTCTGACAAGCAAGGTTAAAAAAAGCAATACTGAAACTGTAAAACATCTCTCCTCTTATTCACACCTAATTATACTGTCTGCTCATTGTACTCAGTATCTCAGAAGACCATGGATTTTATAGGTGATTTATCATCACCCCATTGACAGTGCTGTGGCATTACTGCAGAAAAGAAGCCAAATTCAACCTTCAGGTGATACCTGTTGAAATTGTGTGCTGGTTAGAATCCATCTAATGGACCTGTTTATGACACAATAATTCCTTTCCATTTGGGCTGCATCTGTTCAACTTATCAAATAATTTTTGAGGACTTAGTGCTTTATGTGGTTTAGTCCCCAGGAGCACTGCCAGCTGAAGGTTACCATAGGGAGATACTAAAAAAATAGGATGTTTTTCTCTTCTGAGGGCAAAAGGAAATAATGTCTGTGACAGGCTGGAAGAGGATGGATACATTTGTAAACTGTGACAATAAAAGTTAATACTATAGCAGGAATAAATCAAGCATTCAAGCAGCAGCTCTGGCAAATACACACTCCAGCAGTACTGCACTAGAGGAGTGAGCTGTCATATGACAATATCCATGCCAAATTTAGAGGCTAAGGATGCTTTTGTTCCACCTGCCTGTACAAGACTAAAATATAATATTTATTGCTTTCATTGAACTGCTTCTGCACATCTGCAGTAGGAAACTTCTGGATGCACTTTTGTAAATAATGGATTGTCTAAAGAGGCACAGCAGAGGTGGAAGGTGTGATATGAATATGTATCCTTCAGAAATGGATCAGAATGGATTTAATCATTTCCCCCTCTTACATCAGACCTTTCCCTTATCATTCTTATGGCTCCTGCCCTGCAGCTGCATAGTTACAGAATCCTGTTTGTTTGTTTCTTTCCCTTTCTTTGTCACCTGCCATGCTTTGATCTGGTTACTCCTGAACAGAGCATGGGTGCCCTTTCTAATCAGACCTTGCAAAGCCTTGTGCAACTTAGCTGAAACTTCACACTCGAGGCCCTTCACCTCAAAATGTCTGATCAGAGTAAATAGCAAAGAGACAACACTTGCTAGATATGGAAGTCCTGCCACTAATGATGGTGGGGAGCTATTATATGGAGGGTCCTCTCTCTGATGCCCTTGATACATGTATGGCAGGAGTCATTTTCACTGCCAGCTTATCTTTCCACTGTCAGAGTTTCAGCTTTAATAGGCTCATTAATCATCTGTGTCACTCACTTTCCATTCCTTCCCTGTAGCTGCTCAGCAAAAGTTCTGCTGCTGTGTTTTGCCAGTACCTCGGTGTTTTGACAAGGGGATGTAAATGCTGCTGTCGAGGGGCTGCTGAACCAGAGAAAGGTTTAATTGGGTTCAATAAGCATCACAGTCTTTGGATGCTGATGAAGAGCAATAATGTGTTTGCCTCAGAGATGGACCCAGGGGAAAGCAGGTTCTGTTCATCATCTGGATCAGGCCTTTTCATGGCCTGGCTGTTTGGGCTATTTCTCCCCGAGCACCTTTCATTTCCCTTGAGTTAGCTGCCTGCACTATTTCATCCCAGTTTGACTACGCTTATATAGGGTAGAGTCTGACTCCCTCAAGATTGATGTTCATGGATTTCCACCTTTAATTTTCATCCCTGTCTTCGCATTTGACCTAATAAAAATATATTTACTGGTTCTCAGTTTTCTTTTTTGCATTTGTAATCAATCATACTCGATGTATTATTTAATCCCAAGTGTGGTATTACTGGCTCACTTTGTGGTGGAGCCATATGCTAATAGAGCAGAAATCAAACCAGCAGTGTTAGCATTTCCAGCTTCAAAATTTTTGGGAGATTTTAAGAATACCGATATTTTTACCCCCTTTTTTTGA